>NW_024426663.1:51573877-51961969 GCF_017311325.1 Ursus maritimus
CCCACCAAAAGGAAATAAGTAAAAATGGTTTCACAAAAGGCTCCAGAATCTTGAGGGATGAGCTTAAACTTCTGCTTTCTGAGGGAGGCCGGAGGACATTCCCTCAAAACCTTTTGAGTTTTCAAGGATAATGGGAGAGGTAAAAAGGAGAGCGAGGGAGCGGAGACGGAGAGAGTCAGGATATGTTCGTTCTATTTTTAAACCGTCGCCCACAGTTTAGAGTAAAGGAACACTCTGATGCTGTACTCCCACCCCTGTCACCTTCTGCTAAACACAAGAATCAGAACCTGCACACGTACGCGGCCCTGGGTTACTGGCTGCCACTACTGCCCAGATCCGCGAGCTAACCGACCATTGCACCCAGCCCTTCCCTAGCAGCGCCCGTGCCTTTCGGAGAACCCGGCGGCCCCGGGCAGGCTGGCGCAGAGAGAGCGAGGCAATTAGGAGCCGCCTTTTCCTGAGGGGAGGCAGCGCCCCCTTGGCAGGGCACGTTCGGCTTCCCCGGCTGGGCAGCCAGGGGTGAGCCACTGTTCCCCCAAGGGAGCCGGAGTGGTGGACGCGATGGCGTTTCCCAACGGGGTGCGGCGCGCGAGGCACCGGCGGCTCACTCCCGGGACACCTGTGTGCCGCGCACACACAGCCGCCGTGCTCCAGAGCACAGTTCGCGCTCTGTCACCTCCCAGCCAGCCCAGAACGCCAACGGCCGGGCGGCCGGTCCCCTTCCTCGTCGCCTGCGGCTGGGTCGCCCATCCTACGGACCCTCCTCGCCCCACTGTAGGCGTCTACAGCCGTCCCTCAGTGCCCCCGGGGCGGAACGGCAGCCGCCGGGGCGCGGACGCCCAGGGCCAAGAGCCACCCGACGGCCCTGCCGCCTCAGGGCCCCATCCCCGCCGGGCTCGGGACACTCACTCTTGAGCGCGCTGATGAGTGACTTCCCGTCCTTGATGAGCTCCTTGATGAATTTGTTGGTCTTGTCCAGCTCCGCTTCGTGCGACTTGAGCGTCTCTCGGAAGTGCGGGCTGTCGAGGCAGCAGTCGCTGAATTCGAGCGCGGGGAGCCCCATAGTGCCCGCGTCGCCGAGCCGGGGGGCGCGCCTCCCCCAGGGCCCGGGAGGCCCGCAGTCCCAAGCACGCACGCGGCGGGACCCCGGCCGGGACCCCCGACGCCCGCCGGCTCCACAGGTGTGGCGCCGGCTCGCCCTCCGCGCGGTGTCCGCCGGCGCGCAGGACTCCTGACCCGAGGGGGTACCCGGCCGAGGGGCGGCTGCTCCGCCGGCGCGCCACGGAGCGGCTGACGGGCAGGAAGAGTAGCGACGGACCCGCAGCGGTGCCGGGAAGAGAGCGAGCAGGCGAGCGAGAGCGGCCGCCGCCTCCCCGCCTCCTTCGCCTGTTCGCTCTCCAGCAGCCTCGAGCGCCCTCTCACAGCAGCCTCGGCCGCCCCGCCGGCGTCCGGGCCGCTCGAACCTGCTAGCGATGACCTAATCCCAGCCGGACCAATCAGCACGCCCGCCTCAGCCCGACCCCCCCCCCTCCCGGGGACACCCAGCCCTTCCGTGGCCTTGACCCAATCAGCGGGGCGTAGAGGCGGGGCCTGGGGCAGGGGGCGGGTCCACGCCACCGCCTAGGTCCGCAACACAAGCTCCGCCCCCTCCCGCCCGCGCGATGTTGCAGACCCTGTGCAGAGGAGGTGATCGCTACGGTGCATGGGCCCTTCCCACTCCTGATCTTGCTGACCTGCTGCGGCCAGGATCCGAACCCGAGGTGGTGCTTCTGCAGGTCTGGGGAACGGTGGACCCTAAATATGCCTAGCATGGAAAAACTGGGAATTGGGGCTGCAGTTCCCCTCAGCCCACCCTGCACGGGGGCAATCGAGCTTTCACTCAAAATGCAGCTCCGGACCCCGGGAGAACCTCGAGCGCGCCGAACTACCATGCCAACCCTAAACACACGCTCCTTATTCCAGTCAAGCCGAAAATATTGGCATCTTTGAATTACCAGCTCTTTTTGCCTGCAGTCTTCTTGCCCCCCCCCCCCAGTCCGGCCCCCTCATGGCCACTCCTGCTCAAAATCCGCCCACGGCTGCCCCCAGCCGAAGGATCTAACATCCTTAACGAGAATTCAGTCGCCTGTTGTTTTCCTGCTGGCCATCTAGCACAATTTTACATAATTACGTCCTGCCCGTCGTCCTTTGATACACTGTGAGCTTCACCAGGGCACGGACCACTGCAGTTTTCTTGAGCGCTGCTGCATTCCCAACACCTAGACCAGTGGCTTGCATTCAGGAACAGATATGGAGAGCTTCCCATGTGCTACGTGTGATACTCGTGCTCCGGTGATTGACAAGTATTTGTGGAATAAATGAATAAATCTTTCCCTACCTCCAGTGCGCTGCCTTGTTGTCCCTCTGTGCCACCCCTGGAATCAATTCAGGCAGCTCACTCACCGCTTTTCAGGCGGGGTCCCACGGTGTCTAGTGCTGAACTGTGAACTCCTGGAGGAGAGGGACTGTCGCTGAATAAATTTTTGTATGTCCAGGAACTAGCAGCCCTCCTTCGGTTAAGATTTTTTTGTTTGTTCTGTTTTTTTAAATAGGCCTGCCATGTGCAGGCGCTAAACTAGATGGTAGGATAGTAAGATGAGTAACACAGAATGAACCCAGCTGCTGCTGGTCGGTCGGGGAAACAGGAGAAAAGCAATAACGCTCCATGGTGAGACAGGAGAAGGCCTCAGCGCTTGGGAACACGGGGCAGAGGTTGCCAGCTCAGGAGCCAGAGAAGGCATCTATGTTGAGAAATAAATTGATTGGTTTATTGAATGCATAAATGAATGAATGAGTGTGGTCTGTTTGGTGTTGTATCTACAAATTTAGACTTGAAAGCAGGCCCAAACAGCTATCAGGTAGATAATTAAAATCCTGAAAACAGTTGCTCCTCACTTGCCAAGGATGAGAAAGATCTGCTTACTGCTGTATTTTGAGCACTTAACAGGTAGGTGTTCTGGTTCTCTATGGATACACAGCAAATCACACCGAAACTTAAGAGTCTAAAACAACAACAATCTTTTTATTTTCTCTCATGATCTCTGTGGGTCAGGAATCTGGGGGAGAGCTTAGCTGGGTAGCTCCAGCTTAGAGGCTGTCCTCTGTTCGCAGTCAGATGGTGACAGGCGCTGGAGCAGGGGTGGTTAGCTGAGCAGGTCCCTCTCCTTGGGTGGGGCCCAGGGCTTCTCCATGGGCTCTGTGCATGCTCGACTTTGGGCTTCCTCACTGCATGGCAGTCTCGGGACTCTAGTGTGAATGTCCCATCTCACAAGGGGAAAGCTGCACCAGCTTTTATGGCCTAGCCTTAGAAGTCACAAATTTCTACCACCTTCATTAGAGCAAGTCACAATCCCTCACAGATTCAAAGAGAAGAGAATGACACTGTGCCTCTAGGTGGGGAAGTGACAGGAACGGGAGATATTGTTACAGCCATGATTGAAAAAAACAATCTGCCACAGTGGGCCTGGCACAGGATATTCAATAAATGTTAAATGAATGAAACAAAATGGGGCCACAATGATTTATCTTCTCCTATTGCAGAATATTGGGCAATTGTGTATAAAGTAAAATAAATGTATTAATAATAATAATATTAGCTATCATTTGTCAAGCACTTAGTTTGTGCCACACACTATGCTAAATTATTTACATGCATTTAATCCCTACCAGGTAATATTGCTACTATGATAATCCCCATCTTTCAGATGAGAAATTGAGGCCCAGAATTGTAACTTAAACCAGGTTACATAGCTAAGAAGTGTGTGTGACACATTCATATACACATATACCTTAATAGGCCCATTTACAGGCAAATGTGTGGATAACATTTCATTTCTTATTAATTTAATCCAGAATTTCCATAAACACTTCCCATGCTTCAGGCAATATTATCAGAAAAAAAGAATCAGAATGCAGCAGTATAGTACAAAACCGGCACATGGAAGGTGCAGTTATCTCTCTCTTCCTAGAAAATAAGCTCCATAAAGTTGAGATTTTGTGTTGTCTGCTGCTACAGCCCCAGCTCTTAGAACAGCAGTGGGTACTTCAGAGCTGCACAACGCTAATAGGAGAGACACAAGTTTAATAAGGAAGAAAGAGCAATTCATGTGACAACATAGGCTGTGGCTACGAATGCAAAAAAAACAAAAGTCACTTTCATAGGAAATATAGAAATCATTCAAGGCAAAATAATTTGGCCTAAAATCTTTGAAAGATTGAATTCCTTTCAATGTGTCAAACAGCAAGTCTAAATAGTTCTACTTTCAGTATCAGTATATTCCGAATCTGTAATCTCTGACTTCAGCTGTGCAATTTATTTTACACCTGCCATACGATGACCTTCCATTCATAGAAAATTGGAAAGCGTTCTCATATATGTTCTCTCTGAGCCCACATAAACAGAGGTGAGCAGAGGCCACTCATTCACGGCTCTTGAACACAAACTGGAGAACAGGGCTGGTCCATGATGAAGGTTCTTAGGTCCTCATGTAACTAAGGACCAGAAATAGATGTAGCCTCTGGGGACTTGGATGATGACGTCAGCACAAGATTTCTCTCTCCATCCCATGAGCTGACCTTCCCCTATGGTGCCTTCACTCTCAGTGGCTCTCTGCTCCTCCAAACTTATATCCAGCAATATTAGCAGTAACAGAGGGGGTTTTTTTCCCCCAAGAATTATAGCAGAAATTACAAGACTGAAGCCAGAGGTTAAATGTAAAGCACCAGGGAGGAGTCGTTTCTCCACAAAGGACAAACAAAAGAAAAGAGGGAATTCATGCTGAATAGGCAGAAGCAATAATAAGCAGTACATCTGACCAGTGTCCCAACCCCCTCAAAATGAATGCTCCTTCTGCTATATTTCCATGGCTTTGTAATTCTAGTTAGCACGTATTCATTCTTTTTTATAGTTGATACCATATGTTGCTTTACACAGTGACTTCGCCTTTGTATTATTACCGGATAAGACATCAGTTTTCCGGTTTTAAAATAATGATTTGGGGATTATGTTGTAAATATTCTATGTCTCAATTGTGGTGATGGTTACACCAGCGTCGACATTTGTTAAAACGTATGGGTGCATTTTATTGTATCTAAATTACACCTCAATAAAGCTGATTTTAAGAAATAATGATGATGGTATGATATTGATGATATTTATTGAGCTTTTTTTCTGTAGTAGGATCTGTGCTAAGTACTTTATTGCATTTCCAACCTTTACTAAAATCTGGGAAGTAGGTACTATTACATCCCTATTTTATAGATAAAGCAACTAAAGATTAGAGAAGTAAGGTGCTAAGGTCACATACTGGGCTAAGAATTCAAATCTATCTGTCTTAAATAACTAACTGCATATAAGCTATCTAGAAGAAAGATATTTTATATATCTAAAAAATTAATACTAGTAGTCAAACCTAAAATTGGAATAAGATCACACATGAATGAAAGAGGAGGTATCTCATTCTGAAATGTATGTGTTTTTCCAGGACCATGTGCTGCTATGCCAATATATCAATAATTATGCAAGCCTCTAATTTGTTTTGGCTTTAAATCCAAGGCCCTACCATTAGCGTAGAAGCAACTGACTGAAAGAGACATGAAATCCTTATTTTCCTTGAAAGAAGAAAGAGTAATCTATCTTTACAAATTCATTGGTTTGTAGTTCTTCAGGGGAGGTGGCAGCACTTAATCAACATTCTTTGGCTCAAGAAATTAATGAAATTCATATTACTTGTAGTACACAGGTCTGTTTTATATGTCATCGACATTTTTAACGCCTGCTACTTTTTTACTCACTATCCTTTCCTTATTCGTTTACTATGTACCAGATACTCTCCTAAACACTTTACAAAAATTAATTCAATTAATCTCTAAACAACCCTTTTAGTATCTTACCTCCATTTTATAGTGAGGAAACTGAAAATGACTAACCTAAAGTCATAGTCACTAGCCTAGCTCCAGACTTAAGCTATGTTGCCAGCAGAACCCCAAGTGCCCAGCTAAGGAATTCAATTCCTCAGACTTCTACACAGCTGCTGGTGGCCATGCGCCATTTTTCTGGCCATCAAGATATAACTGGAAATCTACTGGGTAGGGCTTTGGAAAAGATTTTGGTTTTTTGATAAAGGGACAGCTGCCACACACTTTTTGCCCACCTTCCTTCCCTACTCTTTTTGTGTAGAATATGGATGTAACTCATTAAGAAGCAGCAGTCATCTTGCAACCATGAGGACAAATGCCACGTGCCAGGTGCCTTGGTGATATCCGTGAGCCACAACACCCGGCCCTAAAATGCCCACCTACCAACTACTCAGCACAGGAAGGGGGAAAAACACAACCTATTTAGGCCCCATTAATGGAGTTTTCTGTTACTCAAAGCCAGATACAATCCTAACTGATATGATGCACTAATCACAAAACCGATTGTATCACCTCCTCTTGAATTTTGGGCATCTGCATTAATACATGGTCCTTAAGGAGTTTCCAAAATGCAAAATCATTAGGCTTTTTTTTTTAAGATTTTATTTATTTACTTGTCAGAGAGAGAGAGAGCACAGGCAGGGGGGAGTGGCAGGCAGAGAGAGAAGCAGGCTTCCCATTAAGCAAGGAGCCCGGTGCGGAACTTGATCCCAGGACCCCGGGGTTAATGACCTGAGCTGAAGGCAGGGGCTTAACTGACTGGGCCACCCAGGTGTCCTGGAAAATCATTGGTTTGAAGGATGATTTCCTAAACATTTAAAGATAATGTCTACATTAACAGGAATGTGTATTAAATGAAGAAAGATATTTAAGAAAAATGATACTCCATCAATAAAAATAAGCTCGTTCAAAGACTGAGATGAAATAAGAAAACTATCAAAGATAATTTCAATTACAGACCCAGGATTATTTGGGTCCGTGAAAATAACTGGTCTATTTCTCGTAATCGTTGCTGCTGAAATGACCAAGTAAAACAGCTTACTTCAGTAAAGTAACCTACACAAGAGCAGTCCTGTGCACCTTGCTCTCTTTCTTGCCTCCAGATCTTCATGTACATGTATATATGCTTGAAATGCACATTAGCATATTAGAGGTCCTGAGATGTCCTGCAGTAAATAATCGTGTGAGACTGTTCTGAATGTAGTATTTCTCATTTTTCTTTGAGCAAAGAATCCTGTTTTCCCCACTATAACCCATATAGTTCGTGCTCTATGAAACCCATTTGAGAAATGAACAATATCATAGACACCAAGAATGAGGAATGCACAGGAGCAAGGGGTCATTTCTACTCTTTTGGTTGCATTTCAATTTTTGCAAAATAGAAAGTTTGTCAATGAGAATTTAAAAACTTTCTAAAGCAGGGCGCCTGGGTGGCTCAGTCATTGAGGGTCTGCCTTCGGCTCAGGGCGTGATCCTGGTGTTCTGGGATCGAGCCCCGCATCAGGCTCCTCCGCTTGGAGCCTGCTTCTTCCTCTCCCACTCCCCCTGCTTGTGTTCCCTCTCTCTCTGGCTGTCTCTCTCTGTCAAATGAATAAATAAAATCTTTAAAAAAAACACTTTCTAAAAAAACTAGAAAATGTTCACTATCCAACCTCAAATCCTTATTAATGGGTAGGTTTTCTTCTCTGGGGAGACCTGCTCCTTTGGATGGCTTGGGTTTTGAAGTGATGTTGTGGTTTTTAGCGGGTGCTAGGTCTGTTCAAGTGGCATTGGTGGCGTAGTGGAGGGCAGTATATCCGTAGAGAAATTATTCTCACCATCACTTACGTCCTTCTAAGGAGAAGCCAGTATGAAACAGGAGTACTAAAATGGGTTATCTTGCATCTAAATAAAGGGCAAAAGGGATATAATATCTGCTGGATCTACAAGAGTAGATGTTGGCAGATTTCTTTTATTTACTTCCCCACTTCCCTTTCTAGTTCATTTCTGGAATTTCCCATCACTTCATTTGTATTACCCGGCACCATCTGCAGAAAAATTTGACTTACAAAATTAGTGGCTGTACTACTCTCAAGCTTAAGAGTTGCACCCCTAAAACACTAACATTTTCCAATTTAAAAACTAGGTATTTTCTAAAGGTTGTTTTGCCTGAAAAGTGACAATGTGAACCAGCCCTGTGCTTCCCAATCTGATCTTATGACCTCTGCCAGCCCAGGAAGAAGTTTTCTGTGATCCATCATAAAACGAGAAAAACAGTAAGAATGCAATGACTTTTCCATAACGTGCATTCCATTTGGGGCAGCGCTTTCTATTTTGAGATGATGTCCTTCCTACAAATTTGGTATTAATATACTCATTTTTTTGGATTAACATACTCTTTTTCTTAAAGTAAGATGAAGATAAATGAGGTAGTAGCTGTATTAAAAAAAGCCCTTTGGCAAAATTATAAATTTGGAAGTCCTGTGTCCCTCCAACTTTGTTCGTCGCTGTTTTTTTTTTCCCTTAAGTAATCTCTACTCCCAATGCTGGGCTCAAACTCACCACCCTGCGATCAGGAGTCGCACGTTCCACCGACGCAGCCGGCCAGGCACCCGTTTGTTCCGTTTTTGATTTGAGTTTAGAAATGGCTCCTTGAACTCAGGGAACTTTTGTGTCTTGCTTGCTTTTCTGTTCCCTGTGACCTGCAGAAAGCCTAGCAATAGGAGGCAATCAATACAGTATGACAGATGTTAAAAGAGAAACTGAGGCACATAAAACTTTTTGAGAGTTTATTTGAGCAAACATCAATCCAATCAGGCAGCACCGAACAGAATGATTGGGAGCATGCCACCAAAAGGAGTTAAGGGCAAAGTTTTTATGGAGAAGACTTGGAAGCAAAGCAAAGCAATTATTTGGTTATAGCTTAAGTGGTTGCTTTATGTGGGAAAGCGGGGGTGGCTGTCTGTGATTGGTTCTTCTTCAGTTTCATTTTCTCGGATTCAAGTTCATTGAGTCCTACTTAGATTTTGTTTTGCTTACTTGGCTATCAAGGCATTAGAACAACCTCAGTTGGTCTCCTTGTTTAATCACTTTTTAACACAAACTAACCCAGAGATTGGCAGACTTTTTCTAGAACGGGTTTCCAGCCTTTTTGGACCATTCAGGCTCTGTTGTACCTCCTCAAATCTGAAGTCGTGGCAGGAAACCAGCCATAGACGATACATAAATGAATGAATATGGTGGGTGAGTTTCAAAAAGTTTATGGACATTGAAATCTAAATTTCATGTAATTTTCAGGCATCACAAACTCTTCTTTTAATGTTGTTTTCCAGCTGTTTTAAGATATAATACCCAATCTCAGTAAGCCATATAAAAATAAGTAGCAGGCTAGATTTGGCCCACAAGCCATAGTTTGCTGACCCCCGGACTAGCCAAATGAAAGAAAGGAAAAGCAATTCAAATCTATTTCTCTGGTCTATTGTTAGTGATGAGTATTATAAATGACAGTGAGGACACATTTTGCTACTAAAAAGGACCAGATAATATATCCATGAGTATAAAAAATAGTAGATAGACCTACTAAATTGAGTTAAAAGATTCAATTTCGTACTGTTCCCCAAAAAGTAGAAACAAGAAAACCAGGAGTCCCACTGAACACCAACCAATTATCTTTGAACTGGGCTATCCACGGACTCACAGAACCATGTAGCTTTAGAGCTAAAAGAGATTATGGAAAATATCCAATTCAATCGCATTGTCTTAAAGGAAAGGAAACTGAATACCAGGGAAGAAAGATACTTCCCTAAGGTCATTTATTTAAAGAATGAAAATAATCTAATAAGAAAAGAAGGCTTCTGAAGGCTGAATAAAAAATAAAGTTGTATAATGAAAAAAGCATCAGTTTTCATCCATAGGTTCAAATACGGGCTTTGACACAATGATTTTGAATCTCAGGTAAGTTACTTAACTATCTGAGTCTCAATGTCTTCATCTTTAGAAGACGGACAATACGTAATTATTACAGAGAGCTATAGTTAAGAACAAGTGAAATAATATACCTAGTACATTGTCAGGCATAGTAAGTGCTCAATAAACTATAACTTGTATTACTATATGAACTTTTAAAAACCTCACAATGGGGGCACCTGGGTAGCGCAGTCATTAAGCGTCTGCCTTCGGCTCAGGGCATGATCCCGGCGTTCCGGGATCGAGCCCCACATCGGGATCCTCGGCTAGGAGCCTGCTTCTTCCTCTCCCACTCCCCATGCTTGTGTTCTCTCTCTCGCTGGCTGTCTCTCTGTCACATAAATAAATAAAAAATCTTTAAAAAAAATAAAAATAAAAATAAAAACCTCAAAATGTACCATGCTTGCTAAAAACATCTTGAAATTATAGTTTTTAAAATGAGCACAGAAATGAAAGCCAAATATTTGATGTTTTAACAAAAATATTTTTATTTTTATTAGTTGAAATACTTCCTTGAATTTCTATTTATAGCATTAGTGAAAGACAATGAGTGCTTGTTTTAAAACTGAAATCACAAACTAACCACACTTCTACTTTAGGATGGAGGGTTTTTTTTTTTTTTTCTTATTTAGAATGGAATTTGATTAACAGTACTAACACAGGTCACTGAAATACCCCAAAGATTGTTCACCTATGGAGAAACCCTACCACTTGTGAATTTGTATTTAAGTTCCTTAGCTAACAATAATGTGGGGAAGATGAAGGATGTAGTTTAAAAGACATTGTCAAGAATGTTCTCGTATCATCTTTTTTTTTTTTTTAGGTTGATTTAAGTAGTCTCTACACCCAACGTGGGACTCGAACTCACCAACCAGAGATCAAGAGTTGCACACTCACCCAACTGAGTCAGCCAGGCGCCCTTCATATTATCTTTCATAAAGTAATGCCAAAAGCAAAATCTCAAGCATCAGACAGACATGGGTTTTAACCACAGCTCTGCCGCTTGCTGGCTGTGTGACTAGAGCCAGTTAATCTCTTAAAGTCTCAGGCATTTTAAGTATAAAATGGGGATGATAATGGTACGTACCTCACGGGGCTCTTGTACAAATTAAATGGTAGCATGCACAGAAAATTCTTACTGAGACCAGTGTCTACACGGTCTCAAGTGTTCAAAAACACATGAAGCAGTAACTAAGTAAATAAAGTTAAAGAAAGCAGTAACTGGCCACAGTGTTGGAAGATGAACTTAAACAAATTCCATTTTTATAATCTTTTGTCTCCTCTGCAGGATGTGAGGGGCAACTGTGACAGAACTGATTTTTCAGAGTTATAGTATAAGCTGGAACAGTAATGGTGCACTTGAAGCGAGAACTGGCTATAGGTCTCCTCCATTGTTCCAGTAAACCAGGAGGAAACCAAGAGCCTTGGGGGTTTCTAGGAACTAGGAACACAAGTTCAGTTCAGGACTCTAAGAAAGAAAAAGATTTTGCTGGTTACTTTGGAGATATTCCGATTTAACTCTTCAAGAAGCTTTCCTGCCCTTCTAATTGAAAATAGGCCTCCCTCTTAGTCTCCATTGTGATTCTGTATCTCAGACCCTTGCTTGTTTTCTTCAGTGTACGCATAACAATTTCAAGTTATGTGTTTATTGACCATTCCTCACACACATTATCTCCCCCTTCTCCCTACTCCTCCCCACTCCACTAGAATGTAAGCTCCCTGTTGGCAAGGATGGAGTGGGGACCATGTGGTTCATGGCTTGATCCTCCCGTGCCTAGAACAGCACCTGCATATTGTAAATTCACAGTAACTATCCGGTGAATGAACCAACAAATGAATGAATGAATGAATGAATGAATGAATGAATGAATGACTTGATGAATGGGCAGGCCTGGCAGAAGCTTCAGGCTTTCCTTAGAAGTGTAGAAAGGAAGGGGAACTGATCTTGTGGCTGCCACAAGAGGAAAAGGAAACTAGTAAAACTGTGGCCACACACACCCAGCCTGAAGTCCTGGACCACAGGGGAGGGAACACAGGGAGTGTGTGATACCTGGGTGATTCCAGGCCAAAGGAGTTACACACACACCCAGAAATACAGTATCCAAAGACTGGGGTACATCAGAATTTGCTGGGTTGTGTGTTACTTCAGGCACAGTAATCTTTCTTCACTTGGCCTCTGGGTCACCTCCCACTCACTGCCCTTGGGTCTCCTTTCTCACTGGCCCCTCTCCCTCCATTTCCTTTGCTGATTCTTCCCTATTCTCTTGTCCTCTGAACACTGGACTTTCCCAGGTTAGTTGTAAAATCTCTATTCATACACACCTAGATTACTCCAACCTGTCTCAGGGTCACTAATACTATCTGCATCCTAACAAACACCGAATAGCTACCCTAGTTGTGACCCCTCCTCTGAACTCTGGACAGGCATACACAGCTTGACTGCTCAACACTCCACCTGTCTACCTAAATAAGCATATCAGAGTTAGAAAGAGACCCGGACTGAACTCTTGATTTTCTCCCCAAATCTGCTCTTCCCAATGGCAAATCCAAACCCACAGATGTTGAAGCCAACAACCTTACAAGGATCCTTGTCTTCCCCCTCAACAAGCTACCTCCAATTACTGGCAAGCTCTGTTGGCTGAGTCTTCAGTACAAACCCATAATCTGACTGCTTTTCCATCTCTTCTGCTTACCGTGGTCCAAGCTACTGTCATATTTTTCCTAGATTATTGCAGTAATCTCCTAATTGGTCTCCTGACTCTGCCCATGCTGCCTGTAGTTAAGCCTCCCTCAAGCAGTCAGAGTGATCCTTACAGAACAGTCAATTATATCATATCATTCTTCTGATCAAAAGCCTCCAGTGGCCTTCCATCTTACCAAAAGAAAAGCAAAAGCATGATATGACCCTGTTCTCCCCCAACTCTGCTCTGACTGGCTGACAATCCATATGGATCTCAAATTAATTTTAAAAGTGTTAGTCTGGGGGGCTAAGTTGGTTAAGTGTCTGCCTTTGGCTCAGGTCATGATTTGGGCGTCCTGGGATCGAACCCCATGTCAGGCTCCATGCTCAGCCTTTCCCTTGGTCCTGCTCATGCTCTCTTTCTCTCTCTCTCTCAAATAAACAGATTAAAATAAATAGATAAAAGTATTTTATTTATTTATTTGAGAGAGAGAGCACAAGCAAGGGTAGCAGGAGAGGGAGGAGCAGGCTCCCCACTGAGCAGGGAGCCCAATGTGGGGCTCAATCCCAGGACCCTGGGATCATGACCTGAGCCGAAGGCAGACACTTAACCAAATGAGCCACCCAGATGCCCCTAAGTAAATAAAATCTATAAAAAAATACTGGTCTGAAAATTTGGCACACACTTAGAAGATCTGACTATAAATAAATAAACAGTTTTAGCTGGAGAAATACCTGATTTTTTCTTTAATTTAATTCCATTGTAGTTAACATACAGTGTTATATTAGTTTCAGGTGTACAATATAGTGATTCAACAAGTCTATACATTACCCAGTGCTCATCATGGTAAGTGTGCTCTTAATCTCCTTCACCTATTTCACCCATCGCCCAACCCACCCCCCCCTCTGGTCACCACCACTTTTTCTCTGTATTTAAGAGTCTGTTTATTTTGTTTGCCTCTTTTTTACTTTGTTCATTTGTTTTGTTTCTTAAACTCCACATATGAGTGATATTGTATGGTATTTGTCTTTCCCTGACTGACTTATTTCACTTAGCATTATACTCTCTAGATCCATCCATGTAGCTTTTTATGCTGCTATCAGCCATAAAAAGAATGAAATCTTGCCATTTCCAGCTTCTTTCTCCATTCATCTATGGATGGACACTTGGGCTGCCTCCATAATTCAGCTATTACAAATAATACTGCAATAAACACAGTACATGTATCTTTTTGAGTTAGTGGTTTTGTATTGTTTGGGTAAATACTCAGTAGTGGAATTACTGGATCATAGGGCAGTTCTATTTTTAATTTTTTGAGGAAGCTCAATGCTGTTTTCCTCAGTGGTTGCACCAGTTTGCATTCCCACCAACAGTTCACAAGGGTTCCTTTTTCTTCACATCCTCACCAACACCTGTTGTTTCTTATTAGTCACTTTTCTGATCCCATGCTATCAGACCAGCACATATTTTAGGGTCTTCAGCAATTGCTTTTGGTCCCTAGAGTTAATCCTTTGGGCAAAAATGCAAATTAGATTACCTCTAAGTTTCTGCCAATAACCCTCTAACCCAGTTTTGGACAACATTACCCTCTAGTTTTGGTATCTTAAGGGGTATCTTTTCATACCATGAAAGCTACCAAGGCTAAAACATCTGCTCCACTTAGGAGGACACATAGACCTTCAACAGACACTTTTGAAATCCGACTAGGTTTCAGGTGCTGGTGAGGCACTGAGGAGTCAAGGATGAGCAAGACATGCCCACGTCTTCAAGGAACTCACAAAGGAGTCCAGGTGATGGCAAGAGGACCTGAGCTTTACAGAGCAATGACAGAGGGATGCCCAGCGTACTACAGGAGCCAAGTAGAGGGCACCCAGCTCAGCCTGAAGAGAGTCAGCCAGGCTTCCCAGAGGGACTGGCAGCTCAGCTGAGGCTTACATGGAGGTATACAAATGGAGGTACACAGTGGGTCATACACCAGAGTGTAGCACATAAGCAAAGAATCTGCATACTGTGTACAGGAAACCACAGACATTCTAGGCAAGTTACTCTTAAGGCCAGGCTGGAAAGGAAGGCAGAGAGCAGGACACAGAGAACTTGATTTAACATAATCAAGGAGCATGAACTTTGTTCAGTAGGCAACAGAGAGCCACTGAAGCAGGAGAGCGTGGATGCTATAAGGACATGCCTGGAGGCGGGCAGACCGCAGCAAGGCTGGGGCAGCATCCAAGGAGATGATGATACAGGTCTGAATTAGGTGGGAGGAGTGGAGATGGGGAGAAAGGCAGGCTTAAGAAACAGTGAGTTAAAATTAGTGGAACTTGATGTGAAGGAGACCAGGAGGAGGCAAGGGTAACCTTATGGTTTCTCTTCTTGAGGCTATTACCAAGTCCAAGTAATACCATCAGGCAGGAAAAGGATTTCATTTTAGGGGTGTGAAAGAACTTGAAACTTTTAAGGAAAAGCATTCATTCATTTATCCATTAATTTAAGAGCTATTTATAAAGTACCTACCATGTGAATGTAGGAGTGTGAATGTGGAGAGGTCTGGACTTCAGAGAGTGGGCGTCATTAGCACACAGATGATCGGAAGTTAACCCATGAGGATGGCTGGCATAGTACTTGGCCCAAAGGAGGCTGTCCGTGGGTACCTGCTGGAAACAATGAATGAAGAGTTACTCTGTTTGTAAGAAGAACAGAGCTGGAAACAAACCATGACACTCTGGAAAACACCAATAGTTCAGGCTTGGGTAAAGGATACAGAAATGGAGTAGTCAGAAGTATGCACGAGTGGAAAGATGTAATGTCATGAAAATAAAGTGAGATAGGAACCAAGTGCATACACATTATTGGTATTAGAAAGGCACTTTTATTCTGAGCCTTCCCGTGTTAAAATTTCTTCAGGAATTATTTCTGAGTGGAAAGTGAAATGGGTCTCTAGACAAATGTAGAACCCCCTCCAAAAAAAAAAAAAAAAAAGCCTTTCTTTTTTTTTCCTAGACATTTGTCACCTTGTAATCCAAGGATTATTTGGGCAAGAGTTGGATTTCTAGTTACCAAATTTAATTACCAAGTTTGTGCTCTTCTGTGATTTTGCTTAAATCCGTTTGAATATTTTTTTTCTCACAGATGATTATTTTCTGCTCTCGGTGTTAACTCCCTAAAGCTGATTTAAACCAGAGGATGTAAATTTGTCAATGTGAAAACAATGCAATGTCTAGGACCTGATGGCATCATTAAGTATTATATTCATCTTAGTATTATATTATATTATATTATATTATATTATATTATATTCATCTATATTATATTATATTATATTATATTATATTATATTATATTATATTATATTAGTAGACATCTAATTTTTTTTTTGAGTATTTATTTATTTTTTTATTTATTTATTTTTAATGTTTTTTTTATTATATTATGTTAGTCACCATGCAGTAGACATCTAATTTTTGTTTGTTTTTTCTTTTGTTTTGGTCTTTGCCTACCCAGCATCCATACCCCATTCTTATGATAATGGCATCCGAGTTTTCTTGGGGAACCACTTCTTCCCCAATTCAAGTCCAGGTAATTTGGGTTGAGGTGACTATACTGGGCTTCAACGGGAAGGCATGTGACCCAGGGTTGACAATAAAGCACTGTGACGCCCCCGGCTCAATGACTGGCTCATAGACTGGCACATGACCCCGTCAGAGGCAAAGAGATAGAATTCTTGGTTGCTAGAGCAACCAGGCCAAAGGTACTAGGTTGAACTTGAAGCTGGGTGGATATATATGGATATATACCTGGAGATAATGTGAGCCACCATATAATAGGGAGAGCCTCTGAGAATGAAGTTGATGTAGAGAAAAGAAGAGGTGAGACATGAAGAGAGAGAGAGAGACTGACAAAGTACCTAAGACACTGTGATCCTCGATCTGGCCATACCTGAATCTAGCTAGTATACTGCTATACTTCTTAGTTATAAGAGCCAATCAATTTCCTTTAAAGCTTTGGCCACATTTTGTAAGCTTTCCCACCACTTGCACCCAAAAAGACCATTTTGAGACACATAATGGCATCATTTTTTCTGCTTTATCCACTGACGGAGAATCAACTGTCTAAAGTCACAGAAACTACCTTAGCCCAACTAGCCTATGAATTGCAACCCACACTGCGCACAGCATCTGTAGGTAATCCTCTCGTCACCTTCTGTGTCAGCCTCATTCTCTACTTGATGTTCTCTCTGTCCCAGCTCTCTGTTCCTCACCTGAACTCATGGAACCCACAACGTTCTACATTGTAAAGTCCACTAGGCTGTGGTCCTCACTGCTTCCCATGGACACTTCCTGTGTATTATGTTCACCTCCAGCGGGCTCTCTCTACCCTAGCAATCTGTCCGTTTTAGTAACTAGGGGCAGGACTGGATGACTGAATGACAGCCACTTCTGTCCCCAAGCTTGGAAAGCCCAGTGCCCAACTGTTGGTCTCTGGCCACCACCTAGTACCACCAGTATACTCAAGCCTTCTTGTCCTGAATGCCATACCTGCTGCTGTTTTTTCCTCCCTCCCATCTGAGGACAAGTTTAGCCTGATGTTATCCCCAACTCTGTCATTTCCATCACTGCTGTGCCACCCAGGACCTTTGCCATAACCCCTCAAGGATCCTGGGAGTGTCTATGAAATCATACCTTAGTCTAGAGGAATCCAGCTTTCAAACACTATTTCAAAAGCACCGTGATGACACTCTCCCTAATCAAATAAGGCTGTTTAAGGTTGTTTCCCCTTTTCCTGCCTCCAAACAGGCAAGGTAAGTCATTCTTATCTGCCAAGAGAGGAAAACAGCTATCTTCCGAATTATAAAAGAGAAGAATTTTTCTGCCAGCTTTTGCTAGAAGCCCTGGGAAATAACAGAGGATCAACACTTCCAAGTGTAGATGATCTCCTTCCTCTGCCTTTACTACCTTTCTCTCATCAATGAGTATAAACTGAGTAGCCTTTTATGTTCTTGTCAAGCCCTAGAAAACTGAGTTGTAATCATTTAACTCAAATACAACAAATGTTTAATGAGCATCTATTACCCGCCAGGCACTGGGCTAGGTAAAGCGCATACAGAGGAGAGTCATACAGGATCTTGCCTTCATTTAAATTGTTCTAGTGAGGGTAGAAAAGAGGCAACAAATCAATGAGTGAACAAATAAGTGAACAAAATTTCAGACAGTGGGAAGTGCTATCAAGGAAATGTAAGGGAACAGTTTTAGAGAGAGTTATCAGAGAAGGTTGTACTGCAGAGGTAATAGTTGAGTTAAAACCCAACTAAAGAAGAGGTACAAACCATGTGAAGTCCATGGAAAGGAGTTTTCTGGACAGCGAGTCAGCACATGCCAAGATCCAGAGCTTGGAGCAAGCTTGATGTGTTAGGGGAGGGGTCAGTAAAATATGGCCCAGGGACCAAATCTGGCCTCCCTTCTTTCTTTGTACAGCCAAAAAAGTAAGAATGGCTTCTATATTTTTAAATGGTTGGGGGAAAAAAGCAAAATAAAATAATAATATTCCATGACACACAAAAATTATGTGAAATTCAAATTTCAGTGACCATAAATAAATTTTTTACTGGAAAGCAGCCATGCTCACTCATTTATATATTTTCCATGGCTGGTTTCATGCCTCACTGGCAGAGTTAAGAGACTGTGTGGCCTATAAAACCTAAACTATTTACTATCTGGCTTTTTGTGGAAAAAGTTGACAGACCCGTGTTAGAGGAACAGGAAGAAATATCTTCCCAGGGTAGAAAGAAACTTGAATTTCTTTAATTATTTAGGATCCTTTTGCCTATAAATAACAGAAATTGACTTAAGTAATGTGGAGAATTAAAGGTAGCCATAAACTCTTTGATACTTTCCCATCAAGAGGTAGAATCTATGTCATCTCCTCTTGAATCTAGGCAGCATTTACACCTGGTTCAACCTATAGAATATGGCAGAAGTGATTCTGTGCCAGTCCAGGCTTGTGCCTGAAGAGACTGGCAGCTTCCACTTCCTGCCTTTTAGAACTTTCTCTCTCTGAGAGTCCTGAGCCCCATGTAAGAAGTCTGACTACCTTGAGATAGCCATGCTGGATAGGCCACATAGACATGCTCTGACTGAAGGTCCCAGCTGAGCGTAGGCTTCCAGCCATCACACCGAGATGCCTACTGTATGAGGGAAGCCATCTTGGATTCTTCAGACCAGCTGAATAACACTGAGTAAGTTCAGTTGATGCTACATGGGATAAAAGAATCATTTAGCTGAGCCCTCTTTGGCTTTTGGTCCACAAAATTGTGAAATATAATAAAACGGTGCTGTTTTGTGCCTCTCCATTTTGGGATAATTATTTCATAGCAATTGACAACCAGAACAAACAACAGAAAATTTCATTATCTCACGTAATAAGAAGTTCATAGATAGATCAGGGTCCATGCACAATATGTCCTCATACTACTTTTCTGCAATTACTTGGCTCTGCTCTCTGTTTTGGGTTGGTTTCATCATCCGGCTGGTAGCAAGATGGCTGCAGTAGTTCCAAGAGTCTCATTCAAACCTGACAGTGTCAGAGTCAAAAGAAAGAATGTTCTTGGAGACAGAATATATGTAGGCTCATCAGTATCTACCCTGGAATTAGGGATGGAGTCTCCTCCTCTGAGTCCCTGGGGAGGAGTGAACACCTGATCAAAACTGGCAGAAAGAAGATAAGAAGAAAGTAGGGAGGAAATAGGCAAGTGGATATTGGGTCAGCAACCTACTGTGTTCAAGGAACCTTTCTTCCTACTATCATTTGTTCATTCATCCAGAATACTTTATGTTGAACCATACGAATATGCTTTTTAAAAATAAGTAAAACATAGTCAAATTTCAAATGGCTATCATTAATATCTATTAGGTCTTTATATAGCGGCAGGCATGGTGCTAGACACTAGGGCCACCACAATTAAATGGTACTAAGATAAAGGAAGGGAAAGAACGGGATCTTAGATATATAATAAGACCTATATAATGTGCAGAACCCAGTCAAATGGAAATGGAGAGCCCCTTGTTAAAAAATTATTTCAAAATGGCAGCGGGACACCTGGGTGGCTCAGTCGGTTGCGCCTCTGCCTTCAGCTCTGGTTGTGATCTCAGGGTCCTGGGATCAAGCCCCAAGTCTGGCTCCCTGCTCAGCAGGGTGAGCAGGGAGTCTGCTTCTCCCTCTCCCTCTGCCCCTCATCCCTGCTTATGCACTCTATCTCTGCTCTCTTTCTCTCTCTCTCAAATGAATAAAATCTTTTAAAAAATAAAGAATTTCAAGATGTCAATTGCAGTGTATTAAACCAAACATGCAGGGTGCATCCCCATGAAGCTGGCTCTGGGAAAGAATAGGGGTCCACAGGAGACAACAGCAAGGGGCCTATGTTAGACTAGGGGGCAAGAAGCCCTCTTTGAGGAGGTGGTATTTACGCAAGGACCAAAGGATGATTAGGAGTGGCCAGGTGAAGAGCCAGGAGGAATGCAGCTCCCCAGCAGAAGAGTAGTGTTCTTCCTCACTCCAGGCTGGTTGAGAGACTTATGTGGCCTGTCTTCTTCAGTTGTGCTGAGTCAAAAAGACAAAGGTAACAGATCCCTTTCCTGTCTGTGCCAGTTTAAGCCTGTTTCCCACCCCTTCTCGGTGTTCTAGATCTTAGCACTTGGGTAATCTACCCATATAATCTGATCCTTCCCCGCCAGCACTAGAGATGTCAGGAGAGCCCTAGAGGGGCCCTAGCCCTGTTCCTTGCAGAGCTCAACTGTAAGTGCTTCCTAGGACAACAGCCTAAACTTCCTGATCCACTTGGCCCAGGCTTGTTATAAACAGGGAAGAGTTCTTCCTATCCTCACATTTGCTAACCACAAACCATGAAGACAGCTAGCACTAACTGGACTTCAAAAAATTTTTATCACCAAACCTGGATCTTTTCCCTAAAATTACCTTAACCCATTTTCAGTTCTACAATGTTCTTTTTCTATGTCAGATCCTATGGAAAGTTGATGTAGTGGGCCTTCAGATTGGTTGTACATAGAATCAGATGAGAAGCTTATTAAACATACAGATGCCCCAGCCTCATGCCAAACCCTGCTCCTCTATTTTTAACAAGTTCCACAGGTAATTCTGATGCTCTGCCAGGTCTTTGAACCAGTGCTTCAGCAAGCTGGAAAAAATAAGGAAATAATTCCTACTTGGCTGGTAGGAGTCAGAAGGTTCATTTCTGTCATTAAATGTAACCTGTTAGCAAGCGACAGTAGTTTCCCCTTATCCTCGGGGGATGCACTCCAAGACCCCCAGTGGATACCTGAAACCACAGATACTATTGAAATGTGTGTATCATCTACTATGTTTTTTTCTAGACATACATATCTATGATAAAGTTTAACTTATAAATTAAGCACAATAAGACACAAACAACAATAAAAATAAAACAATTACAACAACAGACTGTAATACAAGTTACGTGAGTGTGGTCTCTACCTATCTCTCAAAGTATGTTATTGTACTGGACTCACCCTTCTTCTTATGATAATGTGAGATGATAAAATGCCTGTGTGGTGGGATGAAGTGAGGTGAATGACACAGGCATTGCAACGTAACATTAGGCTTCTACTGACCTTCTGACATTAAATCAGAAGGAGGTTCATCTGCTTATGGACCATGACTAACCACTGGTAACTGAAACTGTGAATAATGGGGGACCACTGTACTTTAACTCAGTACCTCAATTTTCCCAGTGAGTAATCTCTCCAATACATCTCTACTCTGGATTCTCTCTGAAGTGTAAAACTCTTCTTGCCTTCCCATTAATCTAGTCCCCCTTCTAGGGGCAGCACCTCAGTTTCCCCAGGCAACTAACTAGCCCTCTCCTATAGTAGGTAGGCTTGGTAAGAATGTCAATCAAGGTGCTCTGAGGCACCCTAGCTGACCAGTGGACCCAAGGCCCACGTTTGGCCAAACAGATTTTCTCTCCCAGGAAATTAAATCTTGAGACAAGTGAAACAGAGTCCAAAAATAAGTGAAATTGATTCATCTGGTACAAGTGACCCCAAAAGTCTGTCTGTTGGTTCCTGCTCCCTGAGCAATCCTGGCTCCTGTGCTTTCTGAAACCTGGTTGCCAAGCTTTCTCTTGGGATCTGCGAGCAATCCCACTGCCCATTTCTTTTGCATAAGTAACCTAGAATGGTTTCCGTTGCTTGCCACCAAAGAATCCTAACAGATTCTTAGAACTGAGATCTTTGACAGTGTTCTATAGGATAATGATGTCAGAGCTTCCACTCTTATAAAGCCATTATGAATGACGCTCTTATAACTAAAGTGGCCATTCTACTCTAAGAGTTTATTTTAATAATGACATCTTTGTTCCAGTGATAATAGACAGTGAATATTCCTCATTAGGGGAAGGGATTATTCACTATCCTGCCAAAATGTCTTAAATGGAAAGAGGCTTTGGGTAAATATTCTTGATCTAAATGAGGTTCATTGTCCTGGACCTTAGGGAAGGAAAGGACAAGAGAAAAAGGAAAAGAGTTTGGTTTTCAGTTTAAACGAGCTCTCCGTCAGCTGCATCTCGCCCTTTTTACACACACATTTAAGAAGAGGCCTACTCTTGGAAGTATTTAAAAGATGGCTGGAAGTTCTATCCAAACATGTGCTTGAAGGGGTGACTAGTGCAGAGGAAATAGCTTCAGCGCTTGAACCTTTTCCTCTCAGCAGCCTCGACCTTCTTTCTACCCATGTCTGACCGTGACAGTTACTACAGGCTTTGGTCTTGGTCGGCATCTTCATTATGATTCTAGCTAACAGTTACCGAGTCCTTCCTGTGAACCAGGTGTGCAGCTGGCTGTTTTACACGCATTACTCGTTTCATCTCGACAGTGGCCCTTCCGGGTGAGTATTATCGTCATCCCCATTTTACAGAGGGAGAAACCAAGCTCAGTGAGGTTAAGGCATTGGGCTAATGACGGATGGAATCCATCACTTACTACTGGTGTGTCCCCATCTGTCCCGAAGCCTTCCTTCACTGTGCCCTGTCGCTTTAAGCAGAAAGTGCCTGCTTAGTCCACGCATCACTGGAAAGAGTATTGAATGTGTTGTTGCATCTCAAATAAAATGGCAACTGGACTCACTCTTCATGTCATGTTCTGTTTCCCTGAATAAATTACAAGTTCCTTGAAGACAGGAACTACGTTTTGTCTACCGTAGTCTCACCAGCTCATGGCTGGCACAGAGGAGGTGCCTAAAAAATGATTGTCAAATCAATGACTGTCTTGTAGGGTCCTCAGACCTTAGGGAAAAGGAAGGTTACTGTCAAGGGGCCCCTTCTCAGGAAACAGAAATTCCAAGTCATCCCTAGAGAATCCAGCCAACTTAAAAGTTTGGCCAAGCCTTTAAACAGGACCTTGGGGTCCTGGGCAGTGCTTTCCTTTCTAGAAATTCTGTTCCCTCTTCAAGGCACAGTCATGCTTTGGCTTAGGTTTGAGGAGGGGACGTTTCTAAAACTCTGAGAGGTAAAGGAGAAGCTAAAAGGCAGACATACCAGCCATACTTTTTCCAGGACCAGCTACCTCACAAAATGCCCAACTCTAGCTCTCATGCACTCCACTGAGGATGGGAGCTCTCAGAACGAGAGCTAATCTTTGACTGACACAAGATCCACGATATATCCTTGGGTAAATTTCTTTTGTGCCTCAGTTCTTCAAATATGGAAAACAGCCAAATAACAACATATACAACCCAACAAAATTTCCTGCCAAGTTGATGGGGTTCCCTTAGTGGAGTCTCATTTATTCACGGTTACGAGTTCAGAGTTTGGCCTTCGGATTCAAGCAAAGCTGAAATCAGGCTTTGGCTGTGCCATGTACTAGCCAAGTGACCTTGCGCAGAACACTGTAAGCTCTCAGAGCCTCAGTGGTCTTGATTGCCTGTTGCTGGGAGAATAGTATAATGTCATTATGTGTACGGAATGCTTAACCCGGTGCCAGGCACATGATAAGCAGGCAGTAAATGGTGACTTAATGATACCTCTGCTGGCTTCACTTGGACATTTCATTCAAAACAGTCAAACAGTCCAGTGCGTTCTTGGAGATTTAAGCAGCAGGTGTGATCTGAAGTCCTCCTTCAACCATGTAGATTACTTTCTCAACTTGTAAATTATAAGCAGAATTAATTAGGAATAAGGCAAGGAAGCTATATAGACTTATTTATCATGACATTTCTGTCCTGCGCTCTCCCTTGGAAAAGGTTTACTAAATCTATTTTTTTTTTTACTAGATCTATTACAATCTATTATTCTTACTGAGCCGATTGTAACCTATTATATTTACTAAATCTATTATTCTTACAAAGATCATTTTGACCATTTGTCAAGGAAAAGCAACATCAGTATTAGACATACCTTCACTGTTTTATTGCCCAAACTTCGTTTCTATTTTAAAGCTTCATTGTAAGGTATGGAACAGGTTTGGCTTTGAACACAGTGAGCAGATCAAACATTACCGCTTTCTCAAAAGAGACTCTTAGCAGGCATTCAAAAATCCCCATCCTGCTTCCTTTTCATTAGATCATTGGTCAGTCCTCTATAGTTTCAAGCCAAATGATTTCAAAGGTTCAAGACACCTCTTAGATCACAATGCCTACAGGCAGAACCATTTGAGAGGGAGAAATACTGACACAGTGACAAAGAGAACTCTTTGCTGAAGTCAGGTATGGCTGCAGGAATGGGAGCTACTGGAAAGTGGGCAGTAGTCTATAAGAATGAGAATATGATTTATGTGTCCCCCTTCTCCCTGCCAGGGACAGACGACACTGATCTGGACATGTAATGTGAGCAAAATAACCTTATGTTGTTTTAAGCCACTGAGATGTTAGGGCTCTTGATTTCTACAGCATAATCTAGCCCATCCTACCTGATATAGAAAAGGTAAAAATACAGTTGACTGTGTAACAGACACACTCACGGAGCCATGCCTACTAAATCCTCTCATCTTGGTCAACAGTTTCCAGAAGCTAGCAGTTTAGTGGTTTTCAGAAATGAAGCTCTGAATTGCGGTCAACATCAGAATAGTTTTAACACACTGGTGGAAAGATTCAAAGCGATATTCCTCTATGCCATTGTGAGGGTCTGTATTCCTGGCTGGAATTCTCCTCACCTGTGTCGACAGACTAACCTACTGACACCCTGCAGAGAATCCAGAGCAGGCTATCCTTCCCTCATGCTCAGGCACTTCCCAGGTATGTTGAAGAGATGGTGCTGACCTCAAATTGAGAACACTTTGGGATATACCACCCACTCAAGTAGCCTTCATGATCAAAGGAGTTTATTATCTGTCCCTCAAGTCTCCATGGAGGGAGGCCTCGGGCTTGATGCCAGTCTTGTACGTGTCATGAAGAACATTATTATTTTAATTTAAAAAAACCACACATACTCTAAATCTTACCAGTAATAAATAATAATGATGATCATTTGTTGAGTGCTTTCTAGGTGGCACCATGATGAGCACTTTATATCTATCCTTTTATTTAGTACACACAACTTGACTAGGTAGAAACTAGAAGCTCCTGCTCTACAAATGAAAAAAACAAAAACAAAACACAAAAAAACCCAAAGCTTAGAGCAGTTCAATAACTTGCCTAAGGTCAGCCAGCCTAGAACAGAAGAAATTACGCCGAGCTGGAAGCCGTTCTCTTGGACGGGGCACACTTGACTCCCTCTCCTGGCTATAGTGCTATGACTCTCAACACCCCCACCCAAGATCTAAAACCCTCGAGTTTTCCTTGTCTTCGTTGTGTTGCCAGTGACCTGATGACATCATTTTTGGTCTCAAACCAACATTGCTCTAGTATATTCCCCAGGAGAACGAGGCCCTCAACACCTGCTTAGTTACTTCCTGCCTCCACAGAGGAGGGTCTGAGAAGCTAAAGGAAAAACAAAACAAAGGGATCCACGGGGAAAGAAAAAAAAAATGGATGGAGACAAGTTATTTTCCTCTTTGATAATTGTGTGTGACCAGCTAGTAACTGAGGAAAAGAAAACTGATCTGTGGGCTTGTAAGAGAGTCCGAGGCGGAAATAGACCCTGTGAGCCCAAGAAGGGGGCGGAACCAGAGGCCGCAGCCAGGAAACAAAGGACAGGAAACAGGATTTCTTTTTTCCAAAGTCCAGAACAAAGCTGACGAGGAGTTTGGCAGGAAGAGGGACCACCATTTCATACAAGTGGAAAAAATACCAAGGGCTCAAAACTGAAGATATTTGGGAAGGGATGAGTCATGGAGGAATGGTGATATACAATCTTCGCTTTCTCAGAACAGACACTTAATATTCCTGCTCAGCATTCTTTTATTATTTGGCTGCAGTCCTTATGCTTTCTATGTGAAGCCAGGAAAGGGCTGGAAGACTCTCACCTTGCTCGTTATGGGACGTTCAACCTGGAAATCTAAGCTTTGTTCCCTCCTCTCCTTTCCCTCTTTCCTACACTGCTATCCCTCTTCCTGGAATGCCTCTCCCACCGCTATTAGCATAGGTAATTCTTCATTCTAGGTCTCAGCGGAAACGTCACATCCTCAAAGGTGCTTTCTCTGACCTTCATTCTGGGGCAAAGTGTGCTAGTAGCCTATCCAGGATCCATCTACCTTTTTCCTCATTAATAGTATTCTAATTTTGTTGGTGGTGAAGTTTCAGTTCAAAGCTACATTTCCCAGCCTCCTTTGCATGTGGGTGACCATGTGACACAGTTCGAGCCAATAAGATGTGAACAGAAGCTGTTGGAGTGTACTTCTGGTTCCCTAAAAGACCAATTCAACAGGCAAGCAAGCTAGCTCTGTTGGCACTTGGCCCCTCTTCCTTGCCTGCTCCTGGACCCCTGTAATGGTGAACAGCACCCTAACATCCTTCCACTACACAGGAAGCGTCAAGGGCCATATGCTAATAACAGCACATCAGAAAGGGGGAAGGAATCTAAGGCCCTGATGACATTTGTCTCTGAAGAGACAAAGTAGAAAATAAGTAACATCTAGATTGACAAAGTAAAATATAAATTTGCCCTTTTAACGCAAGCTGTTTTGTTGCTGTATCATTTCCTGGACTGAGCGTTTGCAGGAGACAATGACATAGCTTTTATGTAGAGGGTTCCATGAAAACACAGCATAATGATAAAATTGTGAGGATTTGGGAATTATTAACCACGGACACTCTTGTGATGAGAGTAATGCTTGGGGAATATCTCCTTTATCTCTAGCCTCTCAAAGTAATGAAGTAATTTCACGTACAACAATTTCGCTGCTTAGTAACGCCCAGGCTTCAAGCATATTGACTTTTCTCCATGGGAGAACATTATCCAAATACAACTTTTGTCTCATATTTACTTATGTGTGTTGGAAAGAGCTAACTGGAAACTATTTAGACTTAGCTCAATTTCTTGTTCTGGAAAATATTTTCAAGTTGTTACTTTGGTAGGAAAATGTTACCTGGATAAAATATGTGTCAAAATATGGTTGCACTTGCTCCCAAGTCCCCTTTAATGAATTTGCACAGATAGGACACAGTTGTATAAAGCACACATCATGAAACCTCAGTTGGTGAGTATAAAAATGACCCTCATCCACCGATTTGCAAGCAGCCCCTAAGTTGGTTTGGGCTTCCCAAAGAGCAGACCCAGAAACAAAGACTTGAGAGCACATAGTTCATTTAGGAGGTGCACAGACACTGGGACAGGGTCAGGGAGGTGGCAGAGGAAGGCAGGCAGCCAACAAGGGGTGTCTTAGTATGTCAGCAACAACAGCAAGTGACTGGGACTCAATCCTCCAGAGAAACTCTGGGAAACAGTATACAAGGCATGCCTCCGAAGGATCCCACCAGAGTGGGGAGGGGGGAGCTGGGCTACTTTTACACCAATTCCCATCAGTCATTGGTCAAGGCTACTCTCAGGATGTGAATTCCCTGGCAGCTGCAGAGCAGGGCAGAGGGGCCTCTGTGTCTGAAAACAGCCCTTGGGCACAGAGGTGCAGATTCTGGCAATGAGAAGTGTCAACAGCACAGAAAGCAGCAAGATCTAAAGGACACTGACAGTCAATGCTACGGCCCCCTTCAAGTAAAGCTCAGACAGCAACGTCCGATTTTATCAGTGACAGAGAAGTTTTTAGATGGTACAAGGACAAGCTTTATCGTTTTTAATAGTTATAAATAAAGCTTAAAGTTTCCTTCTACTTAATGCATAACATGCTGGGTTTTCCATTTGCAGAACTGATGTAATAAACAGACTGTAAAAGAAGTCAAGTACAACAAAGGTGATCAACAGATTTAAAGAACACTGAAAACAGTAATTATACGGACGGTATGCTAATATGCAAAAGTAATGGGGAATGACAGAAGTTTGGGGATCACTGAGGGGTGAAATGGAGGCATAAAGCCAGGCTGCTGAATGTTCAGTAATATCGACTGTTAGAGCCCATGAACCCTGCACCAAGGATTTTAGCAGTAGTGGCAGCAGCGGGTGTGGTGGCAGCACCACCAGTAGTAGTGGTACTGGTGGCAGTAGGGGTAGTAGTGGCCGTAGCAGTGGTGGTAGTGGTGGTAGTAGCAGTAGTAGTAGTGGTAGTGGTAGTGGTGGTAGTAGGGGTAGCAGTGGCCGTAGCAGTGGGGGTAATGGTGGTGGTAGTGGTGGTAGTCGCAGTAGTGGTAGTAGTAGTAGGGGTAGTAGTGGTGGTAGTGGTGGTAGTGACAGTGGTAGTAGTGGTAGTGGTAGTAGTAGCAGTAGTACTGGTAGTGACGGTAGTAGGGGTAGTAGTGGTGGTAGTGGCAGTAGTAGTGGTGGTAGTAGCAGTAGTAGTGGTAGTAGCGGTAGTGGCAGTAGTGGTGGTAGTGGTAGTAGTAGTGATGGAAGTGATGGTGGTAGTGGTGGTAGTAGCGGTAGTGGTGGCAGTGGTGGTAGTAGTGGTGGTAGTGATGGTGGTAGTAGTGGGAGTAGTGGGAGTAGTGGTAGCGGCAGTAGTGGTGGTGGTAGCAGTACTAACAGTAGCAGCAACAGCAGTAATGCTAGTAACACCTGAGGGGCGGAGGCCGTGAGAGGGAGGGCCTCGGGCCCAGCACCGTGAAGGTTCTTGGCTTGGCATGAGAAAGAATTCAAGAGCGAGCCATTTAGAGACAGGGGACCAAGATTTATTAAGTATAGAAGTAAGAAAGGAGCTACTTCCCAGACAAAGAAGCAGTCTCTCCTGCCAGGTGAGGAAGAGAACCTCATCCCCTTTGCCTCTGAGGGTTTTATAAGGTTTCTTCTTAAGATTTATTTATTTATTTGAGAGAGGGACAGAGAGAGCGAGCAGAGGGAGAGGGAGACAAGCAGACTCCCCGCTGAGCAGGGAGCCCAATGCGGGGCTCCATCCCAGGACCCTGAGATCATGACCTGAGCTGAAATCAGGAGTCAGGCACTTAACAGACTGAACCACCCAGGAGCCCCAGGGTTTCCTAAGTTTTTAAAAATCAAGTAACCACACAAGGAGGGTCTGACTCTTTTACCTGGGGTTCATCATTTACATTGAGCGGTTAGTTTTTCCACTGTCTTAGGATTGTAGAGTCCCTCACAGGGAACAATTTTTATGAATGTCCAACTTTTGTGGCTTTTACTGTCAGAAGGAGTGAGGTCTCGTGGTCTCCTGTGAGTCGGATCTTGTGACTCTTTTTTATGATCTGCTATCTTCCAGGTTAAGGGTCAGCCTACAACCAAAATGGCTTTCCTTTGGTCAGCTTGTCTCCTGAGCCACCGTTCCCTCCTGCTCTAGTAGCGGCAGCACCCGCGGTAGACGTGGTAACAGTCAGTGAGGGTGTACGCTTACCATCTCCTTACTTACCATCCTTGGGGAAGCCATACCAGCCTTCATAACATTCATGAAACAACTGAAGGGCTGTCTTTGCAGAGAATGAGACGCAAGGAGGATACTGGGAGATGGTTTCATTAGGGTTTCCAAGAAGGGAAAAGAAGCCTTCACTGCAGTTATCAGCAAAGAAGGTGAGAAGTGTCCTGGTCTACCAGTGCTCACGGTGTGAAAACAAGGAAGGCACAGCCATAGCTTCTTCATGTACTGAGCCATCTCCTACTCCACCCAAGCTACAAAGCTGGCCTTAGCAGCTGGGGACAGGAAGGACGGAGAGGAAGAGAGCTGCAGATGACGTTGCCACGCTGCCCCCAAAATGTGCTGTCTTGAGAGGCTGTCTTATTTTGTAAGACGACATAAGGTCCAGATGGCAATTTTTGATTTGGAACTTCCTATACAGAAGTCACATTTTCCAGTACATCCTGATTCTATTTAGGGTGTGTGTGATGACCAAATGTCATTAACAATGGCCAGGCATGAAAATGAGGACAGTCATTAGGCTAGATGGGCCGAGCAGCTACACCAGCTCTGTGCTCTTGGAGGGGAGGTGCAGGGCACAGGAGCCAGCGCTGGGCTGCATCTAAGTGTCATGTGGCCTCCAGGGACCAGCACGCATCTGCAAGCACAGATCTGGACTGACAGCAACATCACATTCAATCAAGGCCTGGTCTCACTCTCGGAGCCATAGACTTGCTACAGAAAATGCCTGAATGGCTTCACTCGGAAAACAAATAGGTGCTTATTTGTATTAGAACTTGAATTTGCATGCTGTTGGCTTTACTTAGGTACAGAGAGAGGAACTGGATGTAGGCTATGCTCCCATAGTTCCACATCCTTCTGATGTCAGACTGGGTCAGCTAAGACTAGAACAACCATGGGGCAGGCAGGGGTGAGGCAGTTTCCCAATCAGATGGCCGGGGTCTGAATGCTGGGTCTGCCTCTCATTCCAGCATGAGAACTGGGGAAAGCTGCTTAGTTGCCTAGAACTTTTCTTTTTCTGTAAAGTGGGCACAATAGAAGTACCCACTTCATAGGATTATCATGAGAATTAAATGAGGCAAATTTTTAGCTGGGTTTCTGACATACAGTAAGCATGTAGGAAATGCATGCTTATGGGGGTGCCAGGGTGGCTCAGTCAGTTAAGCGATCAGGTCGGCTCAGGTCATGATCTCGGGATGGTGAGATCGAGCACTGTTACAATGAGCTCTGCGCTCAGGAGGGAGTTTGCTTGAGATTCTCTCCCTCTCCCTCTGCTCCTCCCCTGCTCATGCTTCTCCCTCTCTAAAATAAATAAATCTTAAAGAAAAATGCATGCTTCTAAGTATGATTGATTTTTATTGTAGCCGTCTTTACTTAGACTTTGATGTTCTTCCTTCTTGCAGAATAGGAAAGGGTCCTGTTAAATGAACTGAACAAGGAGACATTACACTGAGGTGGCTCCAATGCCCTGGTGGCCTAAGTAAGCAACTAAACCAGAACCTAAGCCTGCAACTGCCACAAGGTTACGAGACGGAAGGACAACCAATCACAAATAGCCACGTGAATCACGCTACAGCCCATCGAATACCTTCCTCTCCTTGCTTCTGCAGCTTCTCTAAGTCTTTCCCTGGCTCCTGGCCCTGGAGCGCTCATAACCACTTCCGGTCTGGAGCTGCCTGATTCCAGTGGATTTTTGCCCAAATAAACTCTTCAAGTTTTTAATATGCCTCAGTTTATCTTTTAACAGTACAAAGAGGAATGGACAGAAAAATGGAGACAGGATTTGCCCTGAGGCAAGCCTGATAAGAAGAAAAAAGAATAGAGAGGTGGGAGAAGAATGGGTGAGACTCTATGACACCCAACAGGAATGGAAGTTGGGAAAAAAGAAAGAGCGTGTCAGGACAGTACTCGTACTCATAAACACAAATTAATCTGACCGCAACAAATAACTTGGTGGGAAGCTGCATATGTTTATTCCTAAATAAAAAGGGAAAAGGCAGAGTATAATTAAAACATTTACTGGAAGCAGGAAAAGGAGCCATACTGCTTTTGCTAGCAATCTCAAAACACTAATGGTGATGGCAGTCTTCTTGGAGGGACAGCCTTCTCCTGCTGCGGCCTGGGAGCCACGGTCTCTCCTGGACCACAGTGACAGCTTCTCCATGGCCTCCTGCTCCCACTCTTGACCCCGCACAAACCATTCTCTGCCCAGCCGTCAAAGTTATCTTTTAAAAATATCAATCAGATTATGTGACTGGTCTGCTTCCAATCCTAAGGGCTTCCCAATGGACTTAAAATACAGTCTGTACTCCCGGCCATGGGCTGAAAGGTCACGATCAGGTCTTTGCATACTCCTCTGGCCCCATCTCATACTGCCATCTTGCTGACATTTCTATAACAGGCCAAGCCCCTTCCTACTGCAAGCTGTCCCCTCCCCATACCACTCCTACCCACATCTTCAGCTGGCTGGCTTCCTCCCGTGTGACGTTCCATTCAGACATCACCTCCTGGAAGAAGGCTTCCTCAACCACCCAACGAAACATTAACTCTCCTGCCCTATTCTCTGTCCTATTACTTTTGTTTATTCTCTAGCATTTTAACACTAGTCAAAATTGCTTTCTATGTGTGTTTATGCACTAATGATCTGAATCCCACACACACACGAGGATGGGAGCCTCAGGAGAGAGGGAACTTGTTCACCAATGAATCTCAGGGACCACAGTGGCATCCAACACTGAGAAGACATTTCTTGAATAAGTAAGGAAATAAATATGAATATAAATTTCACTCTCTTACACCCTCTTCCTCTCCATCTCCTAGCTGTGGGGAAGTTTGTGACACTGAGCTAAAAGCTGTCCAGGGGCACCCGAGTGCCTCAGTCAGTTAGGCGTCTGACTCTTGATTTCAGCTCAGGTCATGATCTTGGGCATGGGCTCTGTGCTCAGTGGGGAGTCTCTGCTGGAGACTCTCTTTCCCTATCCCTCTGCCCCTCACTCTGCTCATGCTCTCTCCCTCCCTCTTAAATAAATAAATAAATAAATATCTTTTTAAAAAGTAAAAGCAGAAGCTGTCCAAAGCCAGCCAGTCCTTCTCTCTTTTATGAAGATCTTATCAAGTTGAAGACCAGATGGTAGGGGAGCTTAGCAGGCCTACTGAGTAGGGGGTCTGACTTTGGGGAAACAAGCAGGATTTTCTTTAGCAGAGAGGGATCTGCAGATTGGTGAGTGATGGGACCCTAGAGATATTCTCTTGCAGATCCCTGGGATCACAGAGACCCGGGCCTGGAAGGATGCAGAGGAGAGAGCTTCATGGTGGGCTCAGGGAGGCAGGCCCCAGGTGTGGAGGTCCAGCCTGGGACCCTTGCCCCCTGGGAGACACAAAAGTGCATGGTCAGCAGGTTACAGGTGCTCACTGAGCCTGGACAAGACCCGAGCCTCCACCGTTGTGGTCTCCCCAGTGTGTGGGCACTGTGAAACCTGGGGACAGAGGTACTGGGGTAATAACTGAGACTGACTTTCCTCAAAGCCTGATGGAATGGGGGACTAGAGTTAGGTTTCTTTTGATTTTTTAAAAAAATAACCAAGTAATGGGGCATTTCAGACACAGCTGAGTTTTGGAAGTAGATTACACGTGCTGCTCCAGTGTCTACTATAGAAATATCCACACTTATGGCAGCTTTCATTTAGTAAGACCTTCCAGTGCCAGGCCTGGCCTGGGCACTCTGCATACCTTACTCCCCTCAAACCTCAAAACAAGGATATGAAGGAGGTGCTATCTCTCTATCTCTCTATATATCTATCGATCATCTATTTGCTAGCCGATTTTAGAAGCCAAGGCCCAGTGACACTTGGCAGCCAGCTCCAGGTCCATCTGGGGCACGTGGCGGAGTGTGGTCCTCCCATCCTCCTCACCACCCAGAAGTGGCTCCACTTTGAGGTTAGTCCCCTTGAGACCCACATCCCTACCCTTACTCCCTTGCAAGTTCTGTGAAGAACCCCTGCTCAAAAGCCAACCCCCAGCCTAGGTCATTCTGCATTGGCTCTTTGTCCTGCTGCTAGAAACAAGGGCAGGCCACGAGCCTGACCATGGAAGAGAACAGTCACAGCAGCTTGCCCTCCAGGAAGAACAAGGTGTTCTGTCCTGTGAGGCTGCAGGGCAAGGGAAAGGGGGTATTGCTTTCCTCCAGAGGTTTGGGCTGGGACAGTTTTTCACCCTGAAGAGGCTATAATGGTAAAGTGCTTAGGGAGAGTGAGCTGGTTCTGATGTCCTCCTCTGTCCCCAACACCTGCTAGAGGCACCCTAGGGGACATAAACTCTGCCTGATTTTTTCCTTTTCCTAGCCCACCCACTGCATGACATTAAGGGTTATTTTCTTGTCTCAAAGACACGAAGATCTCTTCCTTGAATACCTGGAGGCAGGTCAAGAGGCCATATACCACATTAAAAAAAAAAAACAAAAAAAAACAACAACTGCTCGCACCTTCCCAGCAAAGAATAGTAGTCTATTACACAATATATCTTTTTTCATGAACGGGGCTTCCCATCTGCCCCCTTAACCACTCCTCCTCACTGTGCCCACCTCCTCTTATGCATGGCCAGTCTAGTCCTCCTGCTCAGGGTTTTTCCTGGGATTGAGGAAAGGCCCAGGAAAATGAGTTCATTTGGGAGCACTTGAGATTTAATCATTTCATTCTTAGAAAGTGAAGGCAGGATGGGGATGGGCAGGGGGAGCATAGTGTAAAAGGAGAAGCCTGGAAAAGACTGTGTTTTGGACTGAGGAATGGCTCCCGTCATTAGAAGTTCAGTCCGTGAAGCCAGGGTGGGAGCACAGCTGAGATCCCATCACCTATCAGTACAAGTCACAATCCTGCGTCCTACCAGTCTGCATCCCTGAGACCAGGCCCCCACCGAGGGCCAGTGAGGAGAGTGGGGGTGGGGTAGGAGGGTAGGCAGCCCAGGAGGGGCATTTGGCTGAGCTTCTAGGGCAGAAGGGGGCCTCCAATTCAGATACTTAGAGGTTTGGGGCATTTACATATTCTCACTAGGCTCAGTCGACCAGAGTTCTTAGTAGTCAGGGCACCCTCAGACTGTGAGACCAGGAAAAGGCTGCTTGGCTCTCACGCTGCTGCAAGAAGCCGCGGAGGGTGGGGTGTGTAGATGACTGACGGCCCCCTAGCCCTTCCATATGTCTGTGCCCAGGCAAACGCTTTCCAGAACTGCTCCCAGCAAGGACTGTGCACGGTGGGGTCCTAGTGCATGACGCCTCTAACTCTGGCTCAAGCACTCTCCACGAGCCAGCTGAAACTTTCTTAGAACCACTCTGCAGTCATATTCTTCATGACCATCTTCCTTCCCTAGGTCTCTTTAAACAGATCTCAGACCGACAGAACAGTCTGAAGGCTCGCCCTGCCCAATCCTGCTCCCACCCCTTGCCACAAATAAATCTTGTGAACTTCATCACGTCTTGGCATCTGCTTCTCAGAGAATCCAAATGAGCTCAGGAATGGTTGGAAAAAGCAGGCAGAGAGATGGGAGGCTGCCTCACTCACCAGGAAGCCAAAGAGGACGCCATCCTGAGTAGATCATGGGGTCCAGAGTCCCTGGTGCAGGTGGCAACCTCATTGCAGTTTCACTGGTGGTGGCCTGGGCAAGCATGGTGGCCTGGGCCTGCGTCCCGGTGCAAGGAAACAGCCTGATGGGGGGAAGAATCAGGCATTTGAATGATATTGGGGAGCAGTCTGGGTGATGTCTACAAGGGCAGCAGAGTTCGCTGGTTCTTGCTAAACTGTCTTGAAGCTCTGCCAGGAGGGAGAAACTGAGGGTCATTAATAAACAGTTAAACAAACAGTTAAAGGCTAAGTATGACAGCCAGAGGGCTTAGCTGGGAGTTGACAAAGAGGCCCTTATTTCCTGCAGTAGAAAAGCTAACAGAGCTGAGGAACCCAAGCAGAACTGAATTGTTGGTAGTTTCAGAGCTGAGGAGACATGCACAAGCTCAATCCAGACTAGTTGTTATGCTGAGGTCAAAGTCCTGGCTGGAAAACTTTGGCCCTGAAATGTGGGATGGAGACATCCGGATAGATGCTCTGGGCTTGCTCACATCCAGGGGGATGCCTCCCTCCTCCATGAGGTGCCTCTACAGAGGTAGCCCACCACTTCCTAGTTAGAGTTAGCACATCCCAGCTGGATGGTGCTGGAGAGGCTTCTCCCCAGCAAGACCTCAAGGAGCTGCCCTCACTTTCTGATAACTAGGATGAAACTCCAAGGTATGCTGGGCTTGATCAGGGAGGAAAGTAACTATACAATGAGAGCTAAGAATTAGCTAGCATGTATCACCTGCCGCTAGAGAAGGACCTCAGGGATTAGATTTGAGAGTTCGTGATCAAGGGGCAAGAATGTAAGACTCAAAATGCTTTGACTTGGAGGTGCATTCTTGGGACATGGCATTTAACAACGTCTGAAGGAGCCCAGGGGTTGAGGCAAACCTGCTGTTACGGTAGTAATGGCAGACGGCCTCCAACATGGCCCCGTGCCTCCTGGTACTCATGTTTATGTGATCCCTCCCCACTGAGTAAAGGCCCAGGGACTCACTCCTACCATGAAGAACATGGCAGAAGTTATGGGACAGCACTTTCCTGAGTAGATCAGCTTAAGGCTTGGGCTTTCTGAGGCTAGTCTTTCTCTCACAGAGTCCAGCCACCATGTAAAAAAGTTCAGATGTCTTGCAGGAGAAGTCACATGGAGAAGAAATGTCCTGGAGGATGAGAGGCCACGTGGAGGAGAACGGAGGCATCCCAGCCAGCACCATGTGCCAGCCGCGTGAGAGAGCCTTCTTGGAAGCACGCCCTCCAGACCCCCATCAAGGCTTCAGTTGATACAACCCCTGGCTGACACCTTGATGACAACCTCATGAGAGTCCCTAAGCCAGAAGCATTCAGCTAAGCCACTTCCAACTGGACCCACTGACAGTGTGACATAACATATATTTGTTGTTCTAAGCCACCAAGTTTTGAAAAATTTGTCCATAGCAACTGACAACAAATCCAACAGTGCTCAGAGGCCTGGAGAAAGTGATGGCCCACGGGGAACACAGTGCTTTGTTCTGAAAGACGGTAGAGGGAAACCAGATGGCTCTGGAGCATGACCATAACTCACCCTAGTAGTAGCCCTGGCCACACGGCTGCACTGGAGGGGCCGTCTGCATCACACAAGATCAATAAGGCCGGAGGTACACAGCAGGTGGTCCTGCTGTGGCGAATGTGTTTTATTCTCATTAGAAAAGAGGATCAGAAACAGTTGCCATTATCATGAAACTGACCACAATGATAGTTCTGCTCCCACTCTCTTTTAACTCTCCCACCTTCTGTCACATACACTTCAGACAGCTGGATCCCCGGACACCCCACAGAACATCACACTGATCCATCAGGCTGATCAGACAAGATGAGGAAGAGGCAGCCAAACACTAGAAGCCTCGGTAAGACGAGCGCAGCCCACAGGGTGGGGCAAGAATGTTCTGAGGGTTCAGGGACCAGCCATGCCCCTGGGAGGTTTTTAGGGGTCCAGTGGTCAGAAGCGTGCCAGAACATCCCCTTTAAAGTAAAAGACAAATTTTGGAATGACCCCATGGAAGAATCATGATGCAGCCCAGGGATTCTAGAGCAAGGGCATGTAATCTACAGCAGACAAGCATGCAGCTTTGGAGAAACAATGTAATGTGTTACTGACCCTGGTAGAGACAGAATGCTTGACCACCAGGAACAAAGTGATTATGTGTCTGCAAGTGCCTCTGAAGAGCTTGGTTCCGTCAGATCCATCAAGTCATCAAGTTGGGTGGGACCAGCAGCAGTCCTGCTGTTGGAAATGGTGTGTTTGGGATCAAGCAGCATGGACAGAGAGTCCAGACTTCTGGGTGACCTAGCACCGTGGCACAGACGTCCCTGAGCTGGCCTGCACCTGTGCCGTGTGGGGTGTCCTTAAGAGCAGCTGAAGGAGGACAAAGAAGCCCTAGCTTGGTTTACACAGAGTTGGTCTGGTTGCCTGATATAAAGGAAAAATGAATGGCGGCTGCGTTAAAGCCACATTCACGAACGGTCTCGAACGGATGGGAAGGACATGGAAAATCTTACGAGTGGATGCAGCTGCAAGGGATCATCCATTTTATGGGAAAGGAAACGTGGTCTGAGGGGAGAATATGGAGAGATTTATGGGCAGAGGCCAGCAGGTCATTGGATCAAGGGCCTGGAAGAAAAAGGACTCCTCGGCAGCATGGAGCAAGGCCTCTAGAGTCTGTGTGGTCTTAACATAGAGACTTGAGACAGAAGACCAGAATGGCATTGCCTGAGAAAAGAACAAGAATTCTCAATTTTCCGTTGCCACCCTAAAAAAGGATGAGGGGTTAGATGCCTCAGACTTAACATGCCCCAACCTGAGGTCAACTCCTTGACCTCAGCCTCTCCCTGCACTTGTTCCTGATAGCTTTCCTTACCTCAATAAATGCCAACCCCATGCTTCCAGCTGCCCAACCCCCCCAAACTGGAGCCATTCTTGAATCTTCTCTCTCTTCACACCCTCCATCTGATCCAGGGGCAAACCCTATTGTACCTTTACGCTATCTGCAGAATCGGAGCACTTCTCACATGTCCACACCCATCAGTCCGCTCCACACCACGGCAGCGGTTCCTCGCTTTCAAACAGGTCTTCCTGCTTCTACCCTTGCCCCATTTTGGGCTGAATTGTGTTCTTCCCAAATTCATGCGTTGAAGCTCTAACCCCAGGACCTTAGAACAGGACTGTATTTGGAGATAGGGCCCTGATAGAGAAGATTAAGTTAACATGAGGCCTTTAGTGTGGACCCTGATCCAATCTAACTGATATCCTCAACAAGAGGAGGACATGTGGACACACAGACAGACCCCAGAGATGTGTGTGCACAGAGACAATTGAGGACACGTGGAGAGAGACTCAGAAAAAAAACACACCTACCAACATCTTGATCTCAGACTTCCAGAATGGTGAGAAAATTCATTTCTGTTGTTTCAGCCGCCAGGTCTAAGGTATTTTGCTATGGCCTGCCCTAGTAGGCTAGCCAACACCCTCTACAGCCCATTTTTCACACAACAGCCAGAGTGGTCTTTTGAAAGCATACCAACTCTCTGTTCAACACTCCCCTACACTGCTCATTTCACTCCAGGCAAGAATCAAAGTCTTTACGTAGCCTGGAAGATGCCATTCTCCCGCTGACCTCACCTCTTCCCAGGGGCTGCCAGGTTGCACAATTCCCAAGGGCATCGTATACCACCTACCACCGCCCCCTTTGCCCCTCACTGTGCTTGAGCCCTACTGATGTCCTGGAAGTTTCTCAAACACACCAACTGCCCTCCTGCTTTGTGGTCTGCACATGCTGCCCTCTGTGCCCCAAACACTCTTCCCCACATCCATGCAGGTGGCTCGTATTACTCCCTAGAGGACATTCCCCACTGCTTGGTCTGAAACGGCTGGACCCTCCCCTGGCTCTGTACATCCCTGCACAGTTTCACTTTTCTTTTAGCATTTATTATCGCCTGACATACTGTCACATTTCAGTGTTTACTAGCTTTTGTTTATTTCCCTCAAGTGGAGCTTAAGTTCCTTGAAGACAGGGACTGAATTTTGTTCATACGGCTCTACACTCGGGGCCTAGGACAGTGTTTGGCACATAGAAGCTCCCTAAAAGGTAGACTTTTTTTTTTTTTTTTTAATAAAGCAGAAGGTGGGCTGGAGGCTATTTGAATTATGTTTAGGACTGATCACTTCTTTGCTTGCTAAAAACCTCAGAACCAAATCTGTGTGCTCTCTTTAATAAGTATACCAGGGAATTCATGCAAAAACTTCTACTTGGTTTTGTCTGTTTCTTTTCCTTTTCTTTTGCTTTGCTTTTATTCCTCTTGCTGAGATACACTGTATAAATTTGGTAAGCTCTCTCAATTTTTGAAATGACACCAAGTTTAATACAATGAAATTAAAAACAAATTTTAAGAATGCCTCCAGTTTCTGGCCTTCTGGGATGGCTGTTTGATCTCTGGCTCTTATGGGGGTGGAAGAGAGACACTGTGAGTGTTCCCAGTCCATACTGCTGGGTGGACATGGGTGGTTCTTGTCCCAGAGCTCCTGGGGGAATTCTTCTGAAGATCTATAAATTCTGCAGGGATCAGCAGCTGCAGAAGAAGAAAAGAGACCCCCTTGAAGAGCTCATGGTCAAAGAGTATGGAAAAACTGGGCTTTGGGGGAGGAAAGTGCATCTTCTCAGCCTCTGAGACATGGAGCCAAAGTTGAAAGGAGAGCTTTTAAATTTGCCTGCCCCAAAGGGCACAAGGGCAGTTTCTGGGTTAACTGCCTGGGTGCTGGCAAACACAGGAACAGAGTGCCCATTGTCTGGCTGGCTAGGCTCCAAGAGAATGGCTCTGCACTGGCTCTTCAGGGACTCCCACTGCTCTCACTGACCGCTGGGAGAGGGGACACAAGGGTGAAGGCTCCGTGGGGCTGGCAGCAGAGCCTGCCATGAAACACTGCACAGACACGTGGACTGCACCCCTCTGCTCCCTCGAGGTCAGGCACTGCAAGCTAAGGCCAGGGCTGAGGCCTCTGACCTTTGGGATCCAAGCTCCCAATCTCTCTGCTCACATCATCCTGCCCCAAGACTGCATGAGGAGTCAAAAGCCACCTAGGTCTAGAAGCAGCTTCTTGTCCTCCAGGAGGAAGCTGTTAATGACAACTAGCCCATCTGCCAAAGAACTGTGTAGTGTCGACAGTCTTCAGAAGGTTCACACATTGCATTTCACCCTCTAAAGCTTTGTCACAGTCAAGGTGAGGAGCCCTAGTGTTTTTCCATCACAATTTCTTGGCCTCAGACTCAACATGGCTTCGGATTACATCACTTTTCTACTTTCTTTGCTTCTTTGTGTTTTGTTGGCCAACACTTCTCTTCAATGCTGAGGGAAGTCTAGTAGAGTCAGGGAAAAAAAAAATTTAGGGTCCGCAAGATGGACATGTAAGCTTAACTGTTGCAGAGCAGTGGCTTTGCACATGTCATGATGTGTCAGAATCATTTATGCAGGGGTTCTCAAACATCTATGCGTTCAAGACCTGAGATTTAGGTCACTTGTTAAAAATGAAGTGATCGATGGGTGAAACAAATCAGACAGAAAGACAAATGCTGTGCGACCTCACTTATATGGGGAATCTAAACAAAACAAATGAACAAACAAAACAAAACAAAAACAAAACTCATAGATACAGAGAACAGACCAGTGGTTGCCAGGTGGGTGAAATGGTGAGCGGAGGCAAGAGGCAGAGACTTCCAGTTAGAAAATTAGTAACGGGATGTCATGTACCTCATGATGACTACAGTTTGCAAATTTGAAAGATGCTAAGAAAGTAAATCTTCAAAGTTCCCATCACAAGAAAAAAAAATTCTTTTAACTATGTATGGAGACAGATATTAACTAGGATTGCTGTGGTGATCATTTCCCAATTATACAAATGTGGAATCATGAAACTAACACAATGTTGAGCGTCAATTACACTTCAATTTAAAAAACTTAAGGCCTCAAAATCCTAGAGCTGTCTATCTCAGGAGTCTGAGGTCAGGCCAAGGAACCTGCATTTTTATTTTATTTTATTTTTTAAGATTTATTTATTTCAGAGAGAGAGAGAGCTCAAGCATGGGGGAGGGGGGAGAAGCAGAAGAAGAGAGAGAATCTCAAGCAGACTCTCCGCTGAGCACGCAGCGGGTCATGGGGCTCGATCTAATCACCCTGAGATGACAACCCGAGCCGAAACCAAGAGTCAGACACTCAACTGACCTTGCCACCCAGGGACCCCAGACCTGCATTTTTAAACAAGCACTCCAGGTGACTGGATTCAGGTGATCTGCGGACCACACTGTGAGACGTCCTAAGGAGCTGAATAAAGATACAGGTATCTGGGTCTGGCCACACACCTGCCCTTCCAGAACTTACAGCCCTGTGTGTCTTCCTACTCCAGCGAGGAATCTGGCACATGGGTAAGTGTGGGACCCACTGTCACAGAAATTCTTTCATTTAGAAAAAATAGGCCAGACTTCCACTTTTCAGGTCCCTTCCTCCCAGGGCCCTCATCACCATCTGAAAATTGAGGTATGCAGCTGCCAGCACAGAAACCCTGGAGAAAAACTCCCACGGGCTCCAGCTGCTGAAATCCTGAAGCAAAAATGACTACAGATATGGAAAGCACAACTGTAGTCATTTTAGAGTTTTTCTTTCTTTTCCTGGGAATCCCCAAGGTGAATGTGGCCACTTGGAGCTAACTAGCTGGCTGGGAGACTGTCTGCCTCCGTGTTATTTGGGAGCAAGGGACACAGGGGGAGCAGCTGTATCCATCCATCACGCAGGAGCCAATGAGGCTGTCATGCCTCCTGAATGGATGCTGATTTCCACCAGATGCGCTCCTCGGTGCCCGGCTCCAGACAGTGCAGCTGCCGGTAGAGAGCATGCTGCTGGCCAGGCTGGGAGCACTTGGACGGAATGATGAACCTGCAGGAATGCTAGATTCACCAGAGTGCAGACGCACCCTCTGGAGAAAATCAGCAGCCTCAGCACATGATAATAACTCACACTGTCTAAGTGATGGTCCTGGCCAGGCACTGACCTAGACCTGGCATGGGCATCTCACGCAGTACTTGCCAAACTGCGTGCGTGACGGACTCTACTTTGCGTGAGGAAACTGAGGAGCGAGAGGCGAAGCAGGCTGCTTACACTATCACACCAGTACGAGGGCTCAGTCCTTCCATGTGCCAGGCTGAGCCCACACAATGCCCTCTTCCGGCCTTTCAGTTGATTTATCTCATCCATTCACTCACAAACCAGTCTTTATTCTCTCTGTGGGGTCTGCCCCTTAGCCTACCTACCTCTAGCACCAGCCTTTCTGTCAGCCCTCTCGGGGATGCCTAACCCTGAGGTCCCCGACTCCGCCTGATGCCTGGTCACCACGCTATTCATCTTGCCTACACCCTCAGGCTCTTCCAGTGCTGGCCCGTCGAACCACGCTGTCCCTCAGGGCTCTCTGACACTCAGCCCCCATGCCATTTCTCACAGGAAGTCATCCCTGACCTACCCCTTCCCCCACATGCAGGACTCCAGTGTGTGATCTCACCACATCCTGGGGATGCCTTTATTCCAACATGACATCTCACATTAGGTTGAGATCTTGTGCTTCTGTCAGCATTTCCTATCAAAACAGTTCCGTGGGGGCCCCTGGCTAGCTCAGGCGGTGGAGCATGCAACTCTGGATCTCGGGGTGGGTCGGGAGTTCCAGCCCCACAGTGGGGGTAGAGTTTACTTAAAAAATAAGTAAAATAAAAAATAAATAAAATGGTTTCATGATGGTCAATGACTGGTGCCCAGCACAATGCATGGCACATCGCGAGTACTCAGTAAATATTTGTCAAACCAACCAGAACAGACTCACATTCCACACCAGGGCATGGGCAAGGAAAAAGCACACTGGTATTTTCACACAAGAAGGTAAAACACAACCTCACGAACATCGCTCATGCTTGGAAGGGGGAAAACCATGACTGAAATATGGTAACTGGACTAGACAGGAAAGGATATTACACACAGGCTAAAGGCATGAGTCAGGAATGTGACCACCTGGGCTGGATTCCTGGCTTCCCTACTTGCTGTGCGATCTGGGGCAGGGATTTTACTTCTCTGAGCTTTAGTTCTCTCATCTGGAAGACAGGAGGAGCTAATCTTACAGGGCTGTGTGAGGATTAAATGGATAACCCAAGTGAAGCATTTAAAAGTACACTGTTAATGTTCAGTGAATGTTATACTTATTCTTTTGTTTTTTGTAATAAATGGGTTTAATAGAAAAGAGTGAGGGAGGAAACTAAGAAGATACACTAGCTTTAGTATTTTCAGAGTATGGTAGAAATCCCCAGGCCAGAAAAAAAATCCAAGTCAGAGGGGTGCCTGGCTAGCTTGGTTGGAAGAGCATGTGACTCTTGATTGGGGGTCGTGAGTTTGATCCCCACGTTGGGTATAGAGATTACATGAATAAATATAAAAACTTTTTTTAAAAAGTACTAAAACCTCTAGGCTAAAAAAAAAGAAAAAAATCCAAGTCAGAACTGACCAACCAGAGGCCCAGATTTTAAAAATTTTCATGAGCTACCATATTTTAAAATGAAGATAACCTGATTAAAAACGGGCAGAAGATATGAACAAAAATTTTGCCAAAGAAGACCCCCAGATAGCCCACAGGTCCATGAAAATGTGCTCAAGATCACTCATCATCAGAAAAACGCAAACCAAAGCCACAGTGAGTTATCACTTCCTACCAGTCAGAATGGCTAGTACTGAAAACACACGAAGTATGTATTGGTGAGGATGTGGAGAAAAATGAACCTTGTGCAGCCTTGGTGGTAACGTAAACTGGTGCAGCCGCTGTGGAAAACAGCATCGAAGTCCTTAACAAGTTAAAAATAGAAATACTATATTATCCAGTAATTCCATGACTGGGTATTCACCCGAAGAAAATGAAAACACTAATTTGCAAAGACAGATGCACCCTTTTTTACTGCAGCATTATTCACAATAGTCAAGATATGGAAGCAAACCAAGCGTTCATCAATGGATGCAACGGCTAAAGAAGATATGATGTATAAACACTGGAATAGTACTCGGCCATATAAAAAAGAGACCTTGCCATCTGCAACAACATGGACAGACCTAGAGGAAATTACGCTAAGTGACCTAAGTCAGAAAAAAACAAATACCTTGTGATTTCACATACATGTGGAATCTAAAAAACAAAACAAATGAACAACAACAATGAAAACAAGCAGAACAGACCCATAATGCAGAGAACAGACGGATGATTGCCAGAGGTTAAGAAGCTGGGGGTGGTGAGGAAGATGGGTGACGGGGAGTGGGAGACACAGGCTTCCGGTTACGGAATACATAAGCCACGGGGCTGGAAGCTACAGCACAGGGAACACAGTCAGTGGAATGGTAACAGCACTGTACCGTGACAGACGGGAGCTACACTTGTGGGGAGCCCAGCATCATGTAGACTCCTGGAATCACCATCTTGTACACCCGAAACTAACCTAACAGTGTGTCCATTATACCTCAATGTAAAAAAACCTAGTCTCTTTTAAAAAATGAAGAAACTTCACATTAAGAGAAAGAAGCCCAGAGTTCTGCCTTCTGATTCCCCAGTAATTCCACACGTCAGAGTGGGCGTGGTCTCTAGCCCACCACAGCCCCCCCCAAGCCCGCCTGCTTCATACCTGCCCTGCTTCCCACCACACGCATTTCAATCGTGACTCCTGCAGGACATGATGCCTTCTTGGTACCGATATAATTCATTCTTACGCACAGTTCTCCTCTGCTCAGGAACCAACTCCAACTTTATCTGTCACCTCCTCCATCTGGGGACCCATCCAGCCTCACTTCCCACAACTCTGCATCATATCCTCTGTCCCCCACAGGCTACCATGCCCCCCCACACTCTGGCTCCTTCCTGCTCTGGGCTGGAAGGGCGCCTCCCTCCCCTCCACACACCCAGAGCCCCCTCACCTGCCACGGTTTAGCTCACGTCCAGTGGTGTCAGGAGCTTCTGCCACACTCTGCAGCTCACAGCGCCGTCTCCCTGCCTGGGGCTTGCACTGCACAGACACAGGAGCAATGCTGGTCCAGTGCCCTCGGGTGTTCTCAGTCTTTATCCTGACCCGAAATCTGTCCTTGTCCGCTCTGTTCTCTCCTTTCCACCTGCCTTCTGGGGTCTCTGTCCTTGCTGAATCTATCCCCAGGACTTTTGCGATCTAGAACAAAACCAGAATGGGGTGGAAGGGAATAGGACAAGAGGGAGGAGGTGGGAGGTTAGCAGTAATAAAAGAGAAAACTGGGGCAAACCCAGGGTAGGCGGTGAGCGGGAAGGAAAAGGGGAGGGGGCTGTAGCAGCAGCTGGGGGTGAGAGAATAGAAAAAGCAAGGAAGGATAGCAGGGGGTCGGGGAAATTTTGCAATGTGTGTGCTTCCATTCTGTTTCCACAAGCAGTCAGAACCACACCATTCGGAGCCCCCTTGGTCTTTGGTTCTCTTGGTCTTGGACTTGGCCTTCCCACGTTCTACAGGTGACTGGAAGCTCATAAGGGCTGACACTTCACTTCGCACTCCTTTCTATCTCTCAGAGCCCAGGGACTGCACACGTTCACGCAGAAAGACCGCAGTGTCCTCAGGTGTTCTCAGGTAAGGGACCTAAAGAAGATGTCAGGCATCAAGAACCCAGGCTCTTAGATTTCACCTCTTGGCAGAAGTGTGACGAGATCAGATAGCAACGTGGTTTTGCATCTCAGCCAATACCCCAGAGGATGTTCCGGACTAGAAAGCCGTGGTTTTCAAGCTTGAGCCAGCATCACAGTCACCTGGGGTAGGGCTGGGGGATAAGAGGGAAGACGCCTGTTAAAACAGAAATCACTGGGTCCCGCCCCCAGAGCTTCTGATTCAGCTGGTCTGGGATGGGGTCCAATAACTTGCTTGCCTAACAGCTCCCAGGTGATGCTGATGCTGCCAGATTGGGGACCACACCTTGAGGAATCCGGCTCTAGAGTCCAGGGCGGAGGTCCAACTCAAAAGTCACACCACTGGACCACTTTACAAAAAAAGGAACTGTTCTCTCCTCATCCCTTCACTATCTAACAGGTCAAGCAACCATGCCCTTCAGGGTCTTTACTTGGCCCATGGATGCCCATGGCAGGGTGGAGGGTGCCCCCTTGTGGCTCAAGTGGGAAACTACCTGAACAGTAATGCACTTAGTCTTATCCTTAACGAGGTTTGCCCAACTAATTTAATCTGCCTCACAAAAGATGCAGGGAATCCTGCGATGTTCATCATTCACCAGATCGGGTGCACGTGTAGATGGGGGGGGGGGACAAAGAGTCATTCAGGTGTGCGATGTCAAGTGATTGGCCCAAAGCTGCCCCAGGGACAGCAGAAACGACTGATTCTCGTGGTTTGGGATTTTGTAGGTGCTAAGTGTTTGAGAAGAATAGTCCAAACCATATTATTCACCGAATTGTCTGGAAAACATGCTTTAGTCATATAAGTTAGAACTGAACAATTTCAAAGCCCTGTTAGCACTATGTGACTAAGAAGGGGCCCAGAATGAGTTCGAACTATGTTTTTCTCCCGAACTTTCTGGAAATTAGACAGCAGAAAGCAGACACTACTGAGTGTGAGGCAGCGTCCTGCTGCCAGCGGACACCAGCTAGGGGTCCGGAGCGAGGACGCAGTGTCTCTGGTCTTCGCAGGCGGGACAATGCCGATGTCGGGTCTGCTGCCACCTGCCGCTCAGGCCCGGAACGTGCAGGAGGAGGTAACCAGGGGACATGGTCAGCTCAGCAGGCTTTTCAGACCCGAGAGTATATTACAATCGCCTGGAGGGCCTGCTTGTTAAACCGTAGATTTCTGGGCCCCACCTTAAGATTCTGATTCAGTGGGGAATGGGGTGGGGCCTAAGAAGGTGCGTTTCTAATAAATTCTGGGTGGTGAGGCTGCTGCTTGGGGTGGGAGTTGGGGGGTGGCTCCCCAAAGCACCTGGATGACATCTGTAATTCCTGTGCCACACATTTCTGAAGCTTGATTATTAATCAAAGTCTGTAAATGACCAAGAGCCTCTAACTCAGGGCTGCTCACCTGGGGCACTACTGATATTCTGTCGGGTGGGGGGGTGTGTGCTGTAAGCTGTAGTATGTTCAGCGTGATCCTTGGCCTCTGTCCTCTAGACACCAGTAGCAGCTTCATCCCTCCAGGTTTTGACGAACAAACGTGTCTCAGACATCACCAGACGGCCCTGTGAAGCAAAAGTGCCCCCAGCCAAAAACTGCTGCTCTTAAAGGTGGCAGATATTCCTTTCCCATTTGGTGGACTGTGAAGGCGTCCTCAAATATTGCCTTAAATACATAATGATACTGACATATAGTAAACTCTCAGCTCTTTGGAATTAAACAACAAAAAAACATAGCTTGCATATGTTGAAGACTTACTATACGCAAGGCACTCTGCTAATGCTTTTCAAATCACCCCTTTCAGAGGAAAAAGAGAGAGAGGCAAACCAAGAAACACTCTTACCACAGAGAACACACTGATGGCTACCAGAAGGGAGGTGGGTGGGGCGATGGGTGTAACAGGTGATGGGGATTAAGGAGGGCACCTACTGTGATGAGCACTGGTGATGTATGGAAGGGCTGAATCACTATATCACACACCTGAAACTAGTAGTATTACACTGTATGTTGACTACACTGGAATTTAAATAAAAACTTTTTTTTTAAATTACCTCCTTTAACTCCTATAACACTTCTTCTTACTGATGAGGAAACTAAAGCTTTAACTTGTTAAATGACTGGCCCCCGGTCATGGTTACTGCCAGTGTGGATGTGGGTGGGGCACAGGGAATATGGGGCTATCCAGACCACCACAGTCCAATAAAAATTAAAGCAAGTCACAAGCACCAGCCACGTGTGTGATTTTACATTTTATAGAAGCCACATTTAAAAAGAAAAAGAAACACAGTAAAATTAATTTTAGTATAGTTTGCTTAACTCAGCATCCAAACCATTATCGTTTTAACATGTGATCAATATTTTTTAAACTGTTAATATATTTTATGTTCTCTCTTTTTTTGGTACTTAGTCTTTGAGATCTGTGTGTATTTTACACTCATCACACTCCTCAGTTTCCACCAGCTACATTTCAAGGGCTCGAGAACCACCTGTGCTACTGGCCACGCCTCTGGGGCACAGGCCCAGACTCTGCTCAGCTGTCCTCTAGCCTTTATCTGTGGCCCAACATGTGCCGATTTTACTTCAATGTCCTTCAATTTTTGCCTGCACTTCAGCCATGTTGTCAGACTCACACGCCTATTCGCATACTCTGCAATCTGTTCTTGGAGTATCTCTATTTTAAAACGAGGTCTACAGTTTTAATTTATCTCAGTAGATGCCTCCTTTGGTGGCCAGACTGCTGACTACTATCTAATTTTAGTTCTGATGGCTTTGCCACTGGCTGTTTCCCCGCACAGTCTGTGTTTGTACTTGCATAACAGAGATCATTCATCTTATCTGACGCTAACCACAGAGGCACATTTTCGTCATACTCTTGTGCTTTCTGGTTTATCTCCCAACATCTAGGAATGTTCATTCTCATTTGAGGATTCTGCCTTTCTCGGGCCCCTCTACAATGTTTCTCCCTGTAGTTTCTCACACTGTGAGATCCCATAACGCCGGCATCACGCCCTGAGCCGAAGGCAGACGCTTAACCGCTGTGCCACCCAGGCGCCCCCTCACACTGTCCTTTAAAAATGTTTCTTTCTTTCTTTTCTTTTTTAAGTAAGCTCCACATCCAACGTCGCCCAATGCAGGGGACCTGAACTCACAACCCCGAGATAAAGACCTGAGCTGAGATCAAGAGTTGGACACTTAACCGACTGAGCCACCTAGGCGCCCCTTAAATGTTCCTGATCACTCAGGAAACTAAGGATTTTTCTACAGAATTTTGTAACAAACCCTTAGTCTTACCACATTTGTTCATTCACATTTTACAGGTGCAAAAATCAAGATGGACCCAGATCATAAGGTCAACTTGTACCAATAAAAAGTAGTAATAAGAGCTATTCCTTATGAAATGATTCCTATGAGCCACGCACTGTGCTCAGCACCTGACACACACTGTCTTACTCACTTCTAATCGTCCGTGAGGTACGTGCTGTTGCAATGGCCATTTCTGAGGTAAGGTACGGGGGCACAGAGCGTTGAAGTAACTTGCCAAGGTCTCCCAGGTAGCAGCTGGCAGAGCTGGAGTTCTCTCCGGGTCTGTTTGATGATAGAGTTGATCTCCTGACCTCTAGGCTCCACTGTATGAAAAATGTTGGAAGATGTTTTGAGTTTGTAAGGATATGGTTCCATAGATCATACACCTTACATGGGTTACCATACACCTTCATGGGGAAAAATACATATGTATTCTCAGTATTCTAGAGACTGCCTCTGAAGCTACATGCCAGGACGTCTCCGGATGCAGTGCTCTTGCTGTCTTGAATAGGAGTCTCAACTCAGATCCACCACGAGCTCAGACCAGGAGGCCCAGCAAGGTTGCATCAGAACCCAGAAGAAGAAGAGCACTGGGGCTGAAGCCAGAGTGCAGTGAGTCTAGGAGTGAACTGAGTGGCTGTGAAAGCAGATGGTGAAGACAGGCTTCCAGGGGGACGAGAGAGAGAGACAGACAGAGAGAGAGAGACAGAGAGGGAGAGAGAGGTGAAGGGAGACAGGGCTCAAAGGAGAGGCTGTGCTTTGGCCTTGCAGTTTTGTTTTGTGAAAGACTTCAGCATATTGCAGTGCTGATGGGGAGAAGGTAAGGAGTTCAAGACACAGGAGAGTTCAGGAGGGGAATGGGATCAACAAGGACCCTAAAGAGTCAGGACAGGAAGGCATATGGAGCCCATGCAGGGGAAACAGTTTGCCAGGTTCAATGCTGAAGCCTGTTTGTTCCTACACCATTCTGTCGCCTCTCAATGTCACTGCCTGATAAATCACCACCGTCAAAATCCCCATGGTCAACTGGCTTGGGAAGTTAAGTGTTTATACATTTTCTCCCCACTGGGCATAACTTTTTACCCTTTTCAGAGAGGAAATGCAAAATACATGATACCAGTACGTGCATCTGGGGGCAGTCCCATATGCAGTGACATGGTTTGATACAGGGGACACTGAAGTCTGTTTCCACCTAAAATAGCTCTCCCTGGCTTTCTTGGGTTCTTAAAATACCCACCATTTGAATTATCTTCTTAGAGAGTCCTGTTGAAATACAAGTACATCAAAACAATCTTGAAAAGAGCACCTAATGTTCACGGTAGCGTTATTCACAAAAGCCAGAAGGTGGAAGCAACCCCGGGTCCATCAATGGCTCCACGGATAAACAAAATATGGTTCATATATAAAATGGAATAGTATTCAGGCTTAAAAAGGAAGGAAATGTGGACACATGTCACAACATGGACAAAAGTTGAGGACATTATGCTAAGTGAAACAAAGGTCAAACACTGAACGTTTCCATTCATCTGAGGTAAAACAATAGTCAAAATCATAGAGACAGAAAGCAGAATGGTGTTTGCCAGGGGGCAAGGGGAGGGAGCAATGGGAAGCTGTTGTCTAAGGGTGTGGAGTTTCTGTTTTGCAAGACAAAAAGGGCTCTGCTTTCCTGCCTGTTGCCTGCTCCCCTCCCCAGTGGAGCAGTGCTCATGCTGGACCACTGTCTCCCGACTCCTGGCTCCTGTTAACCTAGAGCCATCCTCATCCATCTCCACCCTCCCCCTGCCATTGTGATCATGGACTGCGACCTCATCGACCATGATGATAAGTCCCCCGACATCAAGATCCAGGAGACCAAGGATGGGCTCCCCCCTGAGGTGGACAGGAAGATGGTCAGTAGGATAGACGGTAACACTGATGACTTATTCGTTTGTGGCCATGCCTCCACTAAAGACCCTGAGAGCAAAGGTACCAAAAGCAGTCACTGGTGTTGATACTGTCATGAACTGTCACCTGCAGGAAACCAGCTTCACATTAAGAAAGCCTGTAAGACGTACATCAAAAACTACATGAACTCAACGGAAGGCACACTTGATGAACAGAGACCTGGGCTGCAGAACAAAGCAAGCCTATCCTTGCTAATTGCAAAAATCACCAGCTCTTTATGGATGGAAGCACAAATCCGGATGGCATGGTTGCTCCGCTCGAGCACTGAGAGGAGGGTGTGACCTCCAATATGACTTTCTGTAAGGATGGTTTAGAAACGGGAAACTGTGAGTAAGTTTCGCTATCACTCCAGATCTCTCACCTGCTGTTGTAACTGCTGCTGCTTTTCATGCCCACACCACCAGGACTTAGACAAATGGGTGATGTACTCTTGAGCTCTTCATTTACTTTGACCTTGATTTATTTGGAGTAGAGGCATTGTTTTTAAGGGGAAAAAAGGCATGTAGGTTGTCCGAAAATAAAATCATTTAAACTTTAAAAAAAGATGAAAAGAGTTCTGGAAATTGAGGGCGGTGATGGTTGCACAAGAATGTACAACCATTGTACTTCATGCCATTGAACTGTATACTTGAAAATGGTCAAAATGGTAAATTTTATGTCATATGTACTTTATCACAATTTTTAGTTTTTAATTTTTTACCTTTTTTTGGGTCGTCCCCCCCCCCTTTTATTTTTTGAGAGACAGAGAGCATGAGAGTGTGAGAGAGGGAAGGGCAGAGGGAGAGGGAGAAAGAGAAAATCCCAAGCAGGCTCCACACTCATCATAGAGCCTCATGTGGGGTTCGATCTCATGACCCTGAGATCATGACCCGAGCCGAAATCAAGGGTCTGAAGCCCAACCAACTGAGCCACCCAGGTGCCCCCCTTTTTCTCTTTATTTAAAGTAGGCTAAATGCCCAGTGTGGAGCCCAACACGGGGCCCGAACTCACAACCCAGAGACCAAGACTTGAGCTGAAATCAAGAGTCAGGTAACGGACTGAGCCATCCAGGTGCCCCTATTTTTTATCTTTTTTAAAAAAGATTTTACTTTTAATCTCTACAGCTAACGTGGGGCTCAAACTCACAACCTCAAGATCAAGAGTCACACGCTCCACCAACTGAGCCAGCCAAGTGCCCCATCACAATTTTTTTTTTTTAAAACATTAAAAACCCAGGTCATTTAACAGGGGCCACTTGATCACTTGTTCTCTTCTACTGTTAGTTTGGCTCAGTTTTGCTTTTCAGTGAGACTATTAGTCTCAAGCAGGATATCAAGAGGCTGGGACCTGGAAGAGCGGGAGACACAGACGACTGTCATGAGGAGGAGAGTTCACTGGGCTCTAGGGAGTGCTTTGAGAAAGGCCCAATCTGGGGTTCCCGTCCTCAGCTGAGGGGACACCCCTGGGGGTCCTCAGTAGCAGGAGGAAATGTGAAAGCCCCAGACACCTCGAGGAGCTGCTTTGTGAAGGAGAGGACATCAGCCTTTGGGTTTTGGGGGTTTGTTTGGTTTGGTTTGGTTTGGTTTTTGCCCTTTTACTCAGGGCCACCTAGCCAGAGACCTCCCTTTGGGAGAGTAATAATACTACACAGTTAAGATATCAATTAGGTTCCTGTTAGTCAGTGACACTGGCTTGTCGGAAAACCTTCTCCCAGATCCCCCATCTCACAAGCTGGTGTAAAGGGTGGGGGGCCTGACACCATGTCTCAAAGTCAATGGTGGGTGTGAGGATGATAGAGCCACACCCGACTGGCCAGAGGGAGCCTCTCAGTCTAGTGCTTCTCTTAATTCAGCCAGCGCCTCCTCCACCTTCAGCCTTGGGAAAGAGAGGCGTTTTGGTCACAGAAAGTAGCATTTTAAACCTCTCTCATTAATGAGGGAGACAGAATTGTTAGACTAGCTGGGGAACACTCAAGAAGGAATAAATTTCATTTCCATGCATCTCCAGCTTGAGTCCCAGGCTTAACAGATGCTATTTTTATCAAATACTTTCTATTCTGTGACATGCTTTGCCAACTTTCTATTATTAGACAAATCAGGAAAAGTCCGCATTTGATTTCTCTTCCTTCTGGCTTCTCCCTCCTCATTTGCAAGAGGGGTGATGGTTTGGGCGGGGGCACTGTCCTTTCAACAGAAGGTAAATGACAAGGAAATGGCAGCCATCTGAAAACCCAGCATGGTGCCAAAGCATCCTGGAAACTGGCTCTGCTTCCTTTGCAAATGACATCGCGTCCTGGCTTCACCCCATCCCAGATGGCAAAGCTGATGGGACAGGAAAAAAAAAAATACAGATTTTAGAGTATTTACAGCGTCATGTCTCCCCACCCCCACTTCCTGTGAAAGAGGATTAGTCTTGGCAGCTAGGTTTTGGAGCCTTTCTTGTGTGGAATATAGGAAAATGCTGGACCGGATTCTGAGTCACGAGGTGCTGAGGGCGGGGATGACTTGATGAGTCCACTGAAGAAAAGGCAGGGAATTACCTATTAGGGAAAGCAGAATACATCAGAAGGTAAGAGGGAGGAAAAGAGAGCTAAGAGCCAGAGATGGGAAGAACCAGGGGGAATTTAAGAGATAAGTTAAGGGGCATTGTAGTAGCTGGTGGGCTGTCATAAGGAGGATCTGGGAGAGAGATGGGAGGAGATTTTCCAGAAACGTTGTTGGTGTTATGAATAGAACCCAGCCTCCTGCTCGCATTTTTAAAAAAGACTTTGTTTATTTATTTGACATAGAGAGCACAAGTAGGGGGAGCAGCAGGCAGAGGGAGGGAGGGAGCCTAATGCAGGGAGCCTGATGCAGGGCTCTATCCCAGGACCCCGGGATCATGACCTGAGCCAAAGACAGATGCTTAACCGACTGAGCCACCCAGGTGCCCCTCCCATTGGCATTTTAAAGAGATTTCGGTAAAGACATAAATGGGTTTCAAAACTTTTGTGTGTGTGTGTGTGTGTGTGTGTGTGTGTATGAGGGACTGGGGTTTATTCAAGGCAGCCTGGACTACTGAAAGCTAAGGTTAATAGTGAAAGATGACCACCTTTAACTCCCCTTCTCCCATCAACATATACTATAGTTCAGGTATTTCCAACTGGATTTGAACTGCAAATGTGTCTTGTTCAGTTTCCTGAGAGTTAAAAATTTTTTTTTACCCACCATTGAAAATTGTGATTTCACATTTAAAAAGCCTGCATTTCCTGCTTCTTTTGAAAAAAATGGAAAAATCTGGCAACATGAGACTCTCGTTTCCATAAGGCAAAAAAGGCTCATGCTCTCTGGTTAACCCCAGCGCCCAGCACTCACATAAGGTGTGCGCATGCGCTCAAACCTGGCCCGCTTCCGCGTTTCTACTTCCTACCATCTGGTAACAGCAGACTACATCATTGGGGCCTGCTCTCTTGCTGAGGACAATTACCAAGGTTGGACAAAACAAAAATAAAATCAACCTGAAGTACATCAAAGAGTTAAGATAACAAAGAGGTGCTAAACCAAGATCTGGAGAAAGATGGGAATTTAGGGGGGCAAGCCCAACAACTGAGGCGTCTTTTTCCCTTGAGATATTTGCTGTTTCTGGAAGTGACAACTAAGAAGCTGAGAGTCTAAGCAACATGGAGCCAGTTTTGCATCCTAAGGGGCAAAAGTTGGAATCCAGTGCCCACCATAGGAGAGGGGGTCCTGCAATCCCCCATTTTAGGTGAGGGCCCTGATGGACCGCACCTTAAAACTGGATAAACAGGAAACAGACCACATTTTGCAGGGTCTCAGTTCAGCTACCAATGAGCTTAATTCTTCAAATTGGATTAAGGTGACCATAGATTGCTAGTATTCCCAAGTGCCTAGCAGAATCAAATGTAAATATCCATTGGAGGAATAAAACACATTAAGGTCTCATGTTATGTCTACAAACAATTTTTCACACACAACTGCTGCACACATGAAAATAACCAGGCACATAAGGAAATAAGACAATATGAATGAGATCCAGTGGAAACAACAATAGAAACAATCTCAGAAAACTGCAGTTACTAGCATTATCAGGCAGAGACTATGCAAAGGAGATAAAAGATTCTGGCAGAGAACTAGAAACTTAAAAAAAAAAAAAAGACAAGATGATTTGAAAAATAACCAAACAGCAATGTAAAATTGAAAAAAAAAATAACAAAAGTAAAGAGTTCAGTAGACGAGTTTAACAGCTGACTAAACACGGTTAAAAGGAGAAGTGATGAACTGGGCAGTAGGATAGAAGGAAACATCAGAATGAATCACGAAGAGACAAAAGAATAGAAAATGCTGCGAGAGAATAAGAGATATGGAAGATAAAGTGAAGACTGAAGTTCTAGAAGAAGAGAGAGACGATAAGGCAGCAGCAATATTTGAAGAGAAAAATAGTTGAGAAATTGCCAAAATTGACTAAAAATATCAAGCCACAGATTCCAAAACCCCTGGGAACCCCAAGCAGGATAAATAAAAAGAAAGCCACACCTAGGTACATCACATTAAATAGATGAAAACCAAAGATGAAGAGAAGAAAATGTTAAAAGCAGCTAACATTACTTGGAAAAAAAAATGAATAGACCATTAGCTTACTTCTTGACAGAAACAATAGTAGCTAGAAATTAGTAGAATTTAAATATCTTTAAAGTGTTGAGAGAAAACCTAGAATTCCATACCCAGTGAAAACAGCCTGTGATAATAATAGTGAAATTAAGACATTTTCAGGATTCTTCACCAGCAGTAGATACTAAGGGAGTGTTTTTTAAGCAGAAGGAAAATGATTTTAAATGACAGGTTATAGATGTAAGAAGAAATGAAGAACAATACAAAGGCTAATTTGAAGAATCCAAATGAATTAGACTATACAAAATAACATAACAATGTCCACTGGGGATTTAAAATTTTTAAACATAGAACAAGTATGTATAAGTCAGAAGGGAGGGGTGAATGAAATTAAAATGATCTGCGATCCTTATATTACTGTGGAAGAAGATAAAAATACCAATTAATTAGACTTTGATAAGTCAAAGATACATATTTTTGTCTAGGATAACCTCTAAGAGAGTAGTAAAAGTAGTATATAACTTCCAAGGTAATGGAGAGGAATATAGAATATTTGACCACACCAAAACAAGCAAGAGAGGAGGACAAAAAGAACACAGGACATGTGGGAAAAATAAAAACAATAAGATGGTAGACTTAAATCCAAATATATCAGTAATTACATCAAATGCCAATGGATAAAATACTTCAAATAAAGTGAAACCTGGGTGACGCAGTCGTTAGGCATCTGCCTTCGGCTCAGGGCGTGATCCCGGCATTCTGGGATCGAGCCCCACATCAGGCTTCTCCGCTGGGAGCCTGCTTCTTCCTCTCCCACTCCCCCTGCTTGTGTTCCCTCTCTCGCTGGCTGTCTCTCTCTGTCAAATAAATAAAACCTTAAAAAAAAAAAAAGAATGTTGAAAAGGTGGAAAATATGTAAATATTAATCAAAATTATATTGATATTAATAGTATATATTAATATTAAATTATATTTTAGGGCAAAATACATTACTATAGCTCAAAAAGATACATCATAATAAAAAATTCAATTCACAAGGAAGACAGAGTGATTATAAAACTTGTATACATCTTATAATGTAGCTTTAAAAATAGGAAGGCAAGGGGAGCTTGGGTGGCTCAGTCCATTAAGCGTCCACTTCTTGATTTCAGTGCAGATCATGACCTCAGGGTCCTGAGACCAAGCCCTGTGTCAGGCTCTGTGCTCAGCAAGGAGTCTGCTTGAGATTCTCTCTCTCCCTCTCACTCTACCCCTCCCCCTCCTCCCTCTCTCTCCCTCTCTCTCTCACATAAATAAATAAAATCTTTTTTTAAAATATGAAGCTAAGATTGATAAAACCACAGGATGAAGTGAGCAGATAAATGACTCAGGATACAGATTATTAGAACATGATTAGCAAAAGACTTAACGGACATATATAGAATACTGCACCCAACAATTACAGAATTTGAGTTCCTCAAAAATGTATCACTCTCTACCTTCCAAGAAAATAATAGGTTTGAAATTCTCCACCTCATTTTATGTTAGGTGTGGCCATAGGACTTGTTTTGGTCAAGGAAATGTGAACAGAGATAGCTTCCAGGTGCTAGTGTATTAGTAAACGTATTCCCTTCTCCTTCCTGAAAGTGGTGGTCTGGAGTTCCTTGACCTCCTTGAGCTCTGGGTCCTTAATTAAGGATGATATGGAGCAGACCTCCCCAACCAACCTGAAAAGGGACAGGTTGATTTTCATTAATGAGAAATAAACCTTTTTTATTTTAAGTTACCGGCATTTGGGATTAATTATAACCACAGTATAACTTAGTCCATCCTGACCAAACAGGTATAAAAAATGGAGGACTGTTTTTCAGGCGCAGAGGTGAGCCTATCTTGAAAGAGTATGGCATGGTGAATTCCCAGGAATCCACTATGGCCGAAGCTCCAGGGCAGTGGGGGTGGGAACAAGGCTGGTAAGGGAGAGCAGCTCCCAAGAAGAGTGCTAAGTAGATTAGCTGGAGGCAAGTTTGGAAGGGCTTTGGATTTAACAATAAGGAATGGATACTGTCCTGGAAGTTGAAGGATCTCCACAAGTTGGTGACTGGTTGAATATTGCTAGTAATGGAGATAATAAACTGGAGAGAATCTAATTGATGTGAAAGGAGGAAATCAGGTAGAGGGCTAATCTCAGTGAACACATTCCAGGATTATTTTTCCACTTCCCACAGGTAGCCATTATCAGAATTTGGTGACAATTTCTCCAGTACTTGCATGCACACGCAAACACACACATAAACCAATTTAAAAACATAAATCACACCAATCATACTCTACCTGCTATTCCAAAATTTTTTCCCAGTTACTAATATCTTCATGGTTATTTTCTGTGTCATCTTTCTTTCCTTTCTTTTTTTTTTTTTGGACGCTACTGTATGGCTGTGTTAGAATCATGTAAGCATTCCCTTACTGACAGATATTTAGGTTTTTTCCCCTATTATAAACAATGCCTCAGTGCCCATCTTGCTAACAATGTCCATACCTTGTTATCTCTTCTTTTTACAGACAGTAAGACCAATTCTGCCACTATTTGAAAGGTGAAAATTTTAGGCTGGGTCACAGGAACACAATCAGGCTGGCCATTTGAGGTGACAATTTTGGTTAAGGGGGTACATGATATGCCTCAAATATACTCAGAACAGGGTCTCGAGCACAGTGAGCACTCAATATTTGTTGAATGAATGTACAAATGAGCCCACATCCACTGCAGATGTGTGTGGGGCCTGCCCTGCCCTCATCCATAACAGAATTTCTCAGCCTCAGTGCTCCTGACTTTGGAGGCTACATTTTGTTGTGGGGGCTGTCCTATACATTGTAGAATGTTTAGCAGTGCCCCTGGTCTCTACCCTCTAGATGCCACTAGCACTGCCCCAGTTGCGGCAACCAACTCTGTCTGCAGAAATTGCCAAATGTCCCCTGGGAAATAAATCACTCCCAGTTGAGAACCACTGATTTATAACATGGGTTGTACTTGTGTAAAGGCAAAGGCCCTTTCTAAAAACAACCTACTCTATAAAGGCTGATCCTCCTTCTCCCAATCCTGCCATACTACCAGGGCCCTTCCTCCTGGGTTCTCAGAGTCCTTTCATAGAGAGTCTTCGTTGTTCTTGGTTCAGACATCATTTCCCTAGGGCCACCTTCCCTGACATCTCCTTCATGAAATGGGTCGATCCTCATTATTTTTTGTCAGTCCCCATTCTACATTCTCTACTCACCAAAATGCCCCTCCTTAGTAGTTCTTACAAAATTGAATTTTAGAGTTATTTGAGTAATTATTAAATTAAGTTGTTTGCCTCACTCAGCTTGCTAGAGGTAGCCACAAGTAAGAATCTGGAATGTAACATGTCAATGTTTGCTCATCATGTTTCTATCTAGTGCCGGAAATAATGCCTGACATACAGTAGGTGCTCAATTCTATTGGACGGAGAGACAACAGTCTGTTATCCTTCAGCCGTGGCCAGCTCAGAGTACAACAACCTTCGACCATTTGTGTTCCTGTGCCTCCTGAAACAATTCTGAAACAATTCTGAAAACCGACGTTCCCTATAACTACATTTTAAAGTTGATATGTTACATGTTCATCATGAGGTTCATTTGGCTTCAAGATAATAATTACCAGCATAATGTAAATATTGGAAATGAAAAATTAAACTGTGACATCATTCTTTAAATAATACCTATTAATCTGTTATTATTTCTAATATTCCCTATGATTTGCCTTCACAGTGCTTTCCTTCAAAATCAAGGAATAGAAGAAACGCGTTTTGTTAAATACAAAAAATGCCTTAATTAATCATGAAAGGAAACTGAATTAAATTAGTAAAGGAAGTTTCCAGTTTGGGGAACCTGGACCTGGAGATTTTTATATTTGGCGCAACTGCCCCTTAGTAAGATTCGTGGAGTGAGGGGTATGCTTCCCAGAAAGGGAAGGATTATTACCAACACAGAGAGTGCCTAGAGAAACTGAGCATCTGGAAGCCAATTCTCTAAAAATAATCCTTGGTGACCCCCTTGTAAAGTTTTGACCACCATCCTGGGAGGAATGAAGCAGAGTGGCCCGAAGGGGGCAGTGTTGGACAAGCTGACGGACTCCATCTCTGGCACTCTCCCTCAGGGCAGCGGAGAGAAAAGGCCAATTCCGACTAGATGCAGTGGGGAGCCCGGGTGGGGGCGGCCCAGCCCAGTTCTCTCCTGCGTGCATGTGTTCCACACCCTGAATTATTCATAGGAGACCGGCTCCCAGGAGAATGGAGGCTAGAAACCCTCCATCGTGTATCTACAATCAGGGCCTGGGACTGTAAACAGATGAAAACCTCTTTCTCTCTCCTTCAAGAACTGGGTTTAGGAAAGAAATTGAGGAGTGAAGTCATGCCTGAATCAACTGTGAGGATTTTTTATTTTCCTCTTAGGAAATGAAAACAATACTGAAATCTCAGTAATTTACAGCTTCAGCAGACAGTAAGCAAAGTGGCCAAAAGCTGCTGCTCTGGAATTAGACAGATGAGGGCTCGGATCTCTCCTCGGCAAGCCCACCTTTCCCAGCCTCTCCTCTCGGGCCATCCCATGGGAACCACATTTCCTTCCACAGAGGGCCGCCGTGAGGAGAAATGAGCCCGTGCAGGGAGAGGGCTCGGCACATGAATGGCATGTAGCAAGAGCTTAATAAGGACCAGTGATGATTGTGAAGATGATGATACAGCATTTGTCAGGCATGAGTGTTTCAAAACTTTCCATTCATGTCTGAAGAGGAAAAATCAGAGGTGAAAAACCAAGCCATTAAAACGTTTTAAGTTTTATAAGCCTAGGAGTTAGAAGCAGAAACAGCTGGATTGGGGGAGCTGGGAATCAGGGTGCTTCAATGTTACAGGCTTGCTCTGTTTCTGCACTTTGCTCCTGACCACCTCCCAGGCTTGAAAGTCCCACCCCAGTACTGATAAGAGGGTCTCTATGTCTAACTTAGTGTGTATGTGACAGCCATATCTATGTTGACTGTATGACAAGTCCACGAAGCCTCAGACAGAAAAGTAATGGCATTGCTCATTATATTTATCCTCTGTGAAACCTCAAAGTGTGGGGGTAAAGTAGTTGACCTAAAATTAGTAACTGGGACTAATTGCTGGGATATATGAAAAGTCAGGTTCAGAGTAAGACCCCCAGAGTTCTGCCTTATACAGGGAAAGGTAACAGGGACTAGTTCAGAGAGAGGCATGGAGACAACTTGGATAAGATATCGGTCCTTTCACCTGGCAGCTGTCCAGCCCCCAAATAGCTTTTGTGGCCAGTCCAAAAATAAGATCACATGAGAGGGGAGAAATAAATACGCAAGTGCTTGTCCTTGGGCTTTCTGCGGGTACACCAGCATCAGCCGCACTGGTGGGGGCCCAGAGAGGGTGGTCTCCCAGTATACTCCGCTGCGTCCCTCTTCAGGCTCTCCGGGGCTAGGAAAACAACCTGTATCAGGGCGGGTGTGGTGTGTGCTTTGCACTCAGCCCTTCTCTTAGGACTCCCTTGAGCTCCATTCACACCAGAGAGGGAGCAGGAAAGAGAGGACGAGTGAGCGGAACCAACAGCCTCAACTCCAGGGGAATGAGGGCATCGCCTCCTTTTGGTGAAGGACACTCCCTTCTGATGGAGAATGGGAACTCCCTTCCTCCCACAGTGGCCTGCCTGCAGCGCTCCTGCTAGCTCGGTGTGGACACTGTAGGCTGCTGCAGCTGCGTCACCCCGGAAAGAAAGTGCCTCAGAGCCAAAGCAAAGAGGTGAGTGCATCCCTTCCTCCGAGGGGCTCATTACTGCAGATGTTATGCTTGGCTTCATGCTCCTGTCCAGCACGAACGCTCTCCCCTGCCCTGCTTCTGCCTCTTCTCCTCCCTGATCTGGGACCATCGCAGGCTGGAGTCTCCATGATGGATGCTAGCTTCAAATACCTGTACTCTCTTCTCTCATTTAAGGCCAATTTGCTCCCAGAAAGAACTGGCTAGGACTAGTTCTTAGCGGGGAAGCAGGAAATGATTCCCACCAAGTGAATTATCTTTGCTGAGATCCAAGAAGATGTTTTCCAAGAAATCATTAGACAAATCCCATTATACTAGAGTTAATGCTTAGTTTTAAAAAGCCCTGAATGAAATAGGAAATAAAGGACGCCAGCTTATTCCTTATTATTGGGCAAAAGGGAAAAAACACACATGGGATGTGCAGAGCTTCCTCTCCCCTCAGCCCTTCCACACCTCGTCCTGACTTCTTATAACCCTGCAAAATATACTTAACAGATCCAAGAACTCATTTCTTTGGTTGAGAACAAGACGAATGACACAGAGGGTTTGGGGAGAGTTGTTCTGTAGCAGTCACAGGAAAAAGAAGACAAATTACGCAGAGTCTTGGTTTCCCTTCCCAAGCACATGACAGGCACCTATGCCCGTTTGGGGATGTGTGCAGATCACTACCACTCTCACATGCCTAACGCTAATCCAATTACAGACTCCCCCCTTGACTATGGACCACAGATATCTATGCTAAGAAGTCAACAAAATGCGGGTGGGAGCAAGATAACTACACCAATGAATCAGGATGCTTTTAGTGACACTAGACTGGAACCCAGTTTGAAGAGACTTGGGCCAAAACAAGGAAATGTGTTTCCTCCTGTAAGTAAAAAGGCTTTGGCATGGTGGGATCTAGGGGCCCAGACGATGGCATCCTGACTCCGTCTCTCTCCATTTCTTGGCTCTGCAGCCCTGGGTCATTCTGTCCCGATGGCGGTGGTGAGATGGCCACCAGAGGCTCCAGGCTGATGCCCTCCTGGTACGGCCACCCTAGAAGAACAGGCGCTTCCCATTCCCGAGAGTCTAGAGTCACATCTCACTGAACCAGTGTGGGCCTTGTGCCCATCCCTGCCATGGGGGTGTAGTCATCCCCACCCAAAACCACATGGACTGAAAGCAACGAAGGGCTGGGTCCCCAGAGATAACCAGGGTGCTAGTCCTAGGAGAGGGGCCTGGATACAGGACAGCCACGGTCAATGCTGGCCACTCCATGTTGCTCTTTCTGTGATGGTCTGGATTAAGAGTTCAAGCTCCTCCAGCATAACTCCTGCCCCTCTCTTACAGTGCACATGAATTAGTGACAGAGAGTCTCATAATAAGGATAATTATTTGAAGTGACTAAAAGACCCCATGCATCTCATTCCTAGAGACCCCAGACTGTGGAGAAGCCACCAGAAGGCTTGTCTCTGGCTCAGTCCCTGGACAACTCACCACGCCGAGACCCACCCAGGCCCCCAACGTGCCTGTGCACACAAGGATCTCCCCTTCCCCCTCCCCCACCCCGGCCCACTTGTGTCCCCCTCTGCTCCACTGATGTGAACCCATCTTGCCTTTCAAGGGCCAGCCACAGTGCTGCCTCCCCTCTGAGGCCGTCCTGGGCCCGTCCAGCCTTTCTGCTCTCTCCCACCCTGAATCTAGACAGCAATGATGGCCACTAGTATGGTTTACTGTACCTTACTTTCTCTCCCAGCTTGTATTTTACATTCCTGGGGGGAATTAGATTACATCCCTAGCTCTCTCTGTGGTGTCTGATACATAGCAGGTGCCCAATTAAGTAACCGATAGGAATCCAGCCTCCCTGAATACCTGAGAGAGGATGACTCGGTGACCTGAAGTCCTATATTTTTATCTTAAAAGTAATATGGTAACTATAGCAGACATAGATTGAGCTTGAACTCTGTGCTGCCCTCATGAGCATTATCTCAGGTAACCCTCACCATGACTCTACAAGTACTGCCATTATCCCCATTTAACGTATGGGGAAACCGAGTCTCAGAAACTGAGTCACTTGTCCCATATCATACAGCTAGTAAGCGGTGACATGGGAGTTGGAACCCATGCACGCCTGCCATCTCATTTCCTATTAAACTTGTCACTGACATGTTTATCAGGGGAGCTTCGGGCTGCCTGATTTTAAAGACCAAGGAACACCGGTGACTGGCCAAAGGGCATGAGTCAGCTTGGATATTTTGGACCCATCCTCTGCCAGTGGGGCTCCCAGTGCCTTTATAGGGGGGTCCTTCTTAGACTGTATCCAGGGCTGAGGAGACACTCACCTACCCCAAAGCCAAAAAGAAAGTCAGGGGCACATGGATTTCCTTAAATAAGATACCTCTGGGGCTCTGCAGAGAGTGAGGTACTTTTTCTATTAAATTTCAGGAAATGTTAGCTGGAAAGTGGGCTTTAGAATTTAAGCTTGCACTTCTGGCCGCCCATCACTACGTAGGTGGCCCTGACATTTCCACCTTCAGAAGGTAGCTTGCAGGATCTGGAAAGCAACCAAATTCTGATCTCAAAGGAAACCAAAATCTTGAGAAAATGGTGAGTATTTTTTGTACTGCCTGTGCCTCAAGCATCCAGCCGCTGGCCTTTTGTCTGATGCTGTCACCTGTGGGGTCACCAAAGCACTTGCTTTGAGGGTATGTGGTTTCCTTGATGCACACTGACCTATTCATATGGGTTAGCATCTTGTCAAGAGCAGAGCCTCCTGGGCTGATGTCATTAATCCTCACAACATCCCATGGGAGGGTCGGAGAGCGAGCGCTCTCACAACTGAGGCACGGCGAGACTGCGTCAGGTCCCAGATTACACAGAGGCCGAGAGGGGCCTGGACTGGGGCTAGCAGAGCTCTGAGGCCTCAGGGTCCAAGCCTGCTCATTTCTCAAGTTCATTGTAGAAAACCGTTAAAGACAAAAGAATTACACATAGGCTAAGTAAAATTCTTTAGCTAAGTCTTTAAGAGAACCACTGTTAGACCCAACAGAAATGAAACTATACGTTCACACAAAAACTACACACATCTCTACACAAATAGCCACAGCAGCATTATTCGTTATGGCCTGAACAAGGAAACAAGCCCCATGGCCGCGAGCTGAGGAATGGCTACGTAAAATGTGGCGTGTCCCTACAATGAAATACTACTCAGCAAGAACTAGGAATCAACTTCCGATGCATGCTAGAACACTGATGAGCCTCGAAGACATTATGCTTTTCAAGGGGAAAAAGCCCATACTGCAGGACTCCATTTCTATGAAATGGCCCAAACAGGCAATTCTCTAGAGACAGAAAGCAGATAAGTGGCTGCCCAGGCCTGGCAGGAAGGGGGAATGGGGAGTGATTGCTACTGTGTATGGGGTTGCTTTTACAGGATGACAAAAATGTTCTAAAATTAGTGGTGATGGTTGCACAACCATATGAATACACTGAAACCACTTAACTGTTTACTTTAAATGGGTGAACTGTATGGCATGTGAATTCTATCTCAAGCTTGTTTCAAAACCCAAGCCATGGCAAATGAAATAATGAACCCAGTGACAGGGCTTCAGTGAAGGATGTGGTCTCACCCGTGGGCTCTGATAAGCTCAGGTCATCTCCCGCAGAGCCCGGCCACAGGTCACCCCGACTATCCAAGGGGCAGGAACATAGATGGAAAAGACGGGATCCTTTGATTTCTCCACAGAGACTACATGAGGAGGAGTTCTGACCCCCTCCTTCCTGTGTAGATTATTTACAATTGTATGGATTCGATGTCACTATTCTGTCTTCATTTCTGGGTTTCAAGTCAGGCTTCAAAAAGCATTCTCCGTTCTAAGATTATAAATCTTGCAGAACTTAACTAATGTTTTCCTCTAAGGTTTGTCTTCTTACATTTAAATACTCAACTGAGGATCCAGGTTGTTTTTGTTTGTTTTGCCAAATAGATAGCCGGTTATTAAATCAGGAGTTTTAAATTTGGGGTTACGATGGACTTGGGATACCTTGTAACTTCCAGGAATTACATATAAAAAAAAATGTGTGTGTGTGTGTGTGTGTGTGTGTGTGTGTGTGTGTGTGTGTGTTCATTTGGGGGGGGTTACAGATCACATTCTCAGGGGTTTTGCGACTCAGAGAAAAACCACTGAACTCTCTACATTTCATAACCTGGGGTCCAGGTAGACTACGCGTGTACGTTCCAGTGCACGAGGCCGAATCCAAGCAAAGAGGACAATTAAACAATTACAGGGGAGGCCTGAGAGATTACTTCTGTGGAAAGTTCTCTGTCACGTGTCTAGCGAGAGTTGCACCACCTTTTGGTTTGACGGTTTACTGAGGCAGAGGACAAGAGGTGACTCTCACGGGCTCTCCCTGGGCTTAGAAAACTTTATGTTTTTATTCCTCTGCTGACAAACCAGCAGAGCTAAATCATTTTGGGGCCCTCTTGTCACAAAGAATTTGAGGAGGCTTATGGTCCTAAATATAAATAAATGGTCAAGTGGAAATGAAAATGCCATGACAAAGAAGGTGGCAGACCCTTTGTGTGTGTGTGTGTGTGTGTGTGTGTGTGTAGATTCATATATTCACATACTAAATATATATGCAACACCCCCTGTGTGCCAGGCATGGTCTAGACTGGGGTTCTCAAAGTGTGGTCCCCAGACCAGCAATTTCACTATCACCTGGATATTTGTTAGATGTGCAGATCTCCAGGCCCACCCCAGACCTCCTGAATTAGAAACTTTGGAGTTGGGGCCCAGCAATCTGTGTCTTAATAAACCCTCCAGGTGATTCTGATTCATATCCATGTTTGAGAACCACTGGTCTAGAGACATCTAGGGATGTAATGGTGAAAAGACCGAGGAAATCCCTGCTTTCCTCATGGAGCTGACATTCCAGTGTGTGTGGTAGGGGAGACAGGACACAAACAAGTAAACAAGTAACTGAATATAATAATGTTCCAATGGCAGTATAGTCTATGAAGGAAAATAAAGCAGGGGGATATGAAGGACAGTGATGGGGGCTGATTTAGAGCCAGTAGTCAGGGAAGACGCAATCTGAAAGGAGATAAGAATGATAAGCTATAGCTGGCAGGGCAAAGAGGGGCAGAAAATAAATGTGTACACTTTAGGTAGAGGGAATAGCAGATGCAAAGGTCCTGAGGCAGGACTACGTTTGGCCTAGACGAGTAGTATGACTGGAACCCAACAGTGAGCAAGGAGTTCGTAGCAGGGTGGACTTAGGGAAGCAGGTGGTAGTAGCAAGCTTATTAGCTTTTGTTCTTAGAACAAGACAAAGGCAACGGACAGTTTTGAACAAATAGGGACATGATCGGATTTACCTTTCAGCAGGATCCTTCTGAAATGAACTATAGAGGGTTAGAGTAGAAGCGGGAAAATCAGTTAGGAGCATACTCCAATAACCCAGGAATACTTGTGCTTGGATGGACTAGACCAATGTGCAAAAATTATTAAGGGAAGATTATTATTAATAAGATTATTAAGGGGAAAATAAACAACAGTGCAAACACTGTGCCTAGTAAATTGTTTTTGAGCATGTTCACATTCAGATGGATGGAGCCAGTTTCCCCCAAAGATTCCAGGAAAAAAAAAAGTTAACAGTAGTTATCTCTGGGGAGAGGAGATTAGTGAGGGTCATTTTATAGCCTTCCGTATGTCATGCATTTTTGTCACATGTGTGAAGCATTACTTTTATTTAAAGGTAAAATATTTTAAAATAAATATTGAAAAATTGAGATCGAGGAAAACATAGAATAGGGAAGGGGTGATCAATATCAGAGAGAGGAAGCCCACCCCACGTGGGTTAGAGTCCTTTCCAAGCACTGGCCCCTGAGGTCGCCGGAGAGGCACACCGACCGTGGGGTGAACTCCTGTTTTTGGATTACGATGGGATCAGGCTATTACCCACTTGAGCACCACCGGGGCCTGTTTCTGTCCTGCAGCTCTGGTGATGTTTGTGGCTTTCGGGTCTCCTAGGGCAACTAATACAATTTCCTGTGAATGTCTGCTGCGTTTCTCTCTGCCCTGTTTGTCAAATCGCTTCCCGACATCCTGGCAGTTGGTTCACCATGAGGCCAGCATGCCCTTCATTTAATTGCATGATTTGGCATAAACAGAAGGAAATACTTTGCTAGGGGAGAGAGTATAATGCAGCATCTGACTTCTCCTGTCAGCTGATTAGGATTTGTCGTGTCCCAACAAGGTCAAATGAAATTAGAAAGAAAATGCAGTGCGTCTGGTGTATGTTCAAATAACTGCATCATTTATGCAAACGGGACAAACGAAGGGGGAAATTTTAAAGCAAATACTGACTAGCAGCCTCAAGCGTCAAGGCACAAGAAGCCACCGCTTATATGTTACGCTTGCAGACGAAGAATATTTACTGGGGGGCATTCTGAGTTCTGCTGATTCTGTCGTGCTCTGGTTCTGCTGTCACACTGGTGAAACTAACCAGTGACGTCTGAGTGTCAGACACACCGAGCACAAAGTAAGTAAAAGCACAGTTATGCCACATGCTACCTTTATCACCTGCTACGGCTCTTAGGAGAGGTTTGGAGCCACTTTCTCTAACAGCAACCGCTCCAGTGCTCCACTGTGAGTCAGTCTCTTAGGATGCGGAAGGAAAAATCTCACCTCCGGAACCAGCCACATTTTAGGTGCGGATGAGTCTGGCGACAGCCACACCTCCGTGGATAAACCTACTAGGCTTCTCCTAGGGTCTCTGTGGGTCCTGCAAATCTGTTATGTTCTTCTCTTCCCAGACCCACCCTCTGCAGTGCCAGGAGGCCCGCATACAGGTTGTAACCATTGCAGAGATGGCTTTACAAGTGGTCCAAGAGCTCTGAGGGAAGAGACGGGTTCTGTTACATGGTCTGTAGAGGATCTGGCATCTAGGGGATGCTTAATGAGCAGCCCCACCAGCTATTATTTGCATAGACTGGTTCCTGGCCCAGAGCTGGAGGGCAAGTCCGAGGCCAGACTTTCAGGCGAGGCAACCCCCAAGTCCCCTCCCATGCTGAATAACAAGCCAGAAAGCATTGACATGATCACGTCCCCTGAGTCAAAACATCCAAATGCATATTATTTAAAAGATAAATCGAGATGCCTGACGTGAAAGTTGAAGTAAATGTGAAATTTGGGAGATGTTAAGGTGACATTTTCGAAAATTCAATATTGAGGGGAATTTTATTTTAGTAAATACTTTAAGGAAACGAGGATTCATTATTTCCCAGTGTTTGGACAGTAACATTGCCAAATACCAGATCTGCAGTAAGGAAATTAGTTTACGTCAATAGCTAGGGATTATATTTACCTAAAAGCTATGTAGGGTTTTGTTTTGTTTTGTTTTGAACAGCATTTCACAACTGGATGTCATGGACAAACAAAACTAAAATAGTGACTTACAGGTGCATTACCTGTTTTCGAGGTGCTTTCACACACTTGGGCCCACTGGATCGTCACAATACGGCTGCCGGCTTGCAGGGGAGATGCGGATAGTGGAGTCTCATTCCTCTCCTGTAGGAAGGAGGGACCAGGGAGCCCTGAGGAGCTGAGCTGCCCAGAAGGGCCAACCAGACCGTGTGGGCAGGTTCAAGGGCATGACCCTGAGCTAGGGACACCTGTTTTTAGTCACGGCAAGGGCTTTAATTAGGGGTACAGCCCGGGTGAGACTCTGAGCTGCATCTCTGTCCTCAGAATTTTTGGTCTGCTAATAAATGGGCTTAATTTCCTAATAGAGTGCTCTTTAACTTTAAAATCTATCATTCCATATGCTGGAAAGTTAACGTGCACACTGGTTGTAGCGTAATACTTCCTCAATATTGAGAAGATGATTGAAATATTTTGACCTCTCTGTGCTTCAGAAGGCCCGTTGGCAATGTGCAGATCCTCAGGAAGATTATTATCTTTTAAAGCATATTATGAGTGCCTTTCAATACGTGGACATGGCAGTTCATGGAGGTTCCAGTTAATAAAATTTGGTGATATCAACTTTTTCTGTACTTTTCAAGTCCCTTTCAGGAGAGCTGCAGCTCACACATTATTAGAGTTAAGTAATGTTTGTGCTTCTAGTTCTCTGTCCCAGGGGATGCCCAGGGGATGTGCTTCTCTGGACCCCTCCCTGCAGAAGGGACAAAAATGGCTCCCTGGATGCTACCTTCAGAACGCATCAGATGCGACATGATGCGTTGGAGAACAGGCTCCCACCTCCACCTTCCAAGGGGAAGTGGAGAACAGAGCCTATTTCTAGTTCTCACAGGTCAATCTGTACCTGTCTATCTGAATCATCAGGTGGGTAGGCTTAGACACACACACACACACACACACACACACACACGCATGCACGCACACACACACACACACCCCTCCCAGGCTCAAATGCCTACATAAGGAGGAGGGACTCTTCATCAGTTATAGGAAACTATTAATCATGTTTCCATTTAGTCTCTTCAAAGATACCTCCTGATCTGTATCCTTTCAATCCAATTTCCAGCTTCACTCCCTACCTTCTAGCCAAAGAGTTATTTGTACAGGCAGCTTCCTCCCTTCCCCACCCTGTCCTGGCCAGTGGCATAAAGATAATGCCCAAGGTCTTTTAGTGAAATCCCCGCCCCTGCAGTTGGGCTCACCTGAGGATTTGTTAGCCTAGCTCTGCAGTGACAGGCTTGATCACTGGTAAGGAAGGACAGAAATGCTCGCTCTGCAGCCCCTTCCAACCCTAGCCGGGATGGCCATTGCCTTGAATGGTTCTGCAACATGCCCTTTGCAAAGCTTGGCTCTAGGAATGGCACAGACAGGCACACACACACTCTGCCACACACAGACACCTACACCCTGTGCAGGGATGCCAGATGACAGAACAGAAAAGGACTCTTTCATCCAGCAGCTTTCTGATTCCAGAGGAGCGTCTCTGAGCCACGACCTGCTGTTTCCCTGGCGACTGAGACTTCCAAATAAACAGGATTCTGTTCAGACAGGCCAGTAGTCCATTCGGCTCAGCCATTTGCCCCAAGACAAACCACGCTAAAATAACACCCAGGGTAGTTGCTGCTGCTGTCTGCTGTCTCTGCCTCTCTTCCCTGCTGGCCAAGAGCTCTGCGTTCCTGGGCCCGCTGCTGGCTGTCAGAACTGGGGGCACGTAGAGCTTTGTGTATGTCCCTGTGGGTGGGGTCTGGGTGGGCTGGTCCCCTCTGCTGATCAACAAGGCCAGAGAGAGACCTAGAGGCTGACATTCTCGGCCCCCTAGCCAGCCTCCCTGCTTCCCACACAGCCCCGCGGGACTGGTAGCCGACTCTGTGGCATGGTGTCTGGAGGCGGACCAGCAACCTGATGTGCATGCCACGGCCCGTCCCCTCTCCCCACACAGAAAGTTCAGAGAGCTGGCGGCGTGGGGCTGCTCGGGAAGCAGTGGCGGCACAGTGACAGTGACATAGAGCAGGCGACACCCGGTGGATTGCCTTTCCCCTTGGACGAAGAGGCACAGTCCTCAGCCTACAAGTTTTTCAGGTAAGAATCTGAGTATGTGTGCTAGGGAACAAAGAGCAGCTTATATGCAGAGCTGAGGGGTGTGTGTGTGCGTGTGTGTGTGTGTGTGTGCATGTCCAAGTGCAAGGACAACAATGACACGGAGGTGGAAAAAGAATTGGGAAAAGTTAAGGCAGTAGGATGTTTTAAGCAGATGCCACAGGAACCAGCTCTCCTGCAAGGGAACACCGGCCGCTCACCTCCGGCCGGGCTTAAACAGGCTGCAGACTGCTCTGGGGGAAGGGCTTGCTCATGGCACCGGCAGGTAAAAATAGCACCTAGAGTTTAGAGACTGTAAAAATAATCACGCACCATGCTGCCCAGCACCTTCCTCCCTCCACTGACAGGCTGGTGAGGACTGGAGGGGGCAGAATGTTCTCCTTTACTCAAGTGCTGGATGTGGCCCTTTGGGTTCAGGAGAAGCCAAAATCTGGGGCTTTAGTGAGTCTGGCTGGCACACTGCCCCTCTTGGGGAGCCTGGACATTCAGCTGCCTCAGGAAGTCTGTTCCCTGGGGGTGGGGGGGGCACCTCAGATTTTATCAACATTTGGGTACGAGAGTCAGGCTGAAATACTGGATTAGCTGAATGTGATAGGATAGGCTGGTATTCTGACGGCCCACCCAGCCACCTGTATTATTCCTTACCTTCCTTCTGATCTTCTTTGAAAATCACAGCCTCCTCTCTGTACCCTTGCAGACAGGCACCCGCAGAGAAGGCTAGAGAATGGCTAGCCACACCCACATCACGATTACATGCCCAAAGTATGCGAGGCTTCTAGAGAGGAGCACTTGACAAATTCAGACCTCCAGGTCTGGGGTGGAATTCAGGCATTCAATCAAGGCTCCATTTTTCAGAGACCCTAGAGGAACCCACCTTATCTGGGTACTTGGGTCCAAGAGCCCCCTCTGTGACTCGGCAGAATGCAAACACTCTGTGCTTTCTCCAGCTGTTTCAATCCACCCCCACTCTTCTGCATTCTTTTCTGCTTGGGCACTTTCCCTTTCATTCCCTACAGGGATGTGATTGTTGATGATTTAGCTCTCCGCACACCAGTGGGAGACACAAGCCTCCGGCAGAGGACAAGCCGGGTGCTGCGTGGGGCTCAGCCAGCCTGATGGGGACAAAGGGTTGACAAGAAATGAGCCTGGCTTTGCAAAGCGGTGTCCAGTGAAGCCCTGGCCAGCCGGGTACTGGGGCTGTCTGGGTGAATGAGTGTGGATTTTGGTGGAGACTGTGATTCACAGTCACAAATTCCCTTTTCCTTTGTTTTCTTTGTGTTGGTCATTGAGGGCTTCCAAGGAAAGTCCCCTTTTGAGATTGTGTATCTGACAGCAAGATCATCCAATTGCTGCCGAGCGTGGCTGGTGAACACTGGACACTTTCTTCTGTTGACCCTGCCTTTTTTAGTATGAGTAAATGGATCTGCAAATGAGGTACTTCATCAAAAGCGAAGTTAATACACAAAAAATTAAGGGAGGAAACACTGAGTTTCTTGCGAACTGCCTCCAAGTCTGGTGTGCAGACATACATGTATGGCTGGCCTGATCGCAAACAGGACTTGCGGAGGCACTGTCTGCTTGGGTCGATGGGGTGACATCACAGGCCAGTAGCGTCAACTGTGATGATTGTACTTGCAGTGGTGACAGGAGACGGACATCACATGCTCATCTACCCTTAGTTAAGGGATGCCTGATCCCAGGACAGAGGGTGCGCTCAGGGGCTCTGCTGACACGCATTCTGCGGCTCCTGAGCCAATGAGGGAGGATCATGGCGTACCAGGCCTGCTGCGCCGGCTGCTAGCAATGCGGGGTGGTGCAGAGGGGAAGGCACACCCCTTCCGCTTCATCAAATAGGTGTTGCTTGGCGAATGCAATACTCCTTGATCTAAGCTACTAGAAAAATAATCTGCAGTCATTTGTGCCACAGACATACCCTGTTTTAGGTAAATCTAACACCTACACATGACCCAAATTACAGGCAAATGAGTTCTTTTCCTTAAAAAAGGATCCGCTAATCAACAAACGTTCACCAGGTACTGACAAGGTGTCCCATCTCAAGGTACCACTGGGTCAAGCCCACTCAACCACAGGGAAGGGAGGGCACCTACCTGGCTGGGCAGGTAACAGAGAATGGGCCTGGGCCGACAGGATGTCCAACTCAGCTGCGAGGCAGAAGCCAAGGACAAGCATCTGGGCCAGTGGCCTAGAGGGAGAGAAGAGGGAGGAAGGCAACAGTAATTGTCTGATTCCTAAATATCACTACTTAAGAGAGGCAGCCTAACATAGTGGCCAAGCACATAGATTCTGCAGCTGAGCTCCCTGGGGTTTGAATTCAGACTGTGCCATTTATCAGTCCCATGGCCTTGTGCCAAATTGCACCATCTGTAAAATGGGGTAATAAAGTACCATCCTTGTTGCTGAAAGGATTAAATGAGTCATGCTCTTAGCACAGTGCCTGGCTTATAGCAAGTATTATGTGAGTATCTGCTATTACTATTACTGAAATGTGGGTCTGAAAAGGCTGTCCACGAGTCCATTTGTTCCGAAGTCCAAAGTGAGACTCTCTGAGTGACCACTAAGGCCACCTTTGGGGCAGCATGGAGGTGCTTTGGCTCTGGTGTGGAGTTTTGCTTGCATCTTGGAGCATTCAGAAATCGGAGGGCTTCTCTGCTGGTTGCTAGTGTTTCCTGAGCCCTTACTGCGCCAGGTACTCCGCCTGGCTTTACGCACAGGTGCTCAAGGCCACCTCTCCAACTTTGTCCAAGGAGCGCTAACGAGGGGGCAGGTGTGAGAGGCACGCCCTCCTTGCGCCAGGGCGATGTAGATGTAGCTGCTCCTTCAGACAAGACTCATCTCTGTCTCTTCAGGATCTGTGGTTTGCAAACTTTCACACGCATAAGAATCACTGGCGAGCTTGTGTAAAAAATCAGGTACCCAGGTCCTGCCCACAGAAGTCCTGATTTAGCCAGGCTCCCGAGGGCCCCAGGAGTCTGCATATCCTGGGTGGGGCCCAGGTGATTCTGACTTTGGTCCACAGGCCACAGCTGAAATCTGACCATGGCTCTGGTTTTCTCCTTGCTACTGTGAATGAAAACAGAGTAATTTGATCTCAGTCGGTGACAATCACCCTCTTCCTCATCATCACCTGCTTCCAGAATGACCATTTTCCTGGGACTAGCCCCCCACTGGCAGTAAGGTGGACGACACCACACCCACTACATTCTGAGTTACTACGTGCCCGGCACAGCGGCAAGCCCTTCATGCTCGTCGCTCACTCAGTCTTCACAGCCATCCCATCGGTCAGGTGCGGTCATCATCCACCTGTCACAAGGGAGGGGAGAGTCCCCGCTGCTAGTAAACGGCGGATCTGGGGTATGAACGCGGGAAGAGCCGATTACCAGAGCAGCAGCACGTAACCTCTAGGCCAGGTGACAAATGGGGTTTTAGCTGCTTGTCAGTTCAGCCTTTCCCTTCTTGCTCTTGGGTGTCTTTCTCTGGTTCACACTTCTCTCCTGTCCACTTCCGTTCCCAGGCTCCCACATAACTTCCTCAGAAGGAAGCCCTGTGCTTCCCTACTTTTTCCTCCTTCAATAAATCCAAAAGGATTGGGGCAATGGACAGGTGGAAGGCAGGTGTTATGAGTTGAACTATGTCCTCTCCTTACATTCGTATATTGAAGTCCTAACCCCCAGAATATCAGAATGTGACTTATTTGGAAATGTCTTTAAAGAGGAAATCAAGTCTAAATGAGGTCATTAGGGTGGGCCCTAATCCAGGATGACTGGCGTCCTTACAAAAAGGGGAAATTGGGACACAGAGACACATCTAGAGGGATGATGACATGAAGACACAGGGAAAAGAGGGCCATCCCCGAGTGACGGACAGAGTCCTGGAATAGATCCCTCCCTCAAGACTCAGAAGGAGCCAGCAGCCATCTACAAGACAAGAAAGGCCTGGAACAGCTCTTTCCCTCACTAGTCTCAGAAGGAACCTTGGTTTTGGACTTCAGGCAATACACTTCTGTTGTTTGAGCCGCAGTCTGTGGTACCTGCTGTGGGAGCCCTAGCAGACTACTACAGTGCGAACCAGAGTCCTACATTCCCCCCGCAGGCCCCGAGTTTGGGGTGATCTGGTTTGAGGCCAACACATTATACCAAGCTATGACAACATTCTCTTTTCTTTATCTCACGACTGTTCTTCTGTTGGCTTCAACATTGTTCATGGGAGTCACAGGTAGGTCGAAGAAGGAATGAATAGCAAGGATGAGGAGGGAGGAGGGAAGGGAAAGCAAAGAAACAAAGAGGCAGGAAGAGGAAAAGGAGAGAGAGTGGGGACTGGGGTGGGGGATACTTGAGGGTTATGCATGCCCACGCCAGGTCCATTCCACTCCCCTGTGGGAGGCCACCTGTGTGCTGGGGAGCATGTTGAACACTGGGGTACAACGGAGCCTGGAATGGACGGTCCCTACCTTCAGGAAAGTAGGAGGCCAGATAGGGACATGGACCTCAACCATGCAGTACTTCTCCTGAGTGTCTCAGGAAAGCAAATGCACTTCCCGGCCCAGTCAGGGGTTCTGGAAAAGCTTTGGTGAGTTCGTGATGCCTGGGTTGAGATGTAGGGGACTGACAAGGGTCCACTGGGTGAGGGATGAATGTTTCAGATGGAGGGAAGAGTACTGCCAAGGTCACATGGGATGAGGAAGTGTAGCATTGCCAAGGAGTAGAGGAAAGGCCAGCATGGCTGGAATGCAGGGAAGAAGAAAGAGGAGCTAGCCAGAGCTCAAGGCCCAGGAGGGGGCCAGACCATGGCAGCCATGTTAACAATTTAGGTCCTTCAAATGAGAACCACAAAAGGCCAGAGAAGGAAGCAATTCTTTATAGGGCAAACTCCTTTCAACAAAGGGAATGCTGGGATAGAGATGCTGACGGTGTGGTTTAGCAGTGGGTCCACCCTGAAGCCAGATATCAGGCTTTTTGAGCTCCCAAACTTGGGGTTGGTTGCACTGCCTCTAGGGACTGAAGTTCTAGGACACTTCCTACAAATTGTAGCCGTGGTCGACCCTCAACAGAGCACGTTCCAGGTGTTCGTCACGGTCCCACTGGAAAGGGTCAAATAGGGACAGTTCTCTCCTGTCAGCAAGGTTAAGTAGCAAGCTGGGCACCTCAGATGGGCTGACCAGGCAGCCCCCTGTTTGGCATCCTTTGGAGGACAAAGAGAGACCTCGGAATATAACCTCTCTGCTTGCGTACTTTGCCTGAAGCAACAGGAGCAGGCATGCATTCCAGAGGCTAATGATTCAGTGGGCCTGCGGAGAATGGCAGAGATCCACATTGTGAAAGGGAAAGAATTAAGGGCAGGAAGCCCAGAAAGACCCCTAAGGCTATCAGGGGTGAGAGTGGGCAGAGAAGCGTCTGAAAGGAGTAGGGCAAAGCCAAATGTTGCCTTATGCGTGAGTGCCTGGGCGCAGCAGCAAGCAGGGCCTGGAGCCGGCGAGCTCCAGCTTGGGGCCTGCAGCCCTCCCAGATGCGGGAGTGGCCCCGCTACCACAACACACACCATCCCCATCACTGGGACACTTCTCATCCACAATCCACATGGGTACAACTATGGCCATGCCTTCACCGTATGCCCCGCCTGCCACAAAAAGAACTCTCTTCCTTTTTCTTTCTGAAGAGGGACTGGATTTGGCTAAGCAAGGATGAGTTCTTGGAGCAAGCGGAGCACACTTTGGAGAAGAGAGGTGATTTTCAGGAAGGTGAGTAAGCAGCCCGAGGCCTCTTGGGGAGCAAGATCCCCTGACTCTGCTCCTCTCATATCTCCCACCCACTCCAGCCCCACTGGCCTCTTTCCAGTTCCTCTGTGGTGCCATGTCCTTGCCTGCCTCTCGGACTTTAAGACTGCTGTTCCATCTGCCTGGAATGCTCTACCCTGTTCTCCCCACAGCCAATCTTTTTACCCTCGGGCCTCACCTCTCTTGGGAACTCCCCAAAGAGGCCTTCTTTCCCATCTCTCCCTCTCATGGCACTTGTCCCAATCTTTACTTTTCTTGTCAATTTTTAAAAAACTTACTATTGCCCATCCTCCCCACTGGAATGTGAGCCTCATGAGGGCAGGATCTCATCCATCTCGTTTCGTGCTGTATCCCTGGGACAGAGCCTAGCTACAGAGCAGGTGCTCAGTAAATACTGACCCAATGAATGAATGAGTGAACCATTCAGTCTTGGAGTGGGAAAGCCAAGCCCAAGGCCAGCAGTGGCATCTCTCACTCCCTGTTGCTCCTCATAGCTCTAGAAAGGGGTGCATCACATCTGAAAGCAAAGCTGACAGGTTTGCATCAAGCGCCTCGGACCTTGACTTAGGGGAACACACCCCTCACGGGTCCCCATGCTATACGCCACCAACTCTGGCTTAGTCAGCCTAGTCTCCTCTGAGAACTCACTTTGGTTGCCCGGAAAACTCCAGCTTAGTTGTATTATTCATGCTTAGAGATGAATAACGTCTTTTGGCTGATGGGCATCAAAGGCAAGTAAGTGATGCCAGGCACCTAGAAGGGAGACATTGATCCAGTGTGTTCCGGGCCTCGCACCCATGGAGGCAGCTGGAACAGAGCAGCTCTGCCTTCACCATCAGTCAGATGGGAACAGAAGCAGTTTGCATTGATTAATCAATGTGTGCAAAGTGCTGCACCAACACCTCTGGGGACTTAAAGAACCTCTAGAAAATGAGACTCTTCTTGTCCTTCCTCGGGATCTCTGTCAGAGTTTAGAAATGGCAATGGGGGAGAGCTGAGATGAAGGCTCCAGTCACTCCCTGGAGCCCACAAACAGAGCAAGTCTGCAGCCCAGGGAACATTCCCCAGTTCACAGTCAAGGGCTGGGTCGGCCCAGGCTTCTTGGCCTTCAGTGATAAGGAATTTAAGTTATAGGAGCAAGCACAAAATCTTCACTCAGGTGGCCATTCTCCCCAGCTGGTCCTGGATGACTTTGCAGAGAGCTCTGGAAGCAGAGTTCTAAGTTCCTTGGAAAGAGAGTAAACAGAGAAGCCCAAGATTCATCTCACAGCTCCAATTCTGACACACTGCTCTCATTACCCTTTCATTAGCTCAGAGTGATAGTCTGTGGTGCCTAATGGTAGGGGAGCAAAATGGTCAAGGGCGTGGACTCTGGGGTAGGGCTGGCTTTGAATTCTGGCTCTGACTCTCAACAGATGCATGGCCCTGGCCAAGTTACACAACTTCTCCATTTCTGTAAAACAGAACAGGGTCACCTGTTTCCTTGGGGTTGTTGCCGGGAGTACGGGAGTTAATAGAGGCGAAGTCAATTCTGGGTTACATTATCAATGTTAGGTGCTGTTCTCTCGTAGGGTTGGGTTAAGACTTTAGTGAGACAGTCGTGTAAAGCCCCAAAAATGTTTTAGGATGTAACACACAGCACAGTATTTGCCCAATAAAATAGTAATTATTGTTACTTGACAAGACTTCAATCTGGCTAAGGCTTTTTTAGAAGCCTTTGTAAGAATTTATTTGATGTAAAAAGAAACCGATCCTGGGACATGAAGGTCATCTGCTGTCCTGCTGTTCCTCCATCATTTTTCTGTTTTGTTTGTTTGTTTCAAGGGACGATTATCACCCTATGCTTTCTCAGCACCTAAAATCCTCGTGTCAGGAACCTAGAACTAGCCAAGGAAGCAACAGCGTCCTTGAAGAGTTGAAGCATGGAATAGATACAGGCTACTTGTTCAGCACTTTTAGGCTGCGGGCGTTTCCCACAAACGATTAAAGGCATCAGCTTCAGCAGGCGCCTTCTGCTCAATTCACAAAAGGGCTTTGGGATTCCCGTGCGTCCAGGGCAGGAGGTTCCTCACAAATTCTGCTCTAGGGCCCTGGTCTGGGACTTTGAGCTTAAGCCATTTGAAAATCCAACAGCTGGGATGAAAGCGACAGGCTGGTGTAGGCTGGACTGGCCGGGCTTTTGCATTCAGGCTGTCTGCTGCTCCGCCCCTCCCTCCTGAGTGACCTTGTGTAAGGAACTGGTCCTTTTTATGCTTTGGGCTCCTTCTCTACAAGAGCTGCCTCTAGAGAGTGGGTTGGAGGTTAAGCGTGGTGTGTAGGGCTCCAGCTGTCTCTCTCTCTACTCCTTCCTTTGCGGCCTTCCTGACCATCACATAGCTGTGGATATGGAAAAAACCCAGCGGCGATCAATATGTTAAAGGCTTGCCAATACTCTCTTGCACCAGGTGACCATGAGCACATCACTTGGCTTCTGGAGCAGCACAGAGAGATGGATTACGGGAAGGGGTCCAGGTCATGGTCTGAAGGAGGGGATGCTGGCAGCCCCCACACTCAGCTCAGCCCATCCTTGCACCATAGGGGCCAGGCCCACATTATGGATTTTCAGCCTGCTGCTCCCCTGGGATGTAAGACTTCTCACGAAGGCCTGAAGATTGATGGTCTTCCTTAAAGGAGGGACCCCTTCCTGACCCATTCTGACCTTCCCCAGATGCCTCTCCACCTCCCACTAAGGCCCGAGGATTTAACACGCAGCTGGTTCAGGGTGGATCCAAATGGAGGCAGCGCACATGGGGGGAAAGCGTTTCCAAGGCGATGTCCGAGTTGTCTCTAGTGACCTGTTGACCTGACCCTCCCTGCCTTACACTGCCCTAGAACTAAGCCAAGCCTTTGGAGGGCGGATACACCTTAGGATGTCTGGCCGGGGCCCTACTGTGGTGGGAGGTTCGGATCCCACGCTGGGACGGGCCCTGGGGAAGGTCAGGGGGAGGGTGAGCCAAAGCAGGCTTCATCGCCTCTGTTACCTCCTGGCCTTTCCTTCTTCTGATGGAACGGCAGTCAGATGTGGGCTGTGGAGGCCCCTGTTTTAGCGATTGTAAAGAACATCTGTTCAAAAGAGCTCTCAACGTGTCTTATTGTAGGATGGGAGCACAGCCTCAACTGGCTACGTTAAAGTCTTTTTATACTGCAGATCAAGAGAAAGACCTCTGGTGACTAATTAGGAGTCCTACATTCGTCAGAATATAACAGCCCCAAAGTCAGTGTTTCCCCGGAGTCAAGGTCCCTTTCTCTTCCTGGCCAGTCCCACATCCTGCTGGGCCTGCGTTGGCCGCTCATGTTTCTCATTATCTCTCCCCCATCCTCTTTAAAGGCTTCTCACTCCACCCAGGGGTTTTATTTTTAAACTTGCACAGTAATGCTAGGGCTGAGCAGGACACACTGCCCACATTCCCGGGAAACTGGGCTGCCTGGAAAAGCATCCCCCTTTTCGGAGACTTCCTTCCTCCCTCCCCTCCTTTCATATTTATTAGGCACCTTCTCTAGGAGGGGCTCTGCCAGAGGACATGACAACAAAGGGAAAGATACAGTCCCTGCCCTCGGGGAGCTTACATTCTAACAGGGCAGGGAACGTCGGGGACAGGCAGACTGAACACATACACACACACACACACACCAAGTACGCCAACAAATAAGTACATGAAATAAATAGAAAATTGTTCAGATCTATGTTATAAAAGGGACAAACAGGCACTGGAACAAGAGAAGCTGTTACAAATTAGGTTGACAGGGAAAGCCTCTCTAAGGTGGTGGCACAAAAGAGAAGGCCAGAAGAATGAGGGGCGTCATGCATATAAAGAGTAAGGCCAAGAATATTCTTTGTGGAAGGAAGAATATGGGGTAAGGTCCTGAGGTGAGCAAGTGCTTGGTGTATTCTAGAATTCCAACAGAAGGCCAGAATACTTCAAGCACCGTGGATAAGGGGGAGAAGTGCTCAAAATGGAGAAGCGTGCAAAGAACAGATCACGCGGAGATGTGGAGTCATGTCGAAAGTTAGGGCTTGTGTCTGAGGGCAGTGGAAAGCCACTGGGGATTAGAATTAGGAAGTGACATGCAATGATTGACATTTTAAGATGCTTATCAGGTCATGAGTGGAGAACAGACCCTAAGAGGGGTAGGCCGGGCATGAGTTAGGAGGCCTCAGAGTCGTGCAGAAAGGAGATGATGGTGGCTAGGTTGGAGCCAGGCAGTGTCACAGCTAGAAACAGGCGGGCTCTTCCAAGAATTAGCCTGCCACTGGACATTCTCCTTCCAAAGAGTCCTAAGTATCCCACATTCAGAAGACAGAATAGAACACCAACCCCCAAAGTCAGAGGTGGTCAGAATAAGCAATAAGAGTTTAGATGTCCTATTGCCTATAACTAGCCAGATTTATTAGGTTTCCAAACCCAATTAAGTAAGATCGCTGTCCAACATTGGTTCCCACAATGTTCTGAACGGCGCATACAGGTTCCTTTACACCATGGCGGCTCTCTCTGTCCTTTACAGCTTTGGCTTGGATATGAGGCCAAATGGCTTTGACTGGGTGATCTCACCTACACACAAAATTCAAAGGTGACTTTATATGCCTGAGGGACCCAAAGAGTGGTCTCTGCTGTCCAAGAGAAACATAACTGTTTATACTCTTTGAAAGAAAGGAAAAGGAAAACAAAACATAATAGCAATATAGCCGTTCTACATACAGTAATAATAATAACAGCATGACTTGTGCACCTCAAGACACTTTACTTGTAACTCACTGAATCCTCCATGAGACCGATGAGGCAGGTACCACTCTTAGTCCTGTTCACCGGTGATGGAGCTAAGGCTTAGGGGGCAGTGATGGCTGCTGGTGTAAGTGGCAGAGTCAGGGCTCTCGGACTGATTGGCCCCAAATGGCTGAATGAACTAACGACCAGGGCTCAGGGCTGCCTGCTCTGTGACTCCTCTGTTTTAAAAACTGCACTGAAAGAGGCTGGAAGGAGATCATCCAAAATGTGAGTGGAGGAGGGATATCAGTAAATTTTCTTTTTTGTTTTTATTTTCTTTTCTAACGTTAGGAATACATAACGCCTGGTACATAGTGGATACTCAAAAACTGTTTACTGAAATTGTTGGGTTAATGAGTATGCGTTACTTAAAATTATCTTTACATCATTACTATATTTCATTATAGGAAACGTAGGCAATACCAGAAAAGAAATTTACCCATTATCTGGAGATAATCACTATTAAAATATTGGTGATATTGATATCTTTCTAGCCCTTTTCCTGTGTTTCTGCCTGTCCATCTCTATCTACCTACCAGTCTGTCTATGCATTTAGATAATATGTGTGGTAAAACAAAAATGGGATCACACAGTATTTATATAGACTTTTAACTTACTTTTTCACTTAGTGGTATATCATGGGCATTCTCCATTCCATTTTATATTCTTTTAAAAAAAATTCTTCACAGGGGCAGTGCATTCCCCTAGAATTTATTTAATGAGCCCTCTATGACTGGATATTCAGTTTGTAGTACTAATATCAATAATGCTTATTGAACTTCCTTCTGATAACATTTATGCATATCTATATTACTATTAAAGAGGAAATGACAATGTATTGAAATACGAAAGGGAGAAAGACTCTTCTCTAGGGGGCTCTTTGGGGTAGGCCAGCTAGCGTATTTCTGGCATCTGCCCTTCAGAATCAGAGCGGAGGAGATGTCATTTACAATACTCTCCATTTTCCCAGTCTTGTCATTACTCACCTCTCAAGTATGTTTTTGGTGCCACTGTGTCGCAATGCAGGTTGGTTAAGAAAAATCCCGGTTGCGGCTACAATGTGGGCCCTGCAGTCGGGCAGCTGGCTGTACGTTCCAATCCTACCCCTCACCAACAGTGCGACTCCAGGAAGTTCATTTTTCTGAGCCTTAGTTTCTTCATGTGTAAATGGCATACACCCCAGAGGATGCGATGAGGTGAATCACGCAAAGCTCTCTTGAGCATCTGCCCAGCCTAGAACGAGTGCTCAAAAAATAATGGTTTCTATCCTCATGAAAATAGAGGAAGACTTTTCTCACAGGTTCAGTGCTTTGGAAAACTCCAGCCCAACCTACGGTGCAGCGTCCAAGTAAAATGAACTTAAAAAAAAAAAATCATTCAACATACCCTCTGGCTATATTATTATCCTTTTACTCTTTGTGTGTGTGTCTGTGTGTGTGTGTGTAAGACTAAATTAAAAAACAATTAACTTTTTTCCCCCTTCCTTGCCAAGAACCAGGTTTGTTGGATTAGAGATATATTTAAATTCTGTTGTTCACAGCTGCATTTAGCATTTAGCCAGCTGTGTTTTATAAATGTCTACCCTAAAATAAAAACAAAGCAGGAAAAAAAAAAGCAGGACTGTCTACAGCAATCCTAAACTGCTCTCAGTTTTATATAACAAAACAGAAAATATCTAACCCTTAAAACACAGACCACAGAAAGAACCACCCTGACTCAGATACGGTACATTATTAAGACAGATCCACTGGTGGCACATAGTAGGTGCTCACTGAACCTTGCTGAATATACTTCTTGAATATATGTTTTCCTTACAGACAGCAAGCTGTTGAGAAATAAATCAGGATATTCATTACATCTAAATACTGTCAGAGCCTGTGTGGAAGGGCAGAAGAAGATGATGGATAATTGAATGAACAGATGCTTTTTGAGTTTGTAAATGGAGTGTTTGGGAAACTTTATCCTCCTAATTCATGACTCTTGAAATATGTTTATGATCCTGGTGGAACTGTGTAGGGCTTTCTCTAAACTGCCATCAGGGAGAGCACAAAATGATAAAGCACTTCTGATGGCCAGGACAACTTTTTCCATTTTTGTCTCACTCTGGGCAATGCTCGGCAAAATCTTAATGTGGGTGTAAGAGTGTATCCTCAATATCAAAATGACTCTAGAGATCATGGGTAACACGTGTGATTGTAAGGCAACCCACCGCTGGGTCAAGATATTAATTATAAAGCAAACCCCTAAGGCCAAAGAACTGTGAGGCACCCCATAATTTCCAAATAAATAACGGGCAGCGGTAGAGCTGCCAGCAACCACTGCTCTGGGCTACTTCTCCCTTCATACACTTTGCTGGTATTGGTTGACTGCCCTCTGTGCATAAGAGCTCATGCTGTGGGCGATTCGAAGATAGCATGTGTCCTTTGCTCTCATACATAAGCTTGCAGAGGGGATAGACAAGCTACCAGCTCGATGGAATCCTAGAAAGAATGAACTAATTGCTAGGCGAAGCATTCCATGGGTCCTGGAAGGAAGGAATGGCCCTACTTACTGGAGATACCATGGAAGGCTTTGCAATAGAGGTAGCATTCGAAAGAGGCCTTGAAGGATGAGAAGAGTTGTAATTAGCAGCCATCGGAGGGGAAGCGCCTTCCGGGCTGAGGGAACAGCCTAAACCAACCATGAAGGCTTGAGGGTCCCTGGCATGCAACAAGGAGAGAGAGCACCACAGACTGATGAGATGGGGAAGGATGCAGGATTGAAGAGGGGGCTTTTCAGACCAGATGTGGAGTCACTGAAATGCTTTGCCACAGACTTTCGGCCTTGCTGTCTAGGAGCAATGGAAGGTTTCTGGTAACAGAGGCAATGGTGCATTCTGATCCTCCTCCAGAAGAAAGACCTCAGTAATAGCATAAGAAGCGACTGGAACAACAGAGCTTGGAGGCAGGAGGCCAACCCTGCAGCTCTGTCTGCCATTTTCCACCTGTTGAACCTTTGGAGTTTTGCACAGTGTGGACCAGTGCCAGCTTCCCCCTTGAATGCTGTGATCCTGGCCTTGGGCCTGTCTCCTGTGGCTTCTCTGAGAGAACTGTCTTACACTGTGGATCTCTGAGAACGTGGGGCGTCCCCCAGGGTAGCTCCCTCTGTTCACTTCTCTCTTCAGGTTCCAGGCTGTTCTCCCTTGAACATCCCACCTTTCCCCTCTGCTCTGACTCTCCCACACCTGCCTCCAGCTCTGACCTCTCCGCAGAGGCCTACTTTCACTGCCTGTCCCACCCTCAGCTCCATACGGATGGGTGACTTGTTTCAGAAGCAGCACATGCCATAGGGAGCTCACATCTGCTCTGTAGAGTGGGGTTCTCCTGGTTATGTCCCCTCAGTCAGTAAACAGCCTCCCTATTCCTGTCTTCATCCTGCGCACCCACACCCTGAGTTATGTGATGATTCCTACATTGAGTTCCTGTCATGTGCCAAATCCTTCTCATTGTTCGCCCCGGTGATTTTGGACCCATCATCTCCCTTCTACTCTCATGGCTCTAGTTTAGGACCTCTTATTTCCATTCAGCAACCACTGATGGAGCACCAGGGACCGTGTAGAGGATACAACAGTGCAGAGGAAGCACGTGGCCCCTGCCCTTGACCAGCGTGCAGTCCAGTGAAGATGAGCAGTAAGCAAGGACTTGAAGACTGATGAATTTTTCAGGGATGGAAACCTCAGCTCTGCCTCTGCCTTGCCCTCTCCCATCACCAACATTTTCCTATAAAATGTTACCAGAAGCATCTTCCAAATTCCCTTCTCAAAAATGTCCACTGGCTCCCCAGTGCTTGTAGATAAAAGTCGAAACTCTTCAGAACAACATCAAGGTCCTCCATGATCTGACTCCAAACGAGTGTGAGGCGACCCTGTGCGTCCTGCACACCCCACTGCCCAGCCGCTCCCGGGCCCCCTGTGGGGAGAAGACTACCTCTACGTCCCAGGCCTGGGCCCCTGATCCCACATCCACATGCACGAAGTCTGTCTGTCCTTGCGGCTGAGCAGCCACAGCTTCCGGACCCTGTCTTCCCCGGGCTCTCATGCTCCCATCCTGCCGCTTACCGCACTCTGTCTCATGGATGATTTGACTTCTCACCCTCCATCAAGCACAGGGAGTTGGTCTTATTCATTCTGAATAATCCTAACAACAAAAACCATAGCTAAAACTGAGATGCTTTCCGTGTGCCGGGAGCTGTATGCTTCACTCATGTTACCTCGTTGCATCCTTAGAGCGAGCACGTGGGGTGGGCACCATGCCTGGTCTCCTCGTGCAGGGAAATTGACTTTCTGGATATAAATCCAGGAATCCTGACTACAGAGCCCATGCCTTTGACCACCTTCATTCCTCTACTGTGTTTTGTCAGGTCACTTACACTTAGAAGGGTGGCTCGATTAAGTACACAGAGACGGTGACCGCCAAAGCAGTGAAGCTCAAGGTCACCCTGCAAATCATACCGAGAAATGACAAATGCAGAATGGTTAGTGGCCGTGTCTTCTCTTGTGCGCATTAACTAGGAAATAGAGGAGATTTTCAGAGGAAAGTTTTTTCGACTGATGCAGGGGCAAAGGACTGGATAGCAGCTAGTTGCATCCTGATTGGTTTAATCTGATTTGATTTGGGTGGTGACACACCCCTCTCGCACAGCCCTGTCACACCAGATACCCAGAGCAGAGCACTTTCCTCTCACGCAGTCACCGGGCCTCTCTGCCTGAGCCTGTGACGAGATGTTTAACAAGGGCAACAGCCTCTCCCCAACTCACTGGACTGGACCTGTCTGTTTCCTTAAGGCAAGAGGTGTGGAGCCCCAGCCCTCCCCAGGGGCCTGCCCTGCTCTGCTCCAGACAGACCTGCCTTTGTGAATAAGGGCGGGCAGGCAGGACCTTTGTGGCCTCCTAGTCCCTGGGAGCAGGGCCAGAGGGGACAGCCAGGATGGCAAGGGTGGGAAAGGGGAAAAACTGGTTGCCCAGAGGGCTGTACACAGGCAGCCACCAGTAGGCCAGTCAGTGTGCTTCCTCCATCCTTTGTGGGCACGAACAGGGAGCGGAGCCCTGGAGATCCTGGACAAACGTGGCCCCAAGTTCCAAAGTCTGACCACACAGGCTCTTCAATCTTCAAATTCCCCCCCAAAGAACACCTCTATAGTGTGGACATTTGGCAGTGGGAGAAAGCCCACTCCTTTCTTTCCATTGCCTCTCCCCATTAGCTGGGGAGGAACTGTAAGGTGGACAGCCTTTCTTTGCTTTATTTCTTCCCCTGGCTTGAGTTTGGCTCATCTTGCTATAGTCTAGACATCTTTATAATGCCACGTTGTCTTCCATAGCCTGGCTTAAATGCCACATTTTTGAGGGGGACGTGTCTGAGGATATACAGATGGACAGATGAATAGGTAAATGTTGGGAGTCCAGTCTCTGATTCAAGGGTGCCACAGGACTGCTGCATTGTGTGAAACCCTACACCCCAACCCAGCCAGCACACTGCACTAGGTCCTTAAGATTTTTAAGTGAGCAGAAACAAGTTCTGAGAAGCTAGGACTTTTTTGGCACTCTCCTTAGACCACAAGAGTCATTCTGTTGTGTTGAAAACCACTGAAAAGTCCTAATTCCACAGCTTCCCCAAGGGGCATCTGGAGGGCCTATGATGCTGCTCCGGATCCAACTCCATGATAACCAGACCGTGAGGGGAAACCAGTGATGTTAGAGAACTTTCATCAAATGCCATGCTGGAGTGGCTCGTGCAACCATGGAATTCTCTTGGCAAAGGTGTACATAAAATTCTGGGTCTTCCTGACCTTGGGATTGATGCAATGATGCAGCTCAGCTATTAATGGCAGAACAAGGTAGATTGCGGGAGGGGGTCTCACCTCAAAAGAAAAGGTTTGCCAGAGAGCCAACCTGGGGAAAAGTCATAAGTTCCAGCTTGGGTCCTCATGAAGTGAGGAGAAATATCAGGGATAAAGAAAGGAGCTGGCAGAGCCTATCTGCTGGGGAGCCTCTGCAGCCGCCCCAGAGGAAAGCATGTTTATACCACTTGGAGAGGAAATCCGCGCAATGCTCTCAAGACTGTGGAGAACTTCAGATGGGAAACTCAAGGGAGATCTGAAGATACGGGGAGGCTCTGGTGTGTGTTATTTACGTTGATAAACATAGATCTTGACTGATTTTGATAAGCCAGACCCATTAGGTAGAGGTAAGAGGCTTCGAGAAAAACATGCATTTACATGTAGGCTGCTCCATATTGAGGGAATTCCAGCAAGGGCTGAGGCAGACCGTCGGGTGAAGTAAGCAAGGGTGCAAGAGGAGACAGGAGGATGATGGGACAGAGAAGAGCCTCGTTGGGGGAGCTCTTGGGTCACTATTTGTTTGAGAAACCCCAGGGTTTGTAGTGATCTTTTCCAAGGGAGATTGAGCCAGCCCTCCCCCCAAGGCAAATAGCTCCTAAAGTAATGTGTCCAGAGGGGCCAAGGTCCTGAGGAGGGGAGTGCTGGGGAGATGGAAAGCTGACTCAGGAAGGAGGACGGCAGTGGGGGGAGAGCACACAAGGTGAGGCTTCAGTCCTAGACACACACCAGTGCAGAATAGGAGCGCCGATCTGGGCTCTGAGATCCCTTCCCGCTGAGGGTCCCAGTTGGATGCTTTGTGGTGGGGCTCCCCAGGTATTTCAGAAATAATAACAATAACACTTTTTAGAAAATGTAATCTGGTTCTATAAGGTAATGCTATTATTTATTAGTCTCGTCATCATCATTATTCAATGTGTGTGCAATGCAGCATTGTGTTAAGCCCTTTACAGAACTCTACGCCATTTTATTCTGACATAACCCTAGGAGGGTAGGTAATATTGTTATCCCTCTTACAGAGGAGAGGGAACTGAGGTTCAGAGAGGTGATGGTGTCTAGCCCCGGTCTCATGCTGAGCAGTAGTCAAGTCAAGACTTGCCCTCAGTGGGGCTGACTCCAGGAGCCAGGCTCCTGTCCCCAGGGAAAAGGTTCAACCCCCTAGAGTCAAAAATAAAACACCTAGACGTTGAAGGAGCCATGAACCTAGCACAGGCAGAACAACCACAAACCACCCCAACTGCCTCATACTAGATGTCTACCTACTTCCACATCTTTTTAAACTTAAAAAACCATAAACTGAAAGGTACACCATCATTTTACATACCACCATGAAAAAAATGCTGTACTTCCTGATTCTAGAGATGTGAAAACACCCAAAGAAAACTGCCCCCAAGGCTTGGGAAGTATTTTAAGTGCCATACTGTGCTAGGAGCTTTGCCTCTACTATCCCATTTCATCCCAATCACAGCCCTTGCTCATCACCCCTGCTTTTACAGGCAAGAACACAGGCCTTAGTGCAGCACGGCCTGAGCGTATGGTCAGTGACACAGAGCCAGGGAGCCGCAGAACCTCGGCAACTTCCTGAGCTAAAATGCCTGCCCTTAACCAATAGGCAAGACTGCCTCTGAAGGAGACGGGCCATCTTTGCATCTGTTCCTTCTGGTGGGTGGACAGCCAGGCAAACCAAAACCATGTTGGAGGTGCCTCGCCTCAAGAAAAAAGAAAACCTCTCCTCGTTCCTCTTCACAGGGTCATCTGTGCCTGGGCTCACTCCAACTCTCAAGCTCCCTTGAGCTCTGGGAGTGTGTCCTGCAGCTGCAAAGTCAACCGACCCCTTTAGGAAGATCCTCCAAGATCTACCCATTCATTTTCTAGCGCATAAGCTTCCTCGGTCTTGGGTCTTTCTCTGACCCATCTTTCCCCCAAACTCTAATGAGCAATTTGTGCTAGATTCTGTAGCGTCATCCTTGACCCTGAACCTTATTCTGCCCACATCTTCCTTGTCTCCTCCCATTTCTCCAAGTGTCTTAAGTCTCTGACCCTGCCCTGCCTTGTGCAAGAGCCATGGTCATGTCTTAATCAGTTCCTAGCCCTGTTTCATATCTCTTTCCCATTCCAGGTTTTCTAGAAACCCTGCCTATTAAAATGAAAATATGGGGGGAAAGGAGAGGTAGAATGAGGAGGTTGTAGGTATGAGAAAAGTCAACTGGACAAGTTTCCTTGCTTTCATTTTCGACTCCAAGACCTCCATCACCCACCGTGGGCTGTGTATCTACAAACCGGCCTCTTGGTTTCCCAACTGTGTCATCATCATATATCTTGTTGCCCTCTCTCTTGACCTCTTGGCTGTCCTTCCCATAATTTTCCATTGTGAAGAAGGCAATTGTACTGTAATGAAATCTTCCCCATCTCTTTAAAACACCCTTGTTCCCTCCCCTCCCAGCCACTGAGTCACTCTTTCCCTTCCTATCGCTTCTCGAAGACTTCCCGACACTGGACATGGAGGATGGTTCTTGGCACTTTCCCCTTTCCTGATATTACTCCCCACCTCAACAAGAACTTAAAATCACCACTTGGAATTGCCTCCTTGGAACCAGCAAAATCACTGGAAAACACTCGTTTTCTTTTTTTCTGGATTGACCTTCTACTCACTCATCCTCTATCCTTCAGAATCTTTTTCTTTGCACGACTGTCTCAACGCAGCCCAACTTCCCACAAAGTCCCAGTAACTTCAAAAAATTTCCCACAAAGTCCCAGTAACTTCAAAAAAATTTCCGCTTTCAAAATATGCAAATCTTTAGTGAATATTAGATATTATTTGTTTTCAGTATCTGTTCAAAGTGCTAAAGCTTCTCGGTACACCTTTCCTTTGCTATAAGTTCCCCCAGTGCAGAGACGTGTCTGCTTCATTCATTCACTCCACACACCACGAGGCTGTAGTAAATACGCACTGAGTGAATGACGACTAGCAGTTACCGCTGGCCTTTGGTGCTGTTTGGTATGGGAGCTCCATGAAGGCATCTGCTCCTTCAACAACTCTCTATTGAGACCCTAGCATGTGCTAGGGCTGTGTTAAGCATGGTGGATATAACAATGAACAGAACACAAATCCCTGCTCTCTTGCAGCTTACGTTCTAATGGAAAATAACTGTTTAAATATCACTAAATAGGTGTCTAGCTACCTAATATCAGACTCTAATAAGTGTGTTGGAGAAAGTTCTAAAATGACTGGAAGTTGAAATCATATTTGTCCTAGGAGACCTAAGAAACTGGGAAAGAGAGATTCAGTGAAAGAATGAGATGAACACATCCTTTCACAGCTTTCTTGAGATACCATTTACATACCACACAATTTGCTCATTTAAAGTGTCCAATGCAACGGCTCTCACTATAGTCATAGAGTTGTGCAACTCTTGCCACTATATATCCCTTCAGGACATTTTCATCACACTAAAAATAACTCACACCTATTAAGCATTCACTCCCCATTCTACCTCCCCCAGCCCCTGGCAGCCACCAAACTACTTTCTGCTTCTGCCTACTCTGAACATTTCATACAAATGAATCACACAAAACAGAGTATTTTGAGACCACCTTCCTTCCCATTGCATAAGGGTGTCAAGTTTCATCCGTGTCATAGCACGTTATCAGTACTTCATTCCTTTTTATAGCTTCGTAATATTCCACTGGTGGTTATACCACGTTTTATTTATCAATTCATCATTTGATGGACACTTGGGTTGTTTCCACTTTTTGGCTATTTTGAATAAGGCTGCTATGAACACTAAGGTACATGTTTTTGTATCAACATGTTTTCATTTCTCTTGGGTATATCCCTAGCAGTGGGATTGCAGGCTCATATGGTAACTCTACAGACAACCATTTGAGGAACTGCCAAATTGTCTTCCAAAGTGGTTACACTAGTTGTGCATTTCCATCAGCAATGCACAAGGGCTCCAATTTCCCCGTATCCTAGCCAACACTTGTCATTATCCATCTTTTGATAGATACCCATCTTCTGCTAGCTGTCCTAGTAGATGTGAAATAGTATCTCACTGTGGTTTTGATCTACATTTCCCTGATGGCTAATGATGTTAAGCATCTTTTCACATGATGAGACTATAGTTCACACTCGAATGACATGGGGGTGAAAAGTGGCCAACCTCCCATGCAGTAAAAAATCCATGTTTAACTTTTGATTCTCCAGTAACTTAACTACTAATAGCATACTGTTGGCTAAAAGTGTGAATAATAACATAAACAGTCAATACATATTTTGTATATTATATACTGTATTCTTACAATTAACTAAACTAGAGAAGAGAGAATGTTATTAAGAAAACCATAAGAAAGAGAAAAGATATGTGGAAAAATCCACACATAAGTGGACCCGTGCAATTCAACCCCATGTTGTTGAAGGAGTTCTACTGTATTCATATCACTTCTGTGAGGCAGCTACTGACTTGGATCTCAGCACAGTGTTTGCATGTCGGGTGCTTAGTAACTGTTACTGAATGAAGACAGGTAAGAATGAAGCAAAGAAAAGAGTCTTCAAAGACATTGGTGCCGCTAGCTGTGCTCGGCCTGGAAGAGGCATGGGTGCAAGAGGGAGAATATTTGGCAAATATGAAGCAATGTGTTTCGATCCCTCCCACCCCATCCTGCTGCTTTTAAACCATGCTCCATTTGGAGCCTCCTTTCCCAGAGGCTGGGTCAGGAGGCCTGTCCCACAGAGCCAGAGAAGGAAAAGAGAACACTGAGTAAAGAGGACAGTCAGCTTAACTGCCAAGATTTGTGGAGAGAAGACTTGCAGAATTGCTCGAGCTCCCATTTAATACAGCAAATCTAGGCCTGGCAGACACACTGGCATGTCCACCTCTGTGCAGGGGGATGCCCGTCTGCCACCAGAGCATCCGAACACGGAGGTGGAAGAAAAAGGTGTACGTGTGTGCAGGGGGTGGAGGTGGTTTGGCCGTGGACACATCTGGATGAGCTGAGGGCGGGATGGCTGGCCTGCGGCACGGGAAGGCCCGGAGGCGTGAGAGTATGGATGGGTGTGAGCCAGTGCAAGTGGGCGTAATTCGCACTCTGGATCTCCTGCTCTCCCTGCATGATGCAGATGCTGAGACAACAGCCAGAGGCCAATGCGGGGTGACCTTGCTGTGGGGCTAAGGGGGAGACCTCCTGGGCGGGGGAGGCAAGGAGCCCACGGCCAGCAGGAGCTGGTCAGCCAAAGAGCCGCCCTGAGGCCTGACTGCACCAAGAGAGACCAGGACCTCAACCTGAGCCGTGAAGGCCCTGCACGGGCAGTGCCAGGGCAGGAGAAGCACCCCATGCTGAGACCTTGGGCCCCAGAGGCTTGTGAATGAGGGTCTCATCTCTTCTGGTGAGAGACTGAGTGACCCTCACTCCCCTTACCACTAGCTGATACTTCCCAAAGGAGCGGGAGAATCTCAGGAGCAGAGTATTACTTAAGAGGACTGTTTAAATTCTTATACTGGACAAGATTGAGCTGTTTTTCAGCCACCTAACAGCCGAGCTCTTGTGAGGAAGCCCAGATTACAGACAGACAAAGAGAAACTACAGTCATACTGTGTGAGGTGCCCTGTGATCCTGCCACTCGGGTCTGCTTGTGGCTGGTTAGTGCAGCCTTGAACTAGCCTAACCCAGGACAGTGGGAGCAGGGATGTGGTCAGAACCTGACAGAAGCCTGATGTGTGTTGTTGCGTCTGTGGCCACTTTCACGCCTGCTCTGGAGTCAGGGAGCGCAGAAGCAAGAGAATTTCTCCTCTTCCACCAGAAAAATAGCTCAAAGTGCATGCCCTTTGTCGTCTTTGGCTAGGATTCTTCTAGAAGCTTTAGAAGGCATTTGGATGGGCCAGGCTGAAGAATCCTCAGTCCTGTAAGAGTGGCACCTCTCGGTTTTTGAGTCCTTACTTTGTCACATGTGCTGTGCTCTTATACGTGTCACTGCATCCTCCCAGCCTCCCTCTGAAAGTACGTACTGTTGTCAGTCATATTTTACAGATAAAGAAACTGAGGGTTTGGTGAGTTTCCCTAGGACCTATTGACCTACCACTGTGAGTAGTGGCTGGACCAGTATTTGAACACAGTGACCTAGCTGCAGAGGCCGGACACTTAAGCACTGTGTATACTGCCTCATGTGTTTTTGCCTTAAAAAACTCCTTTAGAATTAAAGCAAGATCCAGTTCAGAGCTGTTTATTGAGAAAAAAAATTTTTAAACGTTATTGTTTTTTATTTGTAAGAAAAAATGCTTGCCTGGAATACAGTCAATAATATTATAGTAACTTTATATGGTGACGGATGGTAATTATACTTATTATGGTGAGCATTTTGCAATGCATATAATTGTTGAATTACTATGTTGCATGCCTAAAACTATATAATATTGTATGTCAATTCTACTTTAGTAAAAAATAATTGCCCATTTCACAATAATAAGGATGATTAAATAGAAAAACGATGTGTAACTAAAGTGGTAGAGAACCTGAGTGAGAATTCTTTTCAGTCACTTTTCTTACAGCACAAGCCAAGTCTAGCAAACTCCAAGCCTCAGCTTTATTGGTTATAAAATTACCCCCAAAAGACAATACACCCAGCTCAGCTTAAAGCATGTGTGCGTTTCTTACCCACCCATCTATCTACCCACTTACCCACCCATCTACTCATCCATCCGCCCACCCATTTATCCATCATCCACCCACCTACCCATTCACCACACAAACACCTATCCATCCATCCGCACAGCCACCTACCCATCCATCCATCCATCCATCCAACCACCCAGTCTTTCATCTCACAATTATTGAGCCTACTATGTGCCAGGCACCAGGGACCCAAATGAACAAGGCAATTCCTCCCTTCGAGAAGATCACAGCTAGGGCAGAAGCATCCCCGAGTACAACGTACACGAGTACTAGACAGTGGTTCAGGCTGCATGGAGTGAAGAGTAGATAGGGAAAGGGAGTGAAGACAGGCCAGCATGAGAAGGAGAGATTTCATCTGGAATGAACTACCCACTGCATCTTCTCTTCCTTCAGGTCTCAGCTTAAATGTCATCACCTCAAGGAGTCTTGCCTGCCTGTTTATCCTAAAGTTGGCTTTACTCTTTATTCTCTTAGTCCCTTGATACTGAATTTTACTTTGTCCTTTAAAGTGTGTGTGCATGTTGGGGGTGGGGTCCCAGGTACAACATGGTCCCATAAAGGCAGAGACCACAACTGGTTTTCACGAAAGCATCTTAAGGCCTAACAAATAGTGAGTGCTCAGTCTGTTGCCTGAATGAATAAAGGCTGAAAGCAGATCATAAAGAGCCTTGAATGCCAGGCTAAGAAGTTTGGACTTTGGCTTGCAGGCAATGAAGAATATGGGAGGTCATTTGAGCAAGGATGAGGCCTGATCAGATTTGTGGTTTGGGAGGACAAGGCTAGAGATGTTGTGGATGAGGTAAGAGGAATAAGCTACAGAGAGAAAAATTAGAAGCAATTGCATTGGCTAGGGGTCAAGATTTTGCTGGCCTGACTCAAGACAGGGATGGTGGGGAAGGAAAGGAATGAAAATGTAAGGAATATTTAGGTCAAATTATTAGGAGAGGCCTGTGGGTACTGAGGGAAAGGGAGTATGACTAAGGTCTGTGGTTTGGTTACTTTGTAACCACTGTATGGTCACGAATGAAGGCAGAAGCAGTTTGGGATTTTAGAGACACGACTTGAACCCAAGGCAGACACGGGCACTCAGGGAGACAATGACAGCACATACACCAAGGACAGACCCCTGACGGATGCCGGACTTCAAAGGATGGGTAAAAGAAAAAAAGCCAGAACAGGACGCTGGACAAGGGCAGTTAAAGAGAAAGGAGAAGACCTAGAAGCTGGTGCTACTGTTGAAACGGAACAGAGGAGAAGGGTCTAAAATGGGATCAAATGCTCTACTGCCTAGGGGGCCAGAAGAGTCTGCAAGACAGAGCAGTAGAGACCCTGGGTCCGCGGACTCTAAATTCCAGCCTTTTTATTTGTAAAGTATTTTTATTTGATGGGAGGGTAGGTGTAATGGGCCAGATCTTCTGGTGGTTAAAAAGAAAGAGAAAACAGACAGCAGGAATTCTAGGGCAAATCTCCCAATTGGTAAACGTCAAATCCATTAAGAATAAACACAACCAAACATGCGACCTAGCCAACTATATAGCCTCAGGCCACATCTGGCTCAGGGATCACAAGTCTGCAATCCTGGTGTTGGAGGAGATCATGGGCACTTTGAGCGCAAGAGTGGGGTAGGAGGACTCCAGAGGCCTGGAGATGACGGAGAGGTGCTGGGGTTCTGGATTCCTTTGGGAAACTGAGCCCTGAGGGAAGGAACAGGACCCAGGGCAAGGCGGGGGCAGCGGGAAGGATTCTCCAGGAGGAGGGATTCAGCAAGTTTTGGAGCTAAAGGGAAAGACTGAGTGGATAGCATTCTTGCCCTCTTTTCAGAAGGCTTCAAAGGTGTTCCTAGTTTTTCCTTTAAATCAGAAAAATAACTGCAAAAAAACAAAAGAAAATATAAGTTCCTCCACACCCACCCCATCCCATTCTCCAGAGCTAATAATTTTTTCAGGTTTCTAGCCATGTATCTACAGAAACACATATAATTTAAAAAATAAGTTACAGGATAATTCCACATATATTATTTTAGGGCTTCCTTTTTCCCCCACTCATCTATGTACATATATGCCTAGCTCTCTTTTTTATGGCTGCCTGGTATTTGCTTGGCCGTACAACTTTTCATTCCATGACTGGTACACCTGGTTTACAAATTCCTGCTATTATTTAAGTGGGATTTTTTTTAAGGATTTTATTTATTATTTATTTATTTGAGAGAGAGAGCAAGTGGGGGGGGGGTGAGGAACAAAGAGAGAGGGACAAACCGACTCTGCACTGAGCACACGCCTGACATGGGGCTTGATCCCAAGACCCTGAGATCATGACCTGAGCAGAAACCAAGAGTCAGATGCTTAACCGACTGAGCCACCCAGGCGGCCCTCCTGCTATGATGAACAGTGCTGCTGTGAACCTCATCCAGTGACCTCTGCGCACTGCTGTGAGTCCTGCCATAGGACAAATTCTTACTATCAAACGTGCCAGCCACAGAGTCTGTATGGACTGTGCTGTCTCTGCCACGTACTTGTTGAATCTGTCTGCTTGTCCCCCAGGGCCTAGAAATAAAAAATGTAGGGAAGAAGATGTGTTTCCAAAGAAGCTTGTGAATTGAAACAAGTCTTAAAGTATCTTTTAAGCTTTACAGCTGACGAATATACAGCTTTCTTTTTAATCAAGATGTCGTGGGTGAGGAACACAACTCACACGGCTGGGTGCCTCTTATTCATTAACTTGATAAACACAGAGCGCAACCACGTAACTCTCAGAAACATCAATAAGTCTACCCTTCTTGATCCGATCATCCATTTTCTAGGTGTAGGATCGATATTTGAAGATACTGATTCCTGAGGGCCCATTTAAACTATTAAAAGAGTTCATGGTGTGGGAAATTCATTCACAGATTTCAGGGAGATTAAAGGGTGAAGGCCATTAAAAAAATTTTTTTTAAACATGATTATACTCTTGGGGTTTGATACTTAATCTATGAAATCATCAGTTTAGTTATACTTTCAGAAGAGGATTCTTTGGCACAGAGGGGGAAAACCTTCTCTCGTTCTTACAGAGAATGTGAAAACATGTAAAAGAAACAAAGACATAACATAAACAGCCTCTCCTAGAGACCTGCTGGTTCAGCATGGCCCTTGGCACACTTAGCTCGGAGCGCCCTCTTCTGGACCCGGGCTCCATGGCACCATCCGGGGCGCAGCCCAAGGGCAGTCAGACACGTCTGATTTTCAAGTTCGGAAAGCTGCTCTAAACTCCAACTTCAGCACATCCCTCTTCTACCTCAGCCACTGAACCCTGGGATGTTCTTTTTCAATATTTGTGCCACATTTTCAGGTTACACAGGACTCTGTCTCCCCTTTAAAAACGTCTGCTTGGTTGCTATTTAAAAAAAAAAAAACCACCCTCCTTAGATCTGATTTAAGCCATTGGGATTCCACTTAACATTGTTCACTGTCAGAAATACATTCAGAATTTTGGATAAATGGGAACTAGGTCTATGTGTCATTACCTAATACACTGGAGCAGTATATGCTTAAGAGGAAGGCTTTCTATCCCACTCTAGAAAGCTGTCAGAACCTTCAGTTAGCCTCATATTTCCTGAATTAATTAAACAAATATTTGCAAAGCAAATTTTATGTACATGCCAGGGAGTGTGCTAGGAGCTGTCTCCCAGTGGGGGACAAGGTGAGGATAGTGCCCCTCTAATCAAACATGTGCAGTAACTAGGTGGTGTTTTTATTGCAAAATGCTTGGCAATCTACAAGCGTCATAATGGGTCACTGGAGCTTCACTGTTCTTTCACATTACTGTTAATCTATCACGTGCTACTACGATTAAATTTAACTAGGTTAATCCTCTTACTCAGAAATAGTTTCCCTTGAACTTCTTAAAAGGGACTATTCAAACCTCCAAGGAATATGTTCATGATCTGTTATGATAGGAAGGAGGAGGCAGGATGAAAGGAAAAACAGCTTTTGCAAACAGCTGCCTGTTTTCCTTGGAGCCAAGGTGGGTAGAGCTGAGGCTGGGCCCGCTTGGATGTGGGAGCCTGCGGTTCCCTGGCACCATCTTCATAAAACTCTCCTGGGTGAGCACCAGGCCTGTCACCCACCACTTGCCCCTTGTCGTGCTCATCCCCCAGAGAGAAGAGAAGCCCCGTTCGTTCTCTCTCTCTCTCTCTCTCTCCCCACCCCACCCCTTTTTCTCTCTCAGGTATGGAAGCCCTACCACGCATTTGCCAGACCGAGGGGCGCCAGGTCCTGGACAGGGCCAGCCCCAAAGAGGGAGACGCTTCCATGTAACCAGACCACAGCATTTACGGAGTCAAAGTCAGCAATGACAGCACTGGGGAATGAGCCAGGCAAGGTCATCCAAGAAAGATAAGGAAATGACGTAAGACCACGGGCTGTAAGGAGCCAAATCCCAACATGATTTCCAATGAGATTCCACTAGTTATTTCTGTTCCGACTTCTACTCAACTTCAGATGAACCTCTGAAAGTTCTGTAGTTGTCCCTTCTTTCTCCCTTCTCTTGGTTTTTAACTGTAATCCGACGCTTTTTTGGGAAAGTCATGGATCCCTCTATTCCGTGATCCAAATTATAAAGGAACTTGGCTTTTTAAAACAGCTAAACTTTTTTCTAAAATCCCTCCGGATCTCTAAGGGTGGAGGGTGGATTCCGAATGATGGTAATCTGTGGGCTCACCTCATCCTAACTTCTGAGTTTTCAGGTGCTCTTTCCTCAGTTATTCTGTCCCACTAAATCCAGTACATTCAATTCAACTCACCAAATATTTACTGAGCTGAGCACTGTGTTAGAAAAAGACCTGGACGCTGCCCTCAGGAAATTCACAGACCAAGGGATGAGAAAGATGAATAAACAAATCCTTTCAGTCTAGTGTGGTAAATATAATGAGAGAATTATCTACAAGGCAGCACTTTCAGGCCTCTGCTTTCTTGGAGTTAGGGTCTGGAGGGAGAGCCAGATGCTAATCAGAAAATTGCACACATAAAAGCAGGATTTCAGTCCTGACCAGGACCCTTGAGGAGAGGCAGGCAGAGCCAACTGCACTTCAATGGGGCATCCTGCCAAGGGGGCATCCAGCAGGGCATCCTTGAAGAAATCACAGTTGAGATCTGAAAGGTGGGTCAGGGAAGATCAGGTGTAGAGTGTAGGAGTCAACAGTGGCCCAGCCAAGGGGAAGAGCTTGTGCAAAGGAACTGTGGCAGGAGAGCACAGTGACCCAAGGCACCAAACCAGCGCTGATATGGCTAGAGCCCACGATTGGAAGGGGCGTGCGGGGTGGCTGGGCCAGAGAGGTCGGCAGGAACCCACATACTGTGTGATCAGCCATGGCCTTGGCTCAATTCCTCATCTGTATCAAGGGATCAGAGCAGCACCTTCCTCGTAGGAATCAGTGAATCCCGTTTAGCACTTAGGGGCGTATGCTCTAAGCACCAACTGCTCTTACTGTCGTACTCATTATCCTCATCATCTCACCAGGACGAGCCTGTGGATGAGGACCCTGCCCCTCCAGGTCAGATATTTCTTTTTAACACGACATACTGGCTATATGGGCACAGTTCTACAGAGATCTCAGAGACCACAGAAATTAGCATAAATCCTATAAGGGTAACCGCTGGCTTTCTGGAGACATTCTGAATGAATGACCGGCTGGGCTGCTGACCACAACCACTAAGAGTTTACCCTCAAACACCCAGAAAAAAACGAGACAGAGGAAGGAGGACAGTGCCTCCTGAGAGAAAGCTGTCTATAAATGGAAAATTACACTGAAAGCAAACAAATCTTATTTGATGTGAACCCATTTTTGACTCTGTCTGGAAATCCAGGGCAGAAGGAAGTGGAAGGGACAGGGAGTGAGCAGGTGTGCCCAGGCTGAGGCTGCCTGCCGGGGACCAGTGGGTACTGTGACCAGGATGATGAGGAAGGGCTGGAGCCGGCTGCCAAGGCACCCACACCTCGGGCTAGACACTGGACAGACCCAGACACTCCTGGGCTGCTTCTGAGCTGTGACGCACGCCTAGGCTGCAGATGTTGGCCCGGGCTGCGGTGGGGAGCAGAGAGATGGGGGGGCAGGAAACACGGGAGAAACTTCAGGGGCGTGTAACGAGCAGAGCTGCATCTCCCGGGCACCTCTGTTTCCTCACATGGGTTGTTGTAGCATCGAATGGGATAACATATCTGGTAAGTGCTCAGTAGATGTTATCCTAAACAACCAACCAGTACTCTCTTCAGAGCAACTTAGAGCCTCCTTTAACAATGGCTTTCAGTTCCGGACCTACAAGCTGTTTGCTACATGGCATGAGGAGATTTCTGAACATCTCAGTGCCTCATATTTCTCCTTAGAAGAGAATCGTGACCCTCTGATTTAAATCAACATTAACAAAAACAAGAGATAACGTTTGGTGACATGTTTTCCCTAGGTGTCAAATACTGGTAAGAACGTTTCTGGAAGGCTAGAGCCTCAGTACTAAAACCTGGAGTCAGAACACCTGGGTTCAGATTCCAGCTAGTTTCTTTCCTGGATGTGTGGTCTTGATCCGTTAGGTAACCTCCCTGAGCTTTAGGTTCTACATCAGTCAGGGGAGGGGCAGGTGTTGTTCATAATACAGATGTCACAGGTTTCAGGAAGGACTAGATGAGGTAGAGCAGAAGGAGGCGTTTCGCAGGGTGGCTGGCAGCGAGCACTTAAAACATCCATGCTTACCATTATTACGAACTCTCTCAGTCTCTGCAACCCAGAACACTGTCCTACAGCCCAGGAGATTGAGGCTAAGAAAAGGGGACATGTCCAGTCGACAGAATACTATTCAGCACTAAAAAGAAATGAGCTATCAAGCCAGGAAAACATGTGAAGGAAACTTACATCCCTGTGATTGAATGAAAGAAGCCAATCTGAAAAGGCTACACAGTGTGTGATTCCAACTATATGACATTCTGGAAAAGGCAAAACTAAGGAAGCAGTAAAAAGATCAGTGGTTGCCAGGAGGTCGCGAGGAGGGAAGTGAATAGGCAGAGCACAAAGGCTTTCTAGGGGAGTGAAGCTATTCTGTATGATACTACAAGATATGTCATTATATATTTGGCCAGACCCTCCAAGGCCCAGCACCGAGTGAGCCCGATATACACTATGCACTTTGGGAGATTATGGTGTTTCAGGGTAGGTTTATCACTACACTGTACCGCTCCGGCAGGGCTGTTGCTAATGGGGGAGCCTGTGCGCGTGTGGGGTGGGGCAGATAGGAACCCTCTGAACCTTCCTCTTAATTTTGCTGTGAACCTAAAAACTGCTTTTAAAACATAAAGTTTATTAATTAGAAAGTAAAAAAAAAAGGTTAAGAGAGGCAGAGCTGGGACTCAGACCTCTATATCTGAACTGTAAGTCAGGGGTCTTGACCTCTGCCCCCAGCTTTGGTGGCAGATTTGCGCTCCCGCCGGCTGAAGCAAGTCACAGGAGAAAGATGGGTTGAGATGCAGGGAGGAAAGCTGGTGGGCACGCCTGAAGCTCAGAGAGGTTGTGTGACTTTCAAAGACACACAGACACTAAGCTGTGGACTCCACAGAATATTTTTTAACTGCCAAGGTCACCGGTGCTGGACTTTTGAACTTTCTGCATATGTTACCTTGATAAATCTCTAAGGATTTCCCCCTTTCTTCTACTCCAAATGTCATGTCCTAGCACAGTGCCTGGCACAGGGGAGGTGTCAATCAGTGCTACTCTCCATCCCTCCCGTTGAACACCCCACTCCACTCACATCCCCTCTCAGAAGAACCGTCTGTCTCTCTGGTACTTCCCTAACTGGAGGATGCCTGAGCATCACCTAAAGAGGATTATTATAGTGTAGACTCAGAAGGGCTAAGGCAGGGCCCAGGAATCCACATTTATAACAAATGTCCCATGTAATTCTAATGTTGGTGTTCCTTAGATCATACTTTGAGAAACACTAATCAGCAAGTTTCCAGGGAAAATTAATTTTTCGTATTTAAAACATCTGTTAAAGTGATTCGAAGGGGCACCCGCACCCCAATGTTTATAGCAGCAATGTCCACAAGAGCCCAAATGTCCATCAACTGATGAATGGATAAAGACGATGTGGTGTGTATACATACATTGGAATATTACTCAGTCATCAAAAAGAATGAAATCTTGCCATTTGCAATGACATGGATGGAACTAGAGGGTATTATGCAAAGCGAAATAAGTCAGAGAAAGACAAATACCATATGATTTCACTCATGTGGAATTTAAGAAACAAAGCAGATGAACATAGGGGAAGGGAAGGAAAAATAAAATAAGATGAAAACAGAGAGGGAGACAAATTGTAAGAGACTCTTAACTATAGGAAACAAACAAACTCTTCAGGAAATAAACTATAGGGTGGCTGGAGGGGAGGTGGGTGGGGACCTGGGGTAACTGGGTGATGGGCATTAAGGAGGGCACGTGATGTAATGAGCACTTGGTGTTATATGCAACTGATGAATCACTAAATTCTTCCCCTGAGCCCAATAGTACACTATATGTTAATTAAGTTGAATTTAAATAAAAAAAATTTTTAAATATAAAACATCTGTTAAAAATATAAATGGTAAAAAAATTCAGAAAGTTCAAAAGAGGGGCACCTGGGCGGCTCAGTCGGTTAAGCATCTGCCTTCAGCTCAGGTCGTGATCCTGGGGTCCTGGGGGGTCTTGGGGGTCCTGGGATCGAGCCCCATGTCAGTCTCCCTGGTCGGTGGGAAGTCTGCTTGTCCCTCTGGTCCCCCCCTACTCATGCTCACTCTCTCTCTCCCTCTCTCAAACAAATAAAATCTGAGAAAAACGAAAGTCTAAAAGAGTAGACAGTAAAAAATACATCTCTCCATGTACAAGTCTGTTCAGAACAACAGTTTCAATGAGAGTGAAAAACTAACATACGTGTCTGTCCCTACAGAATATATGCAAACACAGTGTAGGCTATCTGTGAGATGGGAACTTACTTACAGAGTTCACTTACATAGTATTTGTTGATGTGTCTGTATGGGTGTATACAAATGGAGATCTCCGACATAATGTGAGTGAATAAAAGCCATCTGCAGAGCCAGAGAGCACACTGTTATGTGCATTACACACCCTTCCCATATTCCTAATAGTTCTATCAGAGGAAGAGAGAAATATTATGTAAAAGGAAAATGGGGAACTTCAACTTTCTCTCTGATGTTTTATTTTATATAAAAAACATCTGAAGTAGATTTGAGAAAATGTTAACATTTGTTAAATCTGGGTAGAGTGTACACAGGTGTTTCTTCTTATTTTCTGTTTGCTTTTCTTAAATAAAAAAGAAAGCTGCCCCTGGCTCCCCCGCTCACCCAGTTTCCTTCCCCGAGGCAGCCTGTTATTTTTCCTCTGTTCCTGTCTAGGTCAGTCTCAGCGTTAACAAGCACTGAGTCTAATCTACATTCTTCATCTGATTCTCTCCTACCCACTTCAGCACCTGGTCTTATCAATTAAATCCTCTTTGGATCGTCAATCTATTCAGTCCTTTTCCTGCATGTTTCTTCTTCTTGACAAACATTCTCAGGTCTCTCATTTGAGAAAAGCTACTCTCTTGTTATTCCCTCAAGACACGAATTTCCTTTTGGTGGAATCCCAGTCGTTCCTGGGAGAGTGGTGTAGGCTCACTGCTCCCAGCTCCTTACGCTCACTCAAGCCTCTTGTCACCTCTCCTGGCTCCCCCATCCACGCATCTCCAGAGACAGAACTCAAGACTTTTTGGCAAATCTGATACATTTGTCAGTCCCTTTCTTGACCTTGTCCCTCACCTGGACTTTTGGAAGCATTCCTTATCAGTCTCTTTTCCCACTTCCACACCTCAGCTCCCCTCCTCTCACACCATCCTAGGGCTCTCCATGGCCCACCAACTCTGTCTTCTTCTCTTCTCTCATTTTTCTCTCCACTGACGAATTCACCAAGCCCCTAGATGCCAACCCTCTATGTGCACTTTGGGGAAGATGCCCACTTCCTCTTGAATTCTTTCTGTGGCTTCAGAACCACCTTTCCAACTGTCTAAGGGTCATGCCCACCTCAAAGTCCTTCAGACAGAGCAAACTTGTCCTACCAAGTTCAAAGTACTTACAATAAGTAATTCTGTATTTCTGCTATGTCAGTTCTTCCTAAATTTAATATGCATACAAGTCACCTGGGGACGTCTTGCTGAACTGCACATTCTGGTTTTCTAAGTCTGGAGTGGGGTCTGAGAGTGTGCATTTCTAACAAGTACCTGAGTGATGCCTGTGGGACCCACACACACAAATAGTAAGATGCTAGAGAGATTTCCATTCTCCAGGTCAGGGCTCTCAACTCTGTCTTAAACTTAGAACTACCTGGGGCTCGTGCTAGGTATAACATGGTTTAAAAATATGCATACGGTTAGAAGATTCAAACTAATTAACTCCTCTTTTGCCTGGCCCCAGCCCAAATAAATGAATCAGAATTTCTGAGTGCGTGGCCCAGGCCACCTGCATTTCAAAAATAACTACTAAGTACATGTGCGGGCTAGGACTGTGCTAAGGGATGAAGGGACAGTGGTAGTACAAAGCCCTTGTGGAGCTTGCCTGTTGGTGGGAGTGGTGGTGAAGAAACAGAAAAATAGACATCAATATTGGACAGCACTTCAGATAAGTGCTACAAAGGAAAGAGTGGAATTCTGAGTAGAGAGAATCTGAGAAGGGGCTGTTTTAGTTAGGGTGGTCAGGGAAAGCCCTGATGCAGAGAGGACATCTGAGCTGAGAAATGGGTACGTAAAGGTCGAGGGACAGAGAAGCATTTCATGCTGAGGGAACAGTGTTTCAGGGAGAGGGAACAGCAAAGGCAAACATACTGTGGCAGGTCCATGCATGGTGAGGAAGAGAATGAAAGCCAGTAGCATAGGTGGAACACAATGAGCAAGGTAGGAGCTGTGAGGGATGAGGCTGTGGAGGGCTAGAGGCTGGTCATGAGCCTGCGGAGCACCATCTTCCCAAAGACAGAGCAATAAGCCTCTAGAGGGTTCTACCCAGGCAAGGCCATGTCATCTGACTTAAGCAAGTAGGAAGCCAAGGATTAAAACAGGAGGCAGGTGTGAATGGTGGCTTGGAACACAGTGGGAGTAATGGAGAACCCAGAAGAGGGCAGACAGAGGATAGAAGCTGGAGCAAGAAATAATAGAACATGCTGATGAATGGAATGGGCTTAGATGAAGTAGAGACAGAAAAGGACTTCTCCGTTTTTCAGCGGAGATATTGGGGACATTTACTAAGATTTGAAATACTTGAGAAAGAGAGGCTAGGGGACTGTGTGGGGAAAATCAACAGTTATGTCTGGGTCATCTTAAGATAATTATTGGACATCCAAGTGGAAATGCTGAACAGGAAGTGGGATTTAAGATCTGTCTAGATTATCTTTCCAGCCTTACTCCTTATCTCCAAGAACCCATTATATATGAGCCAGTCCTAATTCAAAGTGTCCTAATTCTGATTCTCACCATGCATTTTCCTAACTCTGTTCCTTCCCATCCTGTATCCTCTGTCCAATGTACCTTTGATCTTGGCTTTTGAGGCCCTAGTCCCACATACAAACCATCTCAAGTAACCACTGCTCCCTCATATTTCTGTCATCAGTGAGCTTTGCCTCCTGGGGACTCCCATAAACCCTGACGCCTTGTTTGTGACATCTGTCACATTTTCCCCTCATGAGTTATTTGCGTGTGTTTACCTGCCCTGCTGGGTGGTAAGTTTCTGGAGGGCAAGGCTTGCCTCCTATTCCTGTACCACAGCCTCCATGATATCCAGAAATACACCCAGCACATAGAAGGCTACTCATTAAATGTGTTGCATAAATGAGGATTAGGACATGTTCTAAGATGATCACCTGAGGCTAATCTAGCCATCAGCGATCAAAGATCACAGGTTTTCTTAACCCTGGAGGAACTGATGACTGCTGAGTCTCTGGGTCACTGGTATAGAACCAGCTAGTACAATGCTAAAAGTCTTGACCCATGTATGCCATTGTTTATCTCTAAATAGTAATGCATGCTTTTGGCCGACAGTATATCATTTTTAAAAAATCTGAATCTCATGTGTGAACCCACTAAAGAGACATATTACTGGAAAAGCTAGTGGTATGTTCTTTCCCAAGAGAAAAACTCCCTTTGTAATTATCACCACTGCTGCCCAAGGCCCCAAGTTGCTAAGACTGGACTGTGGTCCGCTTTGCTTTTTGTGGGTACATGTCTATTATGCTGGGGCACCGGAAACTGGTGTTGAGCCCAGTTCAGTTTACAACCTCATGCCCAATTTGCCCATGAGGCTTCAGTGCATTTTGCCTCATGTTGTGCAAGGCATGGATTCTGTACTGGGGAAGAGACAATGACAGGTCAGATATTGAGCAGTGGGCTCTTGGTACACAAGCTGGCAGACACCGAGAAAGTAAGAGAAAAGACAGAAATGGACAGTAGCGGCCATGAAGGGAGGCTGGGGTGTGGCTAGGTAAGGGATCACTCCTGCTAGAAGGGCATGGGGGCTGAGTGAGATTAACAGAGAAATAAAACCAGAAAGGATGGAGAAGTAATGGAGGCTAGGGGAGGAAAATGGCCAAAGAACACTGTCAGTTCCAGCAGCGATCATCTACTGAGTGTTGATTATGTGCCAGGCATTGAGATAAAAGCTTTATACAGATTGTCTGATTTACTTTTCCCACGACCTATAGTAGATACTATTTAACCCATTTTACAAACAAGGAACTTGAGGATCAGAGAAGTTAAATAACTTACTCAGGTCATAGAGCTAGGATAGATGAGCTGGGATTCAGACCCAGGGCTGTTGGACACCGAAGCCTATATTTTATAGGGTTTATATTACCTGCTTTATGTTACCTGCTGATTACGGATCAAGGGGCATTTCCTCCCACCAAGCCCTCTGTAGGCTGAAAAACACAGTGTCGTCCAATACCCCAAAGAGCAAGGTACTGAGTGATGAGCTAAGTTGGAGGTGTTGTTCAAAAGTCCTGCTATGACTGAGCTGTCTGCCGGGGCTGAGGGTGCTCAGGGCGGAGATGCTCTCATCCATCATCAGGGAATACTCACTCCATTGTGTCGGGCCCCACCTAAATGTTTTTTTATTGTCTGCTCTTCACCATGAGTAATGCCACTTTCCATTTTAAGCTGGGAGCTTCAGGAGATGACCGAGTTATAAGCCAGAGTTTAAAGCTAAGTGCTGCCTGGGGGATTACTCACCCTCTTCAAGACTCGGCCAACATCACACCCTCCCACTCAAGATGCTGCTGGAATATCCTCTTCCTTGCCAAAGCCTAAAGGAAATCTGGCTTCCCCTAGAATCAGACTGGGAATGGTGCCAGGTTATCAGAAAGCTGGCAAGTTAACTGATTCTCCAAGTGAAACTACTCTGGTTGTTCTGGTCCCTGCCTGTGCGGTAAGGTTTGCTTGCCTGTTCATTCACGTGGCATAGGCTGAGGGCCTACTATGTACCAGGCACTCTGTTCCATGATAGAGATACTGCAGTGATCTAGACGGCTTTCGCCCTCGTCCTCAGGGAGCTAACAGTCTGGGGAAGATGAGCAGACAGTTATAGCAAGATGTCATAACCAGTAGAGTGTAAGAAATGATAGGACGTGAGAAGCTCAGGGAGTTTGAAGCACTAACAGCTGAAGGATTTATGCCAGAGTAGGAGCTGGCTAGGTTTCTTACTTGTAAAAGCAACCAAAATTGACTTTGATTGCTAATAAACAGAGAATTTAGAGAATCTAGGGTTGCCCAAAGAATCACTGAGAAGATGTGGTGGTCCAATATCACAGGAAGGGTGTAGTCAGACCAAGACAGTGGGGGGTGGGTAATCCCCCAAATAGGGGATGTGGCTTCAGATACTGGGCGGTCAAAAGGATGACAAATGTCCAGGACAGCAGGTAGAAGTAGGGAAGGTAGGGAGGAGAAGCCTGTCTCAGAATGACCTAAGATAGTCTGAGTCACAGAAACCAAAAGGAACAGCTTAAAGAGAGCGCCGGCTTATTGAGGGAAGCAGGCAATGGGGCCAGGCAGCCAAGCTCCCAGGGGTTTCCACAGGGAGTGAAGTTTGCTGCTCAACCAGACTTTGAAGCTTCTGGTAGGAAACAAGCCCAGTGCTAGCAGGTAAGGACGAACTACATTCTAAGCCTTTCCCTTTTGTTTTAGGGCTCCTGGGGCCATTCTGGAAGGCCCCAGTTCTCAAAGGATTCCTTGAACTCCCAAAAACCAGCTAACTCAGAAAAATGTTCTCCATATCGTAGTTGGAAAAGACGACAGGGACAAGCCAAGGAGATAATAATGATAATAGCCAACGTTGACTGCTTGCGCTAACATGAGCTTACATGAATTTCATTTACTCCTCATAATAAGCCTATTAGTTTACAGACAAACAGACGGAGGCACAAAGATTATAGATGACTTGGCCAAGGCCCCATGGTTAGCAGATGGTGGAGCAGGATGCAAATGCAGATCTGCTTTACCGTAACTAGAGTCCGCTGACAGGAGCCACAGGAACGGAAAGGCCAGAGGAAGAAAAACGGTCATGTTATGAGAAATCATTTTTTTTTCTGTGCTAAGTATGCCATAAGAGATTGGAAGCCTAGTCCATTACCTCTTACCTCTTGCGTGGGTACCATATTGAATCTTAAAGATAACCATTACTCCCAAGCAAGAAATTTTCAAATTTTATCTGACGGGGAAAAGGCCTGTTTACCTAGAGGAAGCCTTGAGTGAGGAATTTGTAGCAGTAAGTTAAGGTATTGACTCTTAGTAGTACTACGGTGAGAGGTATATACAGCATTTTTAATAGATTTTTAAAAATAGAAATTTCTGTGATTACACAAATAATACATGGTATTTGTGGGAAAAAATGAGGGAAATATGGAAAAATAGAAGAAAACAAGAGTCATCTGTAACCTTACCATTCAATGACGGCTGTTGTCACATTCATGTGTGTATTTGTGTTTTGTGTGTGTGGTGTGTATAATTTGTACTCTCACTTTCCAACGCACATATATATGTCGTACTGTCTTGTAAAATCATTTCTTCATATCTGAAATAATTGTTAGTGCCTTGATTTCATCCTTTTCCTCAAGGAAATCTGTTTCAGAGTATTCCATTTTGCAAATCTACTACGTGACTATCTGTGCACAGAGTAGAGCACGGTATATAACGCAGGCCTGTTTGTTCAACTAAGTGTGTCGATGACATGGGGCTTCCTAGGATACACTGCGTACAGCATATGTGAAAATGCTTGGTTCTTCAAGGAGGACTTGGTTGTTCACCATTCATTGACATTTCTAACCAGTAAGCATTACCTGAAAAATGTCTAATATAATGAGTAACCTCATCATTTATTAGATAACCATTTATTTATCGGGATCGATTTATTTCATCATCTACCGTATGGGTAACATTCAGAAACGTTATGCAGACAGAAACTAGAAGAGCGATTTCTAGAACTGAGCTCCAAGTGGAATCCTGGTTCTGATCCCACTTCCCCTTCTCGAGCCTAGGGGACGGGACCTCACCTCCTTTGAAATCCCCGCCAAAGGCAGTTCAAACTCTCCCCCACCCCCCACCGGCCCGCCCCAGCCCAACACACACAGAAACTTCGCTTTCCGGGCAGGAATGCAGCTGAGTATCTCGTCCCAGAGCCCATGTGGCTCAAGCCAGCCCACAGCCAGGTCTGGTAGACCGCTGTGGTTGTCAGCTCTTGGCACACCCAGTGCCATCCATCTCTTGTCCTCTTCCCGCACTCATCGAGACAAAGTCCTACCAGTTCAGGAGCCCTGCATGTTTCCTCTGTGCAGCCCAGACATCTGTTTTGAGTTGAGAGTCAGTGGCCGGTCAAGCGCTTGCACGATGCAGCTGGATTTGCTGATGTAAACAAAGGAGCTTGCATGTGAGTTTTCTGAACCCGAAAAGGCCCCACAGACGATCCCCTCGGGCCTCCATCAGGATTTTAACCTTGTCCAAGGGGACAAGGAAAATGAACTTGAGTTTCGTTAATGAGCTACAGCCAAGAGAGAAGCAAAGCACTCGGGCCCTCTCTTTCCTTCCCTGTCTCCACATAAAGCTGTTCTCACTGGGCCATTCCTCAGCCTGAACTGAGGCTGCACCACTGCAGGGGGGAGCCCTGTGGGGCCGGGGAGCCAAGCTCCTCTGCTCACTCCCCCCAGTGCAGAGCTCCCTTCTCCCCTTGCTTTTTCGCTTTGTGTTTCCATGCTTCATTAGATGTTATCTTTACTTACAAAAGCAAACTGTTCGTACCTAAATTTATGTTTTAATAGTTCATCATCTCTGGCCCTACCATCTGTTCTATTTTTTAGCTCCATGAAATTCCTGGGGTCCTCTTCACATAGGTTATTTGCAAATCAAAAACTAAATGATAATTCAGGTTGAAAGACCTCCTACCTCTGGGAGTTACTTGATTTCTTCATTGCTCAAGAGCTCAGTTTTCTCATCTATGAAAATTAGAATAACAGTACACTCAAGTGCCACCATATGAAATCACGAGATAACCTCTAACTCCACAAGACGGCACAAATAAATAAGACTTTATAGTTCTACACTTCTTTTTTTTTTTTTTAATTTCCTAACATGCTATATTTTGATCAATCTTACTTTACATTCTTCCTTCTGTGGCAACTGGTGCTGGTGGTATATTTCCAGCAGCGACACCAAACTTCCATGTGATATAAATTCCAGTTTGAACACTAATTCAACTTTAAAAATACGAATTAAATGATAATTAAAGATACAGTTGAGCTACATATATCTAGATTAATCAAAACAAAACATTCTTTATATATGGAAAATGAACCCACTGGAAGAAAGAAATGACCAAGGAAATAAGAAACCCCAACGAACCCCTAAATCAACCAACTAACCAACCAGGCAGCGGCAATCTCAGAGCGAGCCTGGACATCTGCAGCACTGTGCTGGAGGGACCGTACATTGATTTTCAATGGCATTTTACCACCACCAAGACCGAAACAGCCAAATTAGTATTTAGTCCTCACAGCCCTGCTTCTTCCTGTGCCCCCCACAACTTGCTTTTCTTATCCTGCCATCCTCACTGGAAAGCCTCAGGCATCGGACATTCTCGACTAGAACCATCTGGGTGCGGGTCTCCCTCGAGAGTTTTATGCTCTGAATTACCATGCCTATTGCCCAAATTAAGACTCTTATTTTTTTAAGATTTTATTTATTTATTTGACAGAGAGAGAGATAGCAAGACAGCACAAGCAGGGGGAGCAGGAGAGGGAGAAGCAGGCTCCCCGCTAAGCAAGGAGCCCAATGCGGGACTCGATCCCAGGACCCCGGAATCATGACCTGAGCCAAAGGCAGACACTCATCCAACTGAACCACCCAGGTGCCCCAAGACTCTTTTAAATAGGTATATTTTTAAAATATTAGCCAGAAATCTTAGTGATTCGATTTAATAAATGTCAGCAAATATCCACTGAGCATCTACTAAGTGCAAGATAAGAGTGTGTCCACGGGGAAAGGGAGTGGGTAAGATTCAATCCCCGTCCTCAAGGAGTTGAAAAGTCACTAGGGAGGCCAAGCAGAGGATGCAAATGACTGTAATTGCTGGGTAGACTGTAGTGACTGCCACAAACAGTGCAAGCCAACGTGCTGCAGGAGGAAACAATGAATTTGAACTTGGTGAGGATCAGGACAGGTTCCGAATAGAGGCAGCACTGGCCCTCAGAGAAGCATCTGTCCTTTGAAAAGATTATATTAACTCTTGTGCCCCTCCCCCCAGTTGGCGAATTATTTTGAGTCTTCTGCTTATTCTGGGCTAACAACTGGAAAAAAGTTTAGCATCTTGATTTTTCTTCCCCGAAATGCGCCCACTCCTTGCTCCTGAGGCTCAAGCAGTCTCCTCCGGCCAGTGAAACACACTGGGATGCATAGGGCTCTGCACACATCCCTGACCCCACCCACTGAACAACTGCTCATCCTCAAAGGGCACAGTTCAGTGTGACCTCCTCCGAGACACCCCCACCACTCTCCCCCTGCTGGTGCACTCCCCCTCTCCGGCCACTGGCCACCAGGCATCTGATTTCAGTGGACCTAGAGAGGAATTGGCACTGTTTCACATTGTCTTAGCTGTTCGCTTCTTAAAAATGCAGTATCTCCCCCTACAGGAATAAAAATAAACAAGAAAGCAGGGACGCGCTTTTCTGTTGCCTCCATGTCCGCAGTGCCTGATAAATCATAGTATTTAATAAGTATTTGTTGAATGAATTAATGAATAGTAATAGATCAACTCATCCCTTCTCTGGTTTTTTCATCTCTCTGATTTGTTAGTTTTTGCAGGGAGAGATCAATGGTTTTAGAAAACGTAGGATTAATGTCATATTGATGTACTCAGTCAAAAATATTCAGACTTGGGACCGCCTGGTTGGCATTGGTAGTAGAGCATGTGACTTTTGATCTTGGGGCTGTGAGTTCGAGCCCCATGCTGGGTGCAGAGATTACTTAAAAATAAAATCTTTAAAAATATATGCTGGGGCTCAGTATGGTGACTGGCAATTAGCAGTTTCTCAGGCTTTGGTTCATGAGGGGTTTTCTGCACAGTGCAGGTCTTTTTAGTAAAACCGATACGCTGTGCAGCACAATACAACTCATCATCCCCTTCCTGCCCTCATTCCTTTCAGCAATATTTAGTCAGCACATACTATGTACCATGATATGTACCATGATATCTGCAAGGCAATAGAGATACAAAGCTGAGCGCTACAGACAAGGGCTCTGCCCTAATGGAGCAAAGTCGAGAGGGAGAAAGAGTCCAGGAAACAGCACCAGCAGAGAACAGAAGGATAAGGGACACCTGTGCCCCCCAATGGGGGGGGAGCTGGGCCTGGTCCTGGGGCTGGTGGTAAAAGAAGGCTTATTTGAGTAACATTTGAAGTGAAGTCTGAAGAAGTAGGAATGTACTGGGGGTGGGAGGCAATGTTGGCAAAGAGAGCCCCAGGCCAAGGGGAAAGCAAGCTCAAAGGCCCAGAGGTGAGGGCTAGCTTGGCACATTTTAAAATGGAAGCTCACTCTTGTTAGTGGCAACTAAAGGGTCCGATGCCAGGGAACATGGGCCTTTTTATTCAAGACCACGACCAAGAGAGCGTGGAGGCAGTGTGGGTCACTGGCTGTGCCTTGGGAAATGACTGGAATGTAAGCTCCATGGGGTAAGGACACTGTCAGCTTTATTCACCATCTGAGAATAGGGCCAGGAACACAGTAGATTCTTAATAACCATTTGCCGAGTGAATGAATGAAGCACGCTAAGATGACCTCAGCTGTCACCTCTAAGTGTCACCAGGCCCCAAGGCATCGTAAGACCAGGAGGCGTCTTGAGAGCTGGCTGGTCTGCTCCCTCCCCTCCAGGCTGTCTGACCTGCCCTTAAAACTCTTCAGAGGTGACACTATCGTGTATATTTTATAAAGTATAAAAGCATGACTTGGAAATTCAGTTCTTGAGGTCATATACATGCAACTGAGGGAGAGACGATCTGTCCAGTCATTTGGTGAGTCACAGCAGGATGGACAGGAGCAGGGACAACAGTCCTTAATGCTCAGACTGGCAGGTCAGGCAGCGAGGACACTCTGGCTCCCCAGCATTATTTGTCATCTGTTACGATGCCCTGGTGCCTCATTTCTAAATCTGCTAGTGAAGATCAGTGAGACCCACATTCTCAAAGCAGCACCATCAAATGTGGAAAGTGTAGTTTCTGGTATAGTGGCAGTAAGGAATTTAAAATCCAAGTTTCTCTCACCTCTCAGTACCATGCCCTGGCTGAATGCTGCCATCTCTCTCAGAGAAGGCTACTGTGCCTGTGATCCAGGATATCCTGGCTGGGAAGCTGTGAAGAATGGACACCACATTTGGCCTAGGCCCACATCTATCACCCTATCTGAGGTCCCTCTGCCTCTCACTTGGGCTACTGCACCTATTCCCTGCTTCTGCCTCACCTCCCCTACTTCTCCACTGAGCAGCCACAGTGACATCTTTTAAAAGCTAATTTGATCATGTCACACCCCAGACCACACTGCTCAGTGGTTTTCCACAGTACTTCCGAGAAAAGTCTCCAGAATTCTGCATGGCCTGACCCTGCCATCTCCAGCCACAGCCATCTCCCCTCATCCAAAGCAGATTATTTTTCCCCCAAGTGAAACATGTTCTTCTTGGACTCAGGACCTTTGCACATGCTCTTCCTGCTACCTTCTTTTCTCTACTCACTAGGAATATAAATTCCACTTCTTCTAGGAAGTCTTCCCATCTCTCGGGCTCCATAGGTCACCTATTATCTAACTCCCATAGTATCCTGGTCTTCTCTGCAACACTCAGTTCACTGGGAATTCCTTTTATGGAGGGCCTTACCCACTAGAATGCGAACTTCAGGAGGTCCTCCTGCATCTGCCTTGTTCCCCACTATATTCCTCATGTCTGGCATGGTGGCTCATCAAGTGGATAACGAGGACTCCAATCTTTGAACTGTCGGAAACAACTGGACCGATTAAAACAGGAGGCAGAGAGAAACGGAAACACAGCAGAACCTCATTACATTCCTTAGCTAAATGACCTTTCTCCCTCTGGAGGCCTGATTTCTTCTTATCATGGGATTGTATATTGTGACTAGGCCTCAGTTAATTCTTCACAACTGGTTTCCGGTTCAGTTCCGAGAAATATGGGCCATGCCACCACGTGCCACCATGGTCAGTAAACCAGAGCTCTGCGACAATCCAAATAAGGTCAAGATGCATTGGTGTGCCTGCCCATGGCCCGTGGCCCCTGCTGCAGAGACAAGCAGCTCTCTTGTCCCAGTCTCACACAGCACAACAAGGCCAGAAGGACCTGGAGCCTTCACTCATTTTGTCTTACCTTCTGTTTTATTTTCTTCCCCCCAGCAAGGACAAACAATAATTCAGTAAAGGAAATATGAACAATGGAAAGAAAGAGAAAAAAATAAACATATCAAAATGGGCAGTGTCCCTCAGGCCACTGCTTTTAAAGAAAACAAGGAGATTAGATTTGGAGATATTTCAGTGACTTTGCTAAAAAGGAGAAAAATAATCAAGCTGGCCTCTCCCTTTCTGGCTGAATTCCTTATCTCTCTCTCTTGATGTAGAAAGAAAGGATTTCCCAGGCCAGGGGTTGTCACTGGCATGCATCAGAATCCCATGGGGAGATGTACTGAGCTTGCAGGTGCCAGCCCCAACTCAGGTCCAGTGAATGAAAATCCAGGGGGAGGGGCCCTCGCAGGCTCACCCTCCCCCACCCCCCCTGCAGGGAGGGCCCTCTCTGAGGAACAAAGCCCAGAAGGCAAAGGCAGAGTCTCGCCCTGTGCCCACTGACATAAGGTACAGCTCAGGTAAGGAACTCGGATGTGTTCCTGGGGTCCCCAGAGTCAGGTATTGAAAAGCTTGTTCAAAGTAAATGGAAAAGGCCTAAGAAAATCAAAAGAATTAGTGCAAAACATACAGCTTTATGAAACAATGAGCAATCAACCTGTGGACCCCTGGTGAGTCTTACCTGTTGGGGTTAAAAACTCAGCAGAAGCTTTGTTACCTGGATCTCAAGAGGTGGGAAAGGAAAGCAAAGTCCTCTAAGCAAAGCAACCACTTCTCTCCTCTATTGCAAGGCGGAGTCGGCACGCTTTAGAGAAAGCCAGGCAGCCTTCACGGCACGGCCCCCATGGCACGAAAGGAATAGGGGAGCAGAGGCTCCACAGCCCCAACCCAGGAGGGAGCCTGGCTCTTTTGTGAATTCCCAAAATATGAAAGGCAGTCATGATCCCATTTGCGGTGGGCTTATCACATGCTGCTACTATGTGCTATCTACATGCTCTTACCGAGTGTGATCTTTACAACAACCCCGCACAGGTACCGTTCAGGTGAGGAAACAGACGCAGAGAGCACCAACGACTTGCCTGCAGTCACACAGCTATCTATAAAGGGTGAGTCAGAGACAATATCCGTCGGTCTGAATCACAGTGATTTCTTAACTTGTATCTTGGCTGTCTCTTATTTTAAATACAAGGACACACACCATTTGGAATGCGACACGAGCAAGAATTCTCAGTTGTCTGCCATTTTTATTTGACTGTGCCCAGCCTCACCTCCGCCTGGGAGATGAACCAGGTGCTTATTTCAGTAAGTGTTACTGACTTCCTCCAATGCATTGTGCTCTGTGGCAGGCACCAAAGTCCCAGATGTAATAAGTGGGAGACGAGGTCCCCCTTGCAAGAATTTACCATAAATTTACAAAATGACAGTGGATTAAAGAGACAGGCATAAAGCACTGACAGGCCGTTTTACCAGAGGTCTGGGAATTGCTGGATTATGCAGAGATTATACCTGGAGATTTAGAGAGGAGGTGTGCTTTGAACAGAGGTCAGAGCTGAGAGCTAAGGGTGGTGCAGAAGAGGAGAAAAGTGGTACAAGTATCAGTCTAAAGACAACTCCAACCAAGGCTGCCCGCAGCCAATGCTGCCTCGGGGCATTCTGCTCCCCCTTAGTCCTGGCCCAATGGACTCTGCCAAGCGCCCAAGCCCACACTGGAAAAGCAACCCTTGGGTTGGGTCACGTGTCCGGAAGTGCCTGCAGGGAAATTCCAAGAAGGGTGCTGCGCATCCTCAGAGCACCGTGAGGCAAGGGGAGCAAGGCTCCCGTTTTAGGAGGTGACTTTGAAACCAAAGTCAGCGGGTCTGAAACTTTCAAATTAATTTCTCCTCTACCTTGAAGAGCTGACAGAGAAATCAGAAAGGAAGCCCATGTAAGCCAAGGAGTAAAAATGGAACTTAAACCCATAATAGGTAGAAGCTTGCTGAATATTTTGAGTGAAAACCTTAACAAAATGCACGTGCTTTCCCCAGCAATTCCGTGTCCATAAACCCTCCCCGGGAAGTAACCACATGGGGTGCAAGGATGACTGCAGCAGTTTTGTTTATAACAGTGACAAAGACTAACACAACCACGTGTCCAACAAGAGATGATTAGCTCACAGAGTTTTGCACGGCCACAAAATGGAATCCTGTAATCCTTTGCAGCCATTACAAATGGAGATGGAGATTTATGTTTATTGACTAGGAAAAAAATCCTAGCGTATTTAGTCAAGTCTGGCTATAAATAAGCAGATTATAAAACAGTTTATATATATGTAATTTTATAAAGTGGAATCACGTGATTCTACTTTCTTCAGACCGAGCCTGAATCAATTGAATAGAATTGAAATCATACAGAATAAACTCTCTGATCACAGTGTAATTAACTCAGATATCAAAAACCATAACATAACTAGGAAAACTACAAATATTTTCAATTAAACAACACACTTTGAAATAATCCATCAAAAGAAAATCCATAGAATAAGGAGAATTTATAGATTAATTTAAACTGAACAATATACAAAAATATAGCACATGAAAATTTGGGGAGGCAACTAAAATAATTATTAAAGGGAAACTTTTACTTTTAGCTGCTCATATTAAAAAACATTTTTTAAGGTCTAATATTAATGACCTCAGATTCTGCACAAAAATAAATAAGTAGGGGCACCTGGGTGGCTCAGTCGGTTAAGCGTCTCAGGTCATGATCTTAGCGCCCTGGGATTGAGTCCCACATTCAAAAAGAATGTAAATAAATAAAAGGGCAAAGTAAAGTAAAAGTAAGCCAAAATAAGAAAAATGAAAAATAAAGATAGCAGCAAAATAGGAATCAGGTAAACAATGCAGAAATCTAAGCAGGCATAAAGCTGTCATTTTGTTTCAGAAAATCTGAGATATTCCTATGTATAAGGCCCTTTGTAAAAGACTTCTATCTCTATGAATAGACATGTTAACAGAAGTTATCTTTGGCTGATAGGATCAAGGAATATCTTTAAAGGCTTCTTGTTGACGTTTATCTGTATTTTCTTTTTTTTCTATCCCTCTTTTATATTTGAGGGCTCCTAAGGGGACTGACTGACATCCTCTGCTTATTTGTTGAAAAGCAATAGACCCTAACTATTAACCCTTCTTTTCCCAAAGGAGGGGCATGTGCCCTGCTGATACGGAAGTTCTGAGTGGGATGAAGATATCTCTCAATCACACGCAGAGAGAAAGGGAGCCCCCTTTGAAGTTTCCTTTGGTTATTATGACTGTAGTCAAGGCTTTGGCTTGGTGCAATTATGTCACTTGCTTTCCTCTCTTTGCAAGCGGAAGGGCCACAGGGGCAGGAAGCGGCACCTAAGCAGAAGCCAACCACAGCTGCCCCTCCACTGTATTTATCTCGAGGACTGCTTTCTGTTCATGGAAAGCTTTTGCGTGAATACTCGAGAAAGAAACTTCCTTTAAACAAGGAAATGAACTTTAGGTAAAACCACACATCAGTAGTTTAAATAAAATTCACAAAAAAGGAATCTGGTAAGGGGATAGCCATCAAAATGATGCCGCCCGCACTCCTGTACTGCAGTCCAAAGGAAAGTGGAGTGAAGCTCTGGGGAGGAAGCAACTGCCCCCGAGGGCATATCAGTGTGCACTGGAATGTCCCCATAGGTCCCTCAGGCCTTGAGTCCTGTCTATCTTGTCGCTGCCGTATAAAAACAACAGCACAGAAATAGTAAGTGTGCAATTTGCTCAGGTGATGACCCAGGCAGTTGGAAGACCATTTCGAACAGGATTCCACGTCCAGATAAATCCTGCAGGGAGGATGATTGACGTGGGAGGTTTCTAAGAGCAGATAACACTTCTTTGCAATGTTTGTCCAGAGGAAAGAGGCACTTCCCCAGGAAGAAGGTCAAGGCCGGTCTATTTTTATAAAAGCATTTCAAATGGTTTAGTGGACTTACTTCCTGTGGTTCCCAGGAATCCTGCAGCAGGCTCTCAGGAGGATGTTGGTGATAGGGAGCAGAGACTTGATGAGTGACAATCAATAATTATCTCTATATTTGCTTTACTTTTTCAAAAAAAAATAATCTAGGGGAAAAACACTTGCTCTAAAAGAGCAAATGTTGACAAAGAGCAGAATGTCCCAAGGTCAAGATTTTGCAAGCTGAAGATTGATTTATTCACTCATTCCCTTTTATTCAATAAATAATCAGGCATCCCCTCTGTGCCAGGCACTGTTTACGGGCTGGGGAGAAGACGGTAAATAAACATGTCTTCTGCCCTCCAAGAGCTTACGGTCTACTGGGGGTGGAAGACATGAGACAGGCCAACACATGGATGGATATATACTTAATTACAAACAGCCGGAAACATTGGATAGGAAAGAACAGGAGGTACAAAAGAGACTAATGGAGGCGGGGGTGGAGGCAGAACTTAGATTGGGAGTTCAGGGAAGACCTCTGAGGAGGTGGCTTCAGCTGCCATCTGAAGAGCGAGGAGGAGCCAGCGAGGAGAAAGTGCTAGTAAGTGAACAGTGTGTATGAAGGCAGCCATGTGGAAGAGACCACACTAGACTCAAGGATCCAAAAGAAGACAGGGGTGGAGGGACTGACACAGTGGGCAAAGGGAGGGAGTGGTGGGAGGCCAGGCCAGGCCATCCAGGATCTTGCAGGATTCAGATTTTACTTTATGGAAATAAAAAGCTACAGAAGGTTACAAGCAAGGGTTTGATGTAGGTTTTCAAAGATCCTTCTCACTCTGTATAAAAATGATGGCAGGGGACATGGACAAGAGAGGCTATTTCAGAAGTTAAGACTGTGGACTGGACTAGGCGTTGACGGTAGGTACTAATGACATAAATCTGATAGCTCTTAACTTGGCCATAAGAGCTTAGGAATTCTACTAGCATTGGAGCTGGGACTAAGGTGAGGCAAGGGAGGCACTTGCTTTGGGCACAAAATTTACTCAGAAACCAAAATAAATAACATTTTAGTGCAATATTTTTTTAAGTTCATTTAGTTATTTAAGTAATCTCTACACCCAATGTGGGGCTCAAAGTCACAACCCCGAGATCAAGAGTCGCATGCTCCTCCAACTGAGCCAGCTGGGCACCCCATTAGTGCAATATTTTTAAAAAATCAAATTTAGGGCAAAATAATCCTTGATGAACAAAATATCAAATTTCTTTTAAAAAGACAGGATCAGCAACAGTGCTGTGCCAAGCCACATAAGGAGCCTGAGGCAAAAGGAAAACGTCTGTAATATTGATCCTGTCTGTATTCAAAATTTTGATATTTTGTTCGTTTCCTCTCTCTTGTTCTGGCTAGCTGACCTTCCCCACCTGTAAACCAAGAGATACTATGCAAAGAAAACTAACAACAAAAATCATCACAAGCCCCCTGGTGGTACAGATGCTCTTCTTTTTCCTGATTCTGGGGACTCTGAGACAGAAAGTGCATCATAGTTGCTCCATAAATATTTCTGATAATGCTAATGGCTAATATCTATCAGGCTCTTCATATGTCAGGAACTTTGCCAGAAACTGGTAAATACAATGATCTAATTTTATCCTCACACCAATCCTGTGAGGTAGCATTACCCCTGTTTTACCATGATTGGCATATACCTGGTTAGCATTTAGTGAATACAGGAAGAAAGAAAGGATGTACAGATTGAAGGGAAAATGAGAGAAAAGAAAAGTGACGGGTCCCATACTATTCCTTAAAAGTCCTACCTGGATTACCAGTGATTCCAACTCCCTTGGCAAACACTCTTCTCCGACAAACACTAATTACCACACTGAAATGGACCTGTGCAGAAAGGAAACTAAACTTAAACATCATCTTTTCCATAGGGATTATTTTTGGCAAGTTAGGTGTTTTAAAACAAACAGCTTTTCTAAGAACATATTTCTTTAATTCATTCATTCCCAAATGTTTACTGAGCAATCACTATGCATCAGGCACACATCTAGGTACTGTCATATGTGAGCAAATCAAACCTGAATGTGGGTCCTCGTGAGGCATATAATCTACTGTGTGTGTGTGTGTGTGTGTGTGTGTGTGTGTGTGTATTGGGAGGTGTGCTGGCACGAGACAGTCAATAACTAGTAAGCGAACACATACGTAGGATCACAAATTATCATGTGTTATAGAAGTAGAGACAGGGAAGTGAGGGGAGCTACCTAGATAGGGTGGGCCCGACACGATTAGACTCAGGGAGGCAGGTATCCTGCTTCCCATAATACTTATGTTGCTGAAAATGCTGTCTGAAGAATTTTTGCAAATCAAATCAACCAAACTCCCACCACAAAGTGTGAAATTTTACAACCTAATGACTTACTCCTCTCGAGGACAGTTTCGAAAAGCAATACCATTTACTTGTTTTCTACCCAAACACATCTATCGAAAAGGTCTTCCCACCACTGAAGGGTCAAGAACACAATACTGGAAAACACTGGAAAATGTTCTGCTTTCTGTCCGCCCCACCCCTGTGGGCTCATCTAAATGTCTAGATTTATGGAATTCCCGAGGAGCCCCTTGAACCCGCAAATACCAAGGAGAAACCGAGGAATACAGGACCTTTGAAAGCCAGCAGAAATTATGCGCAAAAAGATGGCAGCCTAGCAAAGTGAGGAGAAGTCCCTCTGACATTTCTTCTTGCCTCCTGTTGCCTAATCTACTTTCATAGGCCAATAATGTAGAAATTCTCCATTTTTCAAACAACCCCACCCAACAGAGTAGCACTTTGATCTCAAGAGCATGACAGAGGAGCAGTGGATGGTACAGGGTATAAATGGCTTTGAAAGGTCAGTCAGAAAAAAGAAATAAACAAGGAGAGGAACCGTGAGGAGTTGAAGGAATGAAAGCAAACCATGCTTTGAACTACCTGCCAACTTGAAAGCAAACTCCCCTGAGAGGCCACGGTTGACAGATGAGTGTACTGGCAAGGTTTCTGGTACCTACCTATGCTTGCAATGTGCAACATGCACCTTCTTGGAGATGCTAAACACCAGGGGCAGACTTATCTCTTAGTTTACCGTCTTGGATACAAGATTTCAACACACTGCCAAGCTCTTTCGTCCCTTATCAAGCATCAGGCCTTGCCGGGGCCTTCGGTGATATTCTCTTACTTCATCTCCTCCCCATAAAGCCCACCTGGTTCCTGCCAACAGCTGGGATGTGGGTAGGGCTGTGTGTGGAATACCAGTGACATGGTCACAGGACCACGGGGGCCAGCGGGCCTGCTGAAACAGGGCAAAATGTGCAGATGGGAGAAAGGTCCCTTTTGGACTTTTTGTGTGGGATCAAAGAGAGCTGGCAAGGGAAAGGAACCTCTAAAAATAGCCAAAGTCCTTAAAAAGAAATCATGCAAAAGGAAACAAGGTTTATACTGTCCTAATGTAGGTTCTGCAAAAACTAAGCCCTGGCAGGCTGGCGCTGGGACAGCTTATTATTTTCTTCCTGCCCTTTGGCGGAGACACCCACTGGGTCCCTTTGCAAATCCTGGGCCCTGCTCCCCCGCCTGCTTCCTGCATAGTGCTAGAAGTCTCTGCAGGAATGTAGCTCTCCTGGGGCACAGCTGGGGCCTCCATGGCCCACTTTCAAGATCCAGAATAGACTCTGACATGTGAAACGAGCTCCACGGGGTTTACAATCCTCCTTCGTATCCAAGCACCTTAAATACAAAACCTCATGCCGGGATTGCTAACCATTCTTCCAGAGACGCCTGCATATCATCTGTCTGGCAGAAATGTGAGTTTTGTCCTTTTTACTCTTCAGTGTTTTGAATGAGCATGGGGCCCTTGGAAATGAGGCTGCCCAACAGAGGGCTCACATAATAAACTGATGTCTTGGGGCTCAGGGTTTTGCTCTTGGCTCAGGCAAAGATGTGCTTTGATAAGCTGTTCAGCCTCTGTCACACTTCTCTTGGCTAGAGAAAAAGAGAAAGGGCTCATCTATCCCACGTCATAGGAAGAAGAGAAAATACAAAATGATTATCAAGTATCTCATGTAGGATCTATACACAACAGGCACCCAGAGTTGCCTGTTTACTCATATAAAATGCTTTGTGAAACTCCAAGTGCCATAAAAATGTAAATAACCAATGCCTTAAACCAGAGGCTCTTAGTAACAACCATAACAGCACCTTCTATGTCCTAGGCACTAACTACTTGTGAGGCCCTTCCCAGGCCTGCCTTGCTCTACTCCTCCCTTGTGGCACTGGGACGAGACCAGTATCCATAATAGCTTCATTTTACAGATGAGGCAGCTGAGATCAGAAGGGTCAATGACCTGCCCAGTCATGCAAATAGTTAATGACACAGCAGAAACCAAAACCCAGGTCTACGAGAACTTCCCTTCTTCCTGGCCTTTCCAGCCCCGTCCCAAGTAGGACTATCCACTCAGTTACCCCAGGGGGCTCTGGCCCCACCCAGCCCTATGAAAGCAAAGGCAACTGATTCTACTGTGACAAAGGCCAGGAGGGACTTGACTGCCACTGGGTCATCTTGGGGAAGCATCACAGTGACAATCATAAACTGCTGATGGGGTATTTATAGCGCTGAGAAAGAGGGCCATTTTGAGTCTGCCAAGACTCCATTCAAGAGACACAAGTATCTGTCGATGGGGGCTGCGTGAGTTATGGGGGCTGGGAGGGCAGACAGAGTAAACAGAATAGAGAAGCTAAGGATCAGTCATCCAAAGGGCCTCTGTCTCTTTCCCGTATTTCTTTGGCAATTAAAATCATGGACTCTGCAGTCATTAAACCCTATGTTCAGATCCCGGCTCTAACAATGATTTATCTGCGTGACCTTAGACAAACTGTTTAAACTCTCCAAGCCTCGGTGTCCTTAGCTGCAAACTGGGGATAAAAAAGCAATGCCTTGAGTTCAGTTCAGGGCAGCCTCCCTGTTCAGTTAATTAAACTTTGGGACATGACCAGGCTAGGGTAGATGATTACATAGAAAATATTACTCTATTTATTTATCTCTCAGCCGAAAGAAAGAAAAGAAAAGAAAAGAAAAGAAAAGAAAAGAAAAGAAAAGAAAAGAAAAGAAAAGAAAGAAGGGAGGAAGGGAAGAAGGAAAGGGAAAAGCAATGCCTACCTCACAGAACTTCTCTGAAGATTAATTGAAATAATGTATGCAAAGCACTTAGGACAGTACCTGGTACATAGTAAATGTTCAAGAAAAGGTCACTACTTTATGATTTACGAGCTTATTTGATTATTTCTGGGTATGTCCAGAACAGGCTGTTGGGAAACATACAGTAGGGCAAGCCCTTAGCATTTCCAAAGAGATAACAAACACATACTTCAAAAGACTGAGCTGGGAGAAGCCAAATTTTGTAGGTCAGGAGGGAAAAAAAAACACCTAGCAAACAGACCATCTTCCTACGAGTTGGAAGGTCTGCTGTCTCTGAGAAAAGAATGTCCTTGTGGGCTGGTTCTGGACATTGTAACTTGCACAACATTTTCAAGAGAGTGCTGGAGGCACATCACTGAGAGCAGCCTAGGGGACGGGAGGAGGGCTGCCAGAGCCCCTGCAGAACCACTTTGTATTTGGCCGGAAGCCCAGGGCTCCAAAGACTCAGTCTGCAGGAAGCACACGTGCATGTAGGAAGTGTGGAGGTCTTCAGGCTGGCCCAGAGCCTGTAGGACGCTCCGGACCCAGGAGCACCAGAACTGTTCAGACAGGACGGAGGCCTGCAGAGCGTGCCGCTGTGCTGGGGAGCGCACAGGCTTTCCTCTTGGAAAGTGTTTTCTCTAAGCATTAAAATAATTCCTGACCTCCAAGTGAATGATGCTCTATGGGGGTCCGCGTTTGAGGGGTGGATAAGCCGCACTGCAGAGAATTAAAGACCCCGAACCCAGGGAACAAAGAATGGACTGGAAGAGATCCCTGGGAATGTGTGTGTCTCTGCTTATGTTTCTTACTCCTCATGAAGGAGTGCAGGGGCTAAGAGTGGGTTTGAGCTGCTGGGGACAGTTCGGCTGGATTTCCAGGCCCCACTTCCTACCAGCTTCATGTCGTCCAAGCATCTGTGCCCCTCTTACTAGAAGCTCAGCTGGATTGATCTGGTATGGCCAGATTATAACCTCCTTAAAGACAGACACTGTGATTTCTACTGCAGGCCCAGACTCCCTTCTCTAAAAACCCTCGGGGCTAGATATGGTTCTGAGCAGAGACTTTGGGGGATTTTAGACAGGTAGTTTGGTACATATATTGTATATTATGGAACAACTTCAGTGGGGTCTGGGGCAGTCCCCTGTCATCAAACACATTGGTGGTTCTGCACCAGACTGATTACACAAATATTAACACAAAGGGTGATAAATAAAGACTTTAAATCGTCTCAGGACAGTTTGGGTCAGGTTTTGCCACAATTGGCGTTATGAAAGAATATCCAGTTTTCAGAGCTTTTTGTGTTTCAGAATGTAGATTAGGGATTTCAGGTCTTTCTTTTCATTTCCGTTCTTTCTCTTTATTTTCTTTTTTAAATTTCCAGAACAGTCTGCCTGTGGCAGGTGCTGAGTAGGAGTGGTTGGCATCTAGAGTATGACATCTTAGATCTCCCTCAAATAATATTTGATCCTGGAAGCCAGGGGTGGTTTATTCTCACTGACTTAAGGATTCTTGAGGATTAGAAGGATTCTAAATTAAAGAACAGGAGAGAAAGACACTGAACCCACAGGCTCTCTGTCATCCTGGACAGTAACACACAAACCCATGAATACACCGAGAACGGTAACTAGTACATGATGTTCAGCACCCGAGTAAATGAGAGGAGGGCATCATGGCACATCAGTGGCAATGGTAAGCTTTAGCTGATTGCTTAGAAAATGATATTTTTTAAATATTGCTAAAATATTACTAAATGTTAAACTCAAGTTTGTTCAATGCTAAGTCAATAGCACAGGGGATTGGCAAACAAAACAAGCTACATGGAGAATGATAATCAAACTAATATCTATGAATGCTCGCACGTTTTCAAATGCTGGGCTTAGCGCTTTGTACATGTGATCACTAAACACAGCAATTCTGCGCGGTAGCTAATGGGACCCCATTCTGCAGGTGGGGAAACTGAGGCTCTCTGAGACTGAGTGAGTACGTTGCTAGCGAGTGTACAGCTAGGACTGAAACCTGAGTCTAATAGTATGCTGGTAAACCAGCTATCAGAGAAAAGGAAGGAAGGATGAAGGGAGGGAGGGAGGGAGGAACTGAAGGAAGAAAGAGAGGTAGGGGGAAAAAAGAAGAAAAGAAAAAAGAAAAGAGAGAAAAAAGCCCTGATTATAGTATTTTCCAGTTTCTTTGGTGTAAATACTCTCACGGGGTTGATTTCAAGCCCACTAATGATTTACTAACCAGCTTGCAAAATTCCTGAATATTTAAAAATTGGCTTTCACAAACCTGGAGGAACCACCTCCTGTACACACAGTTGAGTCTACGCCATGGCCATGTCCGCAGTTTGCTGCCAGCTCTGGAAGATGAGATTGCAGCTCACGAACACAGCTGGCCTGGGAGCAGCAGACCAAGACGCTAGCCCCGCCAGGCAGCCAGGGGCACATTCCTACCCCAGACCTGGTACAGATCACTGACGGGGGAGGAAGGGGAAAAAGACAGAAGAACACCCTGCTCCCTTTCTTCGGGCAAACTTTTCTTCACCAGAGGGTGTGAGGTGGGTTCCTGCCAAACCTGGCACTCCCTGACAGACTGACAAAACCTAGAGTTCTTTTTCGGCCCTACAAAATTTTTCACAGTGAGATAAAAAGTCCGACTTGAGGCTAAAAGATCTGATCCTTTTTTTGAGATTCTTAAATTCCCAAATATTGCCTTCAAGGAAGTAAGGAAGTATCTTCTACAAGATGGGAAAAATGTTTGGGTCTGCTTTTAACCAAGGGTAGAATATTCCAGCCTAATTTGAACCCACTTAAAATATGTTTAGGGTCTTGGTTTAGCCTCTCTGTTAATACCTATAGGATGCCACTTTCTAATTAGGTCTTCTGATAACATGTTTCCACTAGAGGCTCCTAATAAGGGACTGGACTGGTATTCAATCAACAAATATGCCAAGGGCAATGATTATGTGCAGGCATTTGCTAGTAAACGCAGGGCCTAGAAAAAGAGGCATAGCTTTTGTTCCATAGCTTTAGAGACTAGTGAAGGAGACAGTCAGGTAACCTTAGTTAAATTATATTCATTCACTCATTCAACAAATATTTATCAAGGGCCCATTAGATGCCAGGCATTTTGCCAGGTGCTGGGATACCATGGTGAGCAAGCAGATTGGTTTGTACTATTATGGATCTGACAGTCCAGTCATAGAGAGAGACATTAATTAAATAATCAGAAGAATGAATGTGTAATTAAAAAATGAAGTAAGGGCTTGGAGGAAATGTTAGATGGTCCTACGAGAATGGGAGGAAGCTGACCCAGTTAAAGTCAGCAAAGGCTTCCTTGAGGAATTGGCAATTGAACTAGGACTTGAACAAAATGTAGCCGTTCACCAGGCGAGTGGGGTGGAGGGAGAGAGAGGAATAGTGCTCTACAGAGCGGGGAACCGTGTAGGCCAAGATCCTAGGCTGAACAGGGGCATGGGGTTTCAGGGAAATGGAAGGCCAGTGTGGGGTAAGAGAATGGTGGGTGATGAGGCACGGGGGAAGCCAAGGCTGGTCCTCTGAGCCTTACAGGCCCTGTTAAGGCCTTATAACTTTTTTTAAAAAGCAAAAGGTAACTTTTAAATATGCTTTGTAATTGAAGTGTAGTTGACATACAATACTCTGTTAGTTCTAGGTGTACAACATAGTGATTCGACACTCATATGCATTATGAAACAATAGGGATGAGGCCTTAGTCTTTACCCCAAGCAATGGGAAACCGCTGAATGGTTTCAGTGGGAGATATACATGGCGGTTATAGCCAGGGCTTCCACAGGGTAAATGATGTGCTACTCGAGGGGCATATAGGGAGTCAACTAAAATCGAAACTGGCATGTGTGGTGTGTGGGGGATGCGTCCACATCGGCTTTCTGGAGGAGGACATATCTGAGATGACTTTTTGAAGGGAGAGGATTACCTAGACTGGCCACGGTGGAAGGTGGAGGGAGGAAGAGAGAATGCTTCTGGGTGAGTGTGAGGGTGTGGGGGGACTACAAGAAGAACAAGCCAATACGAGAAAAGGCAACGGAGTTAGGCAGGGACCTGATGATGAATCCTCACAGGTCACGGTGGGGTCTGGGTTTTATCCTGATGGCCGCAGACAAGCTACTGACACAGCCAGAGATCCTCAGCAGGAAAACAATGACCAGACTCATGCCTTAGAAAGGACAGTAGCAGCAGGGTCGACAGTGGGTTAGAAGGCTGCAGTGCTGGAGAAGACAGACCCCCTCTGCCTGCCTGAGCAGCCCAGGTGAGATAAGGGGTTGCATCAGCAGGGAGCAGCCACAGTGAGGACGGAGAAGAGAGGATGATTTTAAGAGACATTAAAAAGGAACAGTTGAATGGGCTTTGTCACCAGTGGGATGAGTAGGAGTGATTTCTGCTCTACCCACAGAATAGTCTAAACAGAATGGATTCTTCTACTTGTGTTGAGTGTTGCCTTATGATCTGGTACAGGGTCAGTTTTTGTAAGCGTTCAATGCATCCTTGACAAGAATAGTGTTCACTAATTGTTGGGTGCAGCATTCCCTTGTTAATTCATTCAGTTAAGCTTGTTGCATTTCAGTCTACACTCTTATCAATATTTTTTGTCTGTTCGCTTTAACATTTATGACAGAAAGGTATTTACATCTCCCGCCATCATGGTGGACTTGCCAAATTCTCTTCATTTTGTTCTTTTCTGTTTCATATGTTTGGAGGCTCTGTCATTAAGTATACATAAGCTTATAGTTTCTATATCTTCCTGTTGAATTATTCCACTTATCATTATGCAGTGATCCCTTTTATCATTGATCATTCTTTTTGCCTTAGACCTAATTTCTATGATATTAACATAGCCACACCAACTTTTAATTTTTGTTAACATTGGTCTGGTATCTATTTTTCATCCTTTTTGCTTTAACCTTCCTGTGTCCTTATGTTTTAAACATGGCTCTTGTAATTGGAGCGTAGGTGGAATTTTTAAGAATCCAGTAGCTAGTAAATATGGCCCATTTACATTCTATTGTGACTATAAATGTATTTGGATTTATTTCTGCCACCTAATTTTGAGCACTGTTTATGATTTTCTATTCTTTTTCTGGATTCCTTTGGATAAGTACAGTTTTATTTCTTTCACCTCATTTCCCTTGTCCCTACCAGTTGCTGGTTGGAATCACTGCATTCTATTTCTTTTCTTTTAGTAGTTACTCTTAACATTTAATATGCATTTAATATTTGACTCAACAAAACCTAAGGTTAATTAATATCTCTAACAAAGAGTTAATACTTTGGGGTGATGCCATCGATAAAGACTGAGATGTAGTGAAGAGAAGGGCCATATGCACCCCAATGCTCATAGCAGCATTGTCCACAATAGCCAAATCATGGAAGGAACCGAGATGCCCTTCAACAGATGAATGGATTAAGAAGTTGTGGTCCATATATACAATGGAATATTACTCAGCTATCAGAAAGAACGAGTTCTCAACATTTGCTGCAACATGGACGGCACTGGAGGAGATAATGCTAAGTGAAATTAGTCAAGCAGAGAAAGACAATTATCATATGATTTCTCTCATCTATGGAACATAAGAACTAGGAAGATCAGTAGGGGAAAAAAGGGATATGGGGCGCCTGGGTGGCACAGCGGTTAAGCGTCTGCCTTCGGCTCAGGGCGTGATCCCGGTGTTCCAGGATCAAGCCCCACATCAGGCTCCTCCGCTAGGAGCCTGCTTCTTCCTCTCCCGCTCCCCCTGCTTGTGTTCCCTCTCTCGCTGGCTGTCTCTATCTCTGTCAAATAAATAAAATCTTTAAAAAAAAAAAAAAAAAAGAAAGGGATAAAGAAGGGGGGGGTAATCAGAAGGGGGAATGAAGCATGAGAGACTATGGACTATGAGAAACAAACTGAGGGCCTCAGAGGGGAGGGGGGTGGGGGAATGGGATAGGCTGGTGATGGATAGTAAGGAGGGCACGTATTGCATGGTGCACTGGGTGTTATACGCAACTAATGAATCATCGAACTTTACATCAGAAACCAGGGATGTACTGTATGGTGACTAACATAATATAATAAAAAACATTAAAATTAAAAAAAAAAGACTGAGAGCCTATTTGGAACCAAAGGTGAGACCTATTTTGCATGTGCTTGGTTGGAGGACACCATGTCAGATGCCTATACCTTTGGTGGCATTATATACTTTGTAAAATATTCTCTTTCATGAGTATTCCGCATTACTTAAGCAGTGACAGGGGTTTAAAAAATTCCTTCAGTGTCTGCCCTTCCTTGATTCTCGGAACACTACATTTTTCCTGCTAGCTTAGTTACCTGGGCCAAAGTGAGCACAAATGTCTCCTAAATAGTGGACTTCATAAATGTCACTTCAACAACTGTCGATAAGCTGAGAACTGAGTGTGATTCTCTCTTAGGTAAACTATAGCTTACCTCCTTCATCCTCTCTCCTATGTTTGTGGCTTCAATAATGGGGAAGGAGCTTAACTAATTTTCCCAAATATGACACGGAATGAAAAACTCCAATTGCATACCAATTGAAAAATTATTTTAAATTAAGCATTCGATGGTCATTGACCTAGACCACACCAGCTTTCAATTAGCTCAAGAGAACCAGTTATTCATATCTCCTATAGAGGTCAGGTCACATTTTTGTACTTTCCAAGTGTTATGGATACTGTGCCCATTAACCCTTCAGACAACTCTGTGAGGTAGACAGGATGGGGATTATGAGAGGAAACTTCTCATGAGGAGTGAATGACTTGCCTAGGTTCCCAGAGTGAACTTGTGCGTAGCTGGGGCTGTACGGTGCTGCTCACTATCCCAGACTGAACAGTGACTGTCATGTTGCTGAGCAAGACTGCGTATTTATCATCCTGTTCCTGCATCAGAGCTCAGGTTCCCTTCGAGATAGTCCAATAAGCTTTGTGCTGCCCTCACTTTGATGTCACTGATAAGTCAAGAAATCTGGCTTTCCCTAAAACCTCACCAGTGCCCCAAATCTCAAAGGGCTGGGCTCCGCACACAGGGATGACATGGAGTCCACTGAGCTTGATTTTTTCCATCTCCCAACAAATATACACAGATAACCCCCACCCCTGACAGCCAACAAAAGAGAACAGTAACAAGAAGCAGAACTCATAAATTTCCATTATGCTTAATGCCTGATTTCATGTAGTTAATGGGTTCATTTATTAGAACAATTTGTGAAAATCCCCAAAGGCCCTCGAAGGCTGTTGCTTAATGGTTTTATCGTGTCACAGACTTCCTTTACTCCTGTCTTTTATCGAATCCTGAGTAGGCAAGGAACTTAGGACTAACCACTGCTTAAAATATAGGTAAATTGTAAATAAAGCCAAAAAAATAAGGGCTTTTTGTGCCTCTGGGGTTTCCTTCAGCAACAAAAAGGGATTTCATTTTTTGTACATTTCAGCTGATTCATAAATCCCACTGTCACGGTCTGTCAGCTTCATGTTCACTCAAGGCTGATTTTCAGGAGTCGACATGCTCTCCTCAGGTTTCTAGCTATGGATGTGAACTGCAGGGCGGTGAGAGCAATCCGAAGTCAGTACCACCACCCCTCATTACTCTCCCTCCTACTGGGGGGAGCAGGCAGACAGCAGAGTCGTGGCTTTATAACTGCGGGTGCACCATGGTCAGGAGGAGAGGGACAGCCGAGGACTGCTAGCCTCTGGCCGAGGTTGTTTACCTGGGGAGATCTCTGCAGTGATGAAGCCCAGGCTGCCAGGCTTAGACATACATGAGATGTGAGCATGGACAATCCTTGGCCAGAGCTGGAGCCTCCAACCTCAGCAGCCTTCTCTCTGGTCCCCCTTCATACCAAGGGGATAGAAGCAAGAATGCAAATGGATAGAGCCAAATCCATACCCAACACTTAGAAAACAACTTAATGGAGACTCCCCACTGGTGCTAGATCTAGAAGGGAAGCCACCCTTGACACCCACACCGTCAGGGGCACATGGGGACCTCCAATTGAGGAAACCCAGGGACAACGACAAACAAAATCCTGTCCACCAAAGACTGGCAATACAAATGGCTATTTGTACAGTTAAATGGCAGCCACCAGTATGTAATTATTGTCTCCTGTACCAAGTTAAGTATACAACTTAGCAAGTGCTTGGGGGGATAAAAGAAACAAAAAATATTTATTATCTCTTGGCTGTACTTTAAGGCACAGGGATCTGATCACTGTTGCATGTTAATGGAGAGGTGACGGGTAAAGATGTCCAAGTCTGGAAGAGCTAAACTGCTTTATATCAGAAGGGGATCCAGAAGCGAGTGGAATGAGGAAGTGGAATAAGAGAGAGATTGAGAGGTTGAGTGAAAAACGGATGAGCAGAAAAACAGAAAGAGAGACCGTGAGAGGGAGAGGTGGGCCCACAGACGTAGAGGCTTCTGGATGAACGAGAACGGTTTGGAAGAGAGTATGGATTTGGGAAGGAAATGCAATATGCCCCACAAGGTGAAGTCTGAGGATGTAAATAACATCTTCGATCTGTTACTATATCACCTGAAAAGAGCTGGACAGAGTTTCACCATATGTGAAGGGGATATTTGGGATGGCCTGCCTTTAAATATAGTTTATGTAACATATGCAAAATTCTCTTTGGGGGTCGTTGAAGGGACTGAAATGAATTGCTGAAACTGGGGGCCATGACTGGCCTGTGTGACTGCAGACTAGAAGACATGGACCACAGACATCAAAATGCCTGGAGCAAAAGAAACTAAGAAATACTTCCAGCATGAACCCTAATTCCAAAGTGACCAGGAAAATTACCCAAATTGTTGCCTTGATTTTGATAGAATTGCTTTGCATGTGAGCAGCTTTATGAGGCCGCCCTGGGGATGGATGGATGGACGGATGGATGGATGGTTAGCTCAGAGCATGCAGAAGGCTGGCAGACCTTTGGAGAAGCTCACAGTGCTCCCTAACGCCTGGCAATGTGAGGTATCCCAGGGAATGAACACATGCCTGGAGTCTTACTTCAAGGTTGACACGGGGACAAAAGTTGGCGAAAGCCAACAACTGGGTCACAAATGAATAACGAGCTCATGGGGGCAGACGTTTGTGCCAGACAAGAGGTAAAAATCCCACTTCCGGCAATGGTACGGTATCAGTGAAGTCCCTTCAACTTTTCCTGGTGTTAAGGCCAAGTGACGGCTTTGTTTCAACACACTCCTTTTGAGGCTTGGCACCACCACCTAGAAGCTGTTGACCTTGGACAGGCCATCGAACATCTGCAGGCTTTGGTGTCATTTTAGAAAAAATGGGGATAATATGAGTGTCTGTCTCAAAGACTAATAAAGAAGGTCACATGAGCAAACTTGTATGCCCAAACATGTGAATGATGATGGTCATGATTATGACAAGGCCACTCGATAATCAGTGTATCAGCACCTGCTCACTCTTGGAAGGAAGCTCCTGCAGGAGTTCTCCGGCTCTTCTTCGCCTCTTCCCTGTGCGTATCCCTGTAGTCATCAGCACGTTGTTCTCCTAAATGGTGGGGCAAGAAGATGTTTTAAAATTCTAATGTTTATTAGTTTTGCTTTTAAAACTTAGCTATGTGTCACTGATGCATTTTTACCCTGATGATATAAATCTCTACAGAGTGGGTGTCAACACTATTAGAGGATTATACTGTATAATATGGCGGCTTCTGTGTCAGAATAAGTATGTCTCGTTAGAAAATAATGAGGATGAAGATGGCCTTTGTACAAGGGACAGACCTACCTTCTCCGTGTGATATGAGGACGTACGGAAATCTGGGGAAAGATAACTGGCAGACCCTTCATCATGATCTGTCTCATCGAGTTTCCTTTGGTACAGCGTCTGCCCTTTAGAACCCCACAGAACACCGGCCATGTGCTTCTTCCCCAGCTCTGATGTTGTTCCCACCAGCAAACCCTTTATGCATTAACCCTTGGCTGTCCCTACTGTGGGCCATCCGAAAGGCCTCCATCCCTTTTCCTACAGCCCCCAAACAGTCAGGCTATCAGAGCTATCTGGGTCCATGGGGCCGACAGTCCCCAGCCAAAACAGTGGGAGGATGGAGAGCAAAACCTCAGTGCTGGCCTCTCAGCTTTTGTGGGTTTCAGCCAGGGCCCAGGTGTTATTTTAGTGCAACTCCAGTGTTTAATTTGAGGATATGTGTGGATCAGAAGGAGGGACCAAAACATTATTTTTTTTTTCCCTTGGCCAAGTGATTAAATTTGAAGTTCTAAAAAATGCACAGCCTGGTCCAAAGCTGTGTCCAATTGGGAAGTAAGAAATGTCCTGAAAATCCCTCCCAGGCCAGAGACCTTTCTTCCTTAACCACTGCCCACCGCACAGGCCCGTTTCCTGTGGCCATCACCTGGGCTGTCTGTGGTTACTAACCCACTCGGATCCCCGTGCCTCAAGGCTCTCCTTCCCTTCTTGGAAGGGTACGCGGCACCCTCGCCGGTGGGACGTTCTACAGGGTTGTCTAATTTCTTACAGCCTTGAAAGCGCCACAAGCAGCTGCTGCCGAGCCATGGCTGAAGGGGAGATCACAACCTTCACCGCCCTGACGGAGAAGTTTAATCTGCCTGCGGGGAATTACAAGAAGCCCAAACTCCTCTACTGTAGCAACGGGGGCCACTTCCTGAGGATCCTTCCAGATGGCACAGTGGACGGGACGAGGGACAGGAGCGACCAGCACAGTAAGCCCCCATCTCTCTTGCAGCCCCCTACCTTCCTGGCATCTTCCTTAGTCAAGGATGCGAGCAGGGAGGATATCTACATACGGGTACCCTTTCCCTGCTTGACACTCTCAGAGGCTGGGTAACATAAATGCATATAGTGTCTAAGTGTGGGAAATCACACACTGTGAGAGCCACAGCCTACCTACAGGGGTCCCGTATCAAGATTTTAAAAGGTCTACCTGTTGACCTACCACAACTGCTCTGAGGTCAGGTGCAGCTGCCAGTGTTCAACGGTTCTGGGTTTCTGTAACTAGTGAAGGGCCTGGCTCCCAGGGCTGGGGAGGGCGCTGTCTGCTCTCTGACAGGAAGAGCCACAGGAAGGGCCAGGGGGCAGTCAGCCCTACACAAAGACCTGGGCTCAGTTCATGGTCACGGACTCTCCAGCTTATGTTTCCACCGGGCTTGATTTCTGAAATCCTACTTCACAATCATAGTCTCACACATCATAAATTATGCAGCTTTCGCTCTGCATATCGTGCAGATGTGGTTGTGGTAACTGGGAGGGGTAAAGTCATTCTCCAGACCTTATAGAAACTGGAGAGCGGGAGCAGTGGGAGCCAAATGCTGACTATCTCTTCCGGGCTTTCCTCCCAGCTTAGCTCTCAGATGGTGTTGATAAATGGAGGTATGACTTGAGAGAAAAGAATCTTCTTGACTATCTAAGAATAAAAATCTCTTCCTTCTGCTTTAGTGCTTCTCGTGGTGGTGTGTCTGTTTGATATTAGGTGTCTGGGTCCTACTGTGATGTTATCAGGGATTCCCTGAACACCACTGAAGCATTAGCTGCTGTAGAGAAGCCAAAAGTCAGAACTGCTCATTTCCTGCTTAGAGGGTCAATGATCTGATGGGTAAAGTACACTGTGAATCAAAAGAAGAAAAGTGTAGAGGAAACCAGGAGCTGCAGAATAATAGCACAGGTAGCAAGCGAGGTTCTACAGAACTGGCTTTAAAATGGAATGTAAAATACTGGCTTTGATGTGATATACCAAATAGCCTTAATTATTCATGTAATATGCACCAAAGGTTGCAGGCTGTGAGCACAAATGACCACCTCAGCAGCGTTCACTCTACTCTTAAATGCAAAGGTCATGGGTCGGAAGCCTCCATTTATGGACCAGAAGGCATTGTCTCTTCCTTCCCACCCACCAGGCAGACCCTTGAGAGAGGAGCAGGAAGGCTGAGGTTGGGCCTCGCAGTTGCAGGGTTAGCTTTGGGGGCGGGGGTGTGTGTGTGTGTTTTGATGGCTTGTCTTCAAATGGGCCTAGCGAATGCCTTATATTTGATGAAAACTAGGTACCAGAGTGAGGCAAAAAGAACTCCATTTAGTACATTAAACATATATATGTAAATAAGTAATATTTACTCCAAACAAATGGACTTAGATTGTGGTCCATTGTGTGGCAAGCTACACAATTTGTGTGATCTGCCCCACACAACACAAGGGAAAGAAGCTTTAATTCCTCTGGGGTTTTAAATGTTTCTGATAAGTCTTACCCATCTTCTGAACCAATGGGAATGCTCTCTGGTGCTCAGCATCCCGGGGGAAAGACAACCACGGTGCTATGTTCCTCAGGGTTAGGCTGGCTTTTCTGGGAAATCTTGAATTCTGGGACAACAAGACACTACAATTAGGACTTCCAAGTACTGGAATTTCTGTACAAATGGCATGTCATTTCATTGTTGTCATCCCATCATTAACATTATCGATTGCATTCTGGGTATGTAACATTGGGACAACTTCTGAAAGTGCTGTGAATTCGGCCGCCTGACCTAAGATGTCAGGAACCCCTGGAATGCAGCACAAGAAAGCTGTAGGAGTGGGTGTGAGGAGGTCTACATCCAAGTAATGCTGGATCGACTGTTTGCCAAGTGAACTTGGGCTAATTACGTCATCTTTCTGGCCTCACTTTTCTCATTTGTAAAATAAGAATAATCCTACTTGCCTTGCTGGCTTCTTGGGAGGATTAAATGAGATGATCGAGTGAAAGTCCCCGGCACAGTGCCTGGCTCAGGGTAGCAGCTCAGTACAATACTGCTATTGTTGTCATCATCATCAAGGCTTCCATATATTCAAAACCATACAGGATAATATTTGAGGCCCTTCCCTTCATCTTTTCTATAATATTGTCTCCCAGGAAGGTCAAGGGTCTAGATTCACGTTTTGATTCAGGGCCTCTCTGGCAACATTCAGAGTGGTGTTCGCCTTTTCATTTACTCTAGAACTAAGAACAAGGGCCAAGGAGGACAGAAATCAGAGTAAGCGGGGTGAGTGAGCAGAAATCTATCTCTGTACTTGTCAATGCCAGGAGAAAAGGATAATCCACATACTCTCTGTAGACTCAAGGGGCCCTAGATCTGGAGTCAGAAAGCCTGAGTTCATATTCCTGCACTGTCACTTTCTAACTGGAACAGCACTGAACAAGGACCATTCTCCCCATTTTGCATAAAATGCTCTGCAAAATAAAAGTCAAGTCCCCCAGCCCAAGGAAACTTCCAATCACTCTTCCTGTCTAGAAATGTAGATGTCTCCAGTGTTCCCAACTGTCTAATCTTGAGAATAATACTGGGACTCAGCTTCCTCACCCGGGGAATGGGAATAATAACACCGTCCTGTGTGTCTGAAAAGGCTGAAAAGTCTTAAAGATCCTGCAGGCAAGAAGACTCCCTGGCATGGACATACCCACTGAGTGTGGTTCTGTCGCCCTCTACTGCCCAGTGGCAGTACTGCCACACACTGTCTTCATTTCAAGGGTTATTCTGAAACAGAATCAATCTGGACAGGGCAGGGTCAGAGAGGGTAGATGACCCTGGCTTACTGATTAGCACCGTCTGGTGAGGGGATGGTTTCTATTCCTAGATCATTAGTTTGAGCATGACTAGAGACTGTGGTTACAGGTAAGGAGCCATACTCTAAGACTTCCATCAGGAAGAATATTTCTAAAACTCAAACATTGAAATACATCTACATAAATAATACCAAGTAGAACTGCATGCCTTCCAGCTCTACAAGGCAAAAAATAACTCTTTTCACAGCTCCTCTTTGTCTGCAACCAGCGGATCTGCCCTTGGCAAAACTGGGATGTTTTCAAAACTTATCTTCTTCCTACTTCCAGGAGAATGAGTTTCCAAGTACCTAACACAAGGCCTTTCTTGGAGTGGTATAAACCTACAACAGATGCTTGTGCGCAGGCCATTGTAATGTAGGCCTGAGTAAAATGTTCCCATAACTCTTCAAATCACGGCTATAGGCAATCATCCATTCAGGCTGTGACCATCTGTTACACCATTCTAGGAAACCCAGGCAACATCAGAGTAAGAGCTGCAGACCAGGAGACAAGGCAATGGGTCTTAAGTTGCAAGAAGATTCATGGTGACCCCTATGGCTTTCCTCTGGGACATGGGTAGATGGTGGCATCACCTTGAGAGGGAGGATCCTGGAAGAGGAACGGGCACAGGGAAAGATGACCAGTACCATTTTGGACACGGAGCATTTGAGGAGTGCCTCTTGTACCATGCATATCTCCTTGTAGTTATAATTATACTTATCTGTGTGATTATTCAACGGTCCTCTCCCCTACTAGGCTCCCTGAGGATGGGGACTTTGTTTCTTATAGCTCAACAATGCAATTCTGTGTCTAGTACATTGACTGGCACTTGGCATATGCCCAATAAATATGAGTTTGATGAGTGAATGAATTGTACTGGTGGCAGATAAATTCAAACTCAACAGTAGATTCAGTAAATACTTATCGAGCACAATGCCAGGCATTGTGTTAGATTCTTTCATTTCCACTTAACCATAATCTCACAAGGTTATGAATTATCACTCTGCAGACACTGAGCTAACAGGGTCTGTGACCAGTTAGTAAGTGGGAAAGTTGAAAGAGGTCCATAGCTTCTTCTTCCAAAACTAAGGTTCTTTCCATATACCACTACTGTCCCTGATATCAATACCATGATGGTGGTCTCACCCCACGAACTGATTATATAAACATACTGGAGTGGCGCCTGGGGGGGCGCAGTCAGTTAAGCATCCGACTCTTGGTTTCGGCTCAGGTTGTGATCTCAGGGTCGTGAGATCCAGCCTCGTGCCAGGCTCTGCGCTCACCATGGAGTCAGCTTGAGATTCTCTCTCCCTCTCCTTCTGACCCTGCCACTCCCCCTGCTCTCTCTCTCTCTCTCTCTCAATATCTCTCTAAAATAAATAAATAAATCTTAAAAAAAAAAAAGTACTGAATTCACACAGCCTGTCATGTGGACCAGAGGGGGGTAGGTGCAGCTCCTTGTCCCCCTAGGGAAGTCCCCGTTTTTTCATTTTAAAAACAGTTCCCATGTCCTAGGAAAGGAGGAACCTTAAAGTGTTATATATACTGCCAGGCACATAGTAGGTGCTCAGAAAAGTTATTCACTATCGCCACCACTTCTAGGCTTACTTGACCTTCTTCCTGCAACCATCTGATATCTATAGGCTGTTACGTTAAATGAATGTTAGCCTTGCTCACTGGACTTAGTATTACTCTTCATCTCGGTGTCGCCAGGACTGTGTAGGTTTGGAGCTCTCGAGGTCTGGAATGTAGGAAAAATGTGCCCAGGCCCAGCAAGCCCTGCCCTGTCTAACTGCTCTGCCAGAGAGAGCAAGCTGTCGTGGGCAGAGCGAGGAGGGGCTCGGTGTTCGATTCTGCTCTTCCTGCTGCACTTTCCTCTTGGGCAAAAGGGGACATGGTTTGTTCCTCAACGGGATGAGTACCTGAACGGTAACTGGAGAAGAACAAGTTCATGAGCATCCCAAATCAGCAGCCTCCTCCGTGACCCACACTCCTTGCCTCCCCAAGCACACAAGAGGCTGTGTGGGGAGCACAATTACTGGCGCTGCTCGCCGCACAAATGGAAATGTTCCTGAGCAAAGTGTGTGCCAATCAAATATTTATAAATCAAACCACATCCTAAAGGCACTAAGGGAGTTCACTGGTCAGAGGAATCGTACTTTGCGGCCCTTTCTAAAGGGCAGAATCCTCTTCAGTGAAATTCCCCCTGCCTCCTTGTTTGGGGCCGTGCAGACTTCAGTTTCTGGTCTGCTGTGACTCGGCACCTCATGGTAAAGGCACTTGGCTCCCCACCAGCTTGGGCTGCAAGTCAAGACAGCTTTTCAGATCACCAAGGTGGGCAGAACTGGGCCCTGCTGGCAGAAGCCAGAGAGCAGGGCAGGTCTTCAGGCAGAAATGCTCCCCCACCCCTTGTGGGGTGTTCTCACCTTGGTGGGATGTGATGCCAGAGGACTCCTTGCCCCTCCTCCCTCTCACCCCTTATCTGGTTGTACAGAAGAGATTTTTCTGGATAGACTTTTTTTTTTTTTAATTAATATCACACAGTGCTTGGACTATATCAAAATTTTCCAGGCATCTTTCTTCAGACTCTAAAGCAGAAGCAGACACCTTTACACATTCTAAGAAAAGTCTTTTTCATATATATATGTATTCCAAACCACTGGAATTTTTTTTCCACAAACTCACTTTTTTTTCTTCTCCATCTTTCTCTAATGTTTTACGGAGCCCAGCTTGTGGCTACGTTTTAATTACAAATGCCACTGACATAAAACAACCTCACCGAGTTCTGAATGAGGCTGACCTCACTTTGGGTAAACACAGCAAAGGACGGGAAGTCTCCGACCCAGAATAAACTAGGCACGTAATCTCTTTTGGCCTCTCTTTGGAGAGCAGAGGTGGAAAGCAGGCTTAAAGGCCACGGACATACTACCAAAGCAGAACCCTCCCTCTGGGCTCACTTGTCCCCTGAATGCACCAGTTGTAATCTTATCTTTAAAATTTTCTAGGGCAGGAGAGGAAGACGCTAGGATGGCTTGGGGCTCGGAACCACGGTGCGGTGCCCCAAAGCTCACTTCGTCTTGGCAGTGGCAGGCTCATAACACCTTTTTCCTTCTTTCTATCCTTGGAAAGTAAGAATCATGTATCTTCCTGTGAATAAAAGACTTGCTAAGAGCTAATGGAAGGCACCGCAGAGATACAGACATAGTTCTGCAGAAAAACAGGTAGACTGCCTAGTTAGGGGCTGCCATATCCACCCAAAAGCTCTGGGTTCACCTTCATGTAGGTTCCTCCAAGAAAGAAGACCCGTGAAGGGGTCCAAACTATAAACACGGGGCAGGGAGGAGCACAATCCAAAAAGGTGGAAATTACATTGCAGAATTTTGGCATTTAGTTTTGATAAAAAGGCCATTCCTAAACCAGCACACCTTTCCGCATTTCCTACTAAAGAAGCAGGACTCTAGATTCTCCTGGGCACGTGATAGTCACAAATCCACCAAGCAAATGCTTACAACCTGTGTATAAAAATGCTTTGTAAATTTGAATTTCTCTAGGAAACTTATGTCTATCTAGAGTACCTTTTAAAAATGTGCTGGAGAGGGGCAGAGTAGAGGCCTGGCTGGGGGCAGAGAAGGCAGGAGCCCTAGGCAGTGGTAGAGCCTCTGTGCCTGTGTAGGCCGTGGGGGCTGTGCGAACTGGGGACCACAACAAAGAAATTTAAAAATAAGTAAATAAAATAAATAAAACAACAAATCTAAAACAATATTTTTTAATTAAAAATTGCTTCCATTTCTCCTAAGTCAAAAGTGGAACAGTAAGTACTCTATGGACTAAATGACTTGTCTCATTTTTCAAAAAGTACTTGTCCTTTCATCCTGGGGATGTGTTAGAGCCAAGGTCCTTCCTGTCACAGACAGCAAGTCCTAAATTCCCTGCCCGGGATAAAGAAAAACTGTTCCTTCCCTTTTGCTCGGGTGTTAGTTAACCTGGTGGAAGGTGCTGGAAAAGGAAACTGAGCAGAGAATGGGGGCCCCTAGTGCCCCCTCACCCCTGTTCTGCCTCATCAGTTTTCCTGGCTCCCTGTCACCCCCCAAGAAGATTCACCTTCACAGATACCTATGTTCGGGTCTACACAAGGCCTGGGTCAAGCCTGAGCTGGATCATAGAGAACAAGGGGTGGTCAGGAGCAAGCAACGGGAGCCTTGGCCAGCTCTGAGTGTTTGCCCATTGACTAAGAGCCAAGCCTTATACAACAACTACAGCCCCAAAAAGGAGAAGTCCATGGTTACCAGCAGCCCCATCACCCAGACTCAACCAGGGTCACCTGGTGGCTGGGCTTGCTTCAGAACTATGTTTTTACAAAATGAAAAGCTAGGACAAAGGGGAAGTTCCTCCCACTGCCCTCCACAGACTCGGCCCTTCTCTTCATCCTCCCCAGAGCAGCAACTGGTATGAATTTGGTCTGAATCTAAGGCACATTTTCCCATTTTACTCTCTATGTATTCATGACCAGTGCACACTGTTTTGTGTTTTTTACAGAATTCCATCAAGGATTTACTACAAATATTCTTTTGCAATTTGCTTTTTTCACCCTACATTATTTTCTGCTTTTCTTTGAAAGATAAAAAAACGTGTGTGTATATATATATATATATATATTCATTCTACCTAATATATGTGTATCTACCATATGTAATAATATCTAATACATATGAAAGAGAAAGAGAGTTTCTGCTGTGGCTGTTGCACTTGTGTTTGCTTTTAGCTGAAAAACGAGTGGGGTTTCTCTAGTTTGCGTCTTTATCATTACAGGGCCTTAGCCCCCTCAGCTCCCGGGGCAGGGTCCCTGTGTGGCACAGGGCATGGCTCCCAGCCCGCAATGGAAGGGCAGGGAATGTGTGTTGACTGAGTGGTTTCCAGGCCCTGGTGCTGCTCCGAGAGGGAGGAGTTGCTGCTGAGCCAGGCTGGGTGGCTACCCCTCCCCTCTCTGAGCCCCCCTTCTCAAAAGCACTCCTTCCCGCTCCTCCTGGGCAGCAGCTGCCGGAGGCTGTAGGTTGAGAAGACTGGAGTGAAGTCACTCAAGGGAGCCCGGACACCTCGTCGGTTCCACGAGCGGCCCCGGCTGGGTGTTACTCCTTCCTGCCAGGCCTGTTCACAGAGGATATATGTTTAGGAAACTTAGCCAGAAAGAAATCCAGTGAAAATGAGCTATGAAACTTGGACATCCTGGAGAAATAATATTTACAGAGGAAACTCTTGAGACGAACTCTCACCAGTGCAACAACCCTGGCGTTGGGGCTCATGGCTGAGGACTGAGTCCTGTGCCAAGCAGCTCTGGCTCATGTTTACCTCCGTGAGGCCTTCACGCAGCCAACATGGGAGTCCACAGACGGCGAAGTCAACTCTACCTGCCCCCCCAGAAAGATGAATGGAGACTAGGGAAGGCAGAGAGCAGAAATGAGCGAGGAAATGAAAAGCTTTTTAAAAACGCTCCTTGCTGATAATGATGTAACAAATGTACCACTGTGATGGGGGTGTTGATAATGGGGCCTGCACACGTGTGACAGAGGTGATATATGGGAAATCACTGTACCTTCCCTTCATTTTTGCTGTGAACCGAAAACTGCTCAAAAATATAAAGTGTATTTTAAAAAATCTTCCTTTATACCACAAAAGGACCTATCCTTTGGGATTTCTGCAGTACCTATAATGTGTTTGAATAAACACCTACGTAATGGGTGGGTAGGTGGAAAAAAGTCCCAGGCAATTAACCTGGAGCTACAAATGGGGTCCTGGATCCGCCATCGTGTGCATCTTGTCTGACCTTGAACACAAGGAAGTGCAAGAAAAGAGAACTCGGCTGGATTTGGATCCATCTTTCCCATCATTGGAGCCCAGGGTGTTGTATGAAAGAGAAGAAAAAACAGGATACTCGCGATACTCAGAGCTAGGCTCTGGTCACAATGTTACTCCTGATTATAAGTGTGATGTTGCAGCAAGCTTCAGTCTTCTCACCTACAGGACAAAGCCACTGCCACCTTCCTCCAGAGAATGCTGGGAGAAGCAATGAAGTCACCGAAGCTCCGTGGAAATGACAGTAATGGTCCGAGGCCCTCTCCATGCATTAGATCATTTAATCCTCAAAACAATGTCTGCTTCCAGAGAAGCAGGTATTATCATAACACATAAGGCAACAGAGCTCAATAGCCTGCCCAATGATCACACAGCCAATACCCAGCCAAGCCAGACTTTGAATTCGTGTGGTTTGATTCTGGAACCCACAATCTAATTTTTACTGTTTATAAACTAGCACGATGCCTGGTAATCCATACACAGTTAGTCCCTTCCCTCGGTCTCTCTTAAACATACAGGATTATGCTGAGAAAATGGCAGGAAAGTGTATGTAAAACTTCTCTGAAGACCATAAGATCCAATGAAAAGACAAAGCACTAAAAAATCCCAATTTGATTGAGATATTATTCGTATACCATAGAATTAACGCACTTACAGTGTACAAGTCAATGGTTTTCCTTATATTCACAGAGTTGTGACTGTCTCCACAATCCATTTTAGAACATTTTTATCACCTGCAAAAGGAACCCTGTACCTCTCAACCAGAATTCCCCCTTTGCTCTCCCCCTTCCTCCTCAGCCCCTGGCTACCACCAATCTATGTCCTGTCTCTATGGGTTTGTCCATTCTAGACATTTCATTTCAATAGAACCATATAATATGTGGTCCTTTGTGGCCGGCTTCTTCCACTGAGTACGTTTTCAAAGCTCATCCACGTTGTAGCACCTAAGAGTACCCCGTTCCTTTTTACGGCCAAACAATATTCTGTTGTATGTAGCACTGCTGTGAAAGGTATTTACTTAGATGTTGGAGCTGGGGAAAACTTTAGAGACTGAATCAAAGCCTTCCCATGTTACTGATAAAGAGACTGTGGCCTGAAGGTTAAGGAGCCTCGCCAAGGTCACCTAGCGGGCTGGTGGGAGAGCCGTAAAGCTCTCAACTCGGCCCCTCTGACTTCATCCCACAAAGCATCACTGGAAACATAATTCAAAGTGCACAGCTTATGGATGATGGACAGCAGGACCATCTCTGCAAATATCAGCCGAATCATCGGTTTAACAAATCTATCTTGGCTGAACCAATGGACAAGGCACAGGGTGAGGGGCTGTAGACCTGTGGGGAGAAGGACAGAGAAGATCCCTGCTCTTTCCCCAAGTACACATTCTCCTGGGGAGGCAGAAATAAAGGCGCAAACCCTTAAATGACAGAAACAATTGTTCGCTGTAGAAAGTGCCAAAGAGGAAACAAAGGACTGAGAAAGAGGACGATGGGGGAACTCAGGTGGCATTGGCAGGGGCAAGGTTGTGTACAGTTGTGGGGGCCTTGGGTGGGAAAGGCTTCTCTGAGGAGGGGGCATTTAGGCTGGGGCCTGGAGGAGGAGAAGGACCAACTATGTCAACATCAGGGGGAAGAAGGTGCCAGATAAAACGTCAAGTGTGGGCAAGATTCCTGAGGTAGGAGAGAGCTTGACGTGTTGGGTGAGTTAAATGGATGGGGCGGGTGACTGAGTGAGCAAGTGGTGTGGTGTGAGGCTAGAGCAGAGGTCCAGATCACGATGGAGGCCTTCTGGCCTGTTCTCTCATGACTACCCTCTCGGACTAACCCAAGTCAGGAGGACCCGTGGGAAAGGAGATCTGTGGCTTCCGGTTTCCTTCCTGTGAGTTAGATAAACTCCACTGACCACAGGAAGCTAGAGGAGACCCGAGTCTCTGTAGTAAACACTTCCAAGGACAAGAGAACTGCATCTTCAGTAAGGGTGAGTAACTATGTATCACTCTCAGGATGAATCAGAAGATAAGGAAAACAGAGGGAAATGAGAAAATACAGACATATTAATAAGGAAGCGGTTAAATGATTGTGGTATAGCTACGTAGTAGAACACGGTGCAGCTGGCAAAAAGAATGAGGTTAACTCTTTCAGTGCTGAACTGGCAAGATCTCCGGTTGGTTGTTCAGCAAAGAAACAAAACAAAACAACAAGGTACACAGCTGTGTGTGTATCATACCATTTGTGTTAAAAAAAAAAAAGGCAGGAAGGATAACACGTATTTGCCCAGATGTGCATAAAAGCTCTCTAGAAGGGTATGCATAAAATATACCTAGGAGGGGTTTACTTGTTTGTCTCTGCCTCTCCCCACCGCTGAAGAATGTGTCCTGGGAGGAAGGACAAGGGTCTCATCTGTCCTGTTTACCACTGTATCCCCAACAGTCGCACATGGGAGGCTAGGGGACAGAGGCAATAGAAGGGAGACTCTGTCTCCTCTTATACAGTTTCCAAGTTTGAAACACATGAATATATTTCCTATTCAAAGAAATTAAATAAAATAGGAAAGCAAGGAAAAGGCAATGAGGGGTCTCCAGGTCCCAACCAGAGCCTGGTGTTCCTTCCTGCCCACCTTGACCCTCAGCCTCTGACTAAGCTGACCCTTAGGGAGGTCAGCCTGTCCTCCCGGAGAATGGGGTGCTCACTGGTCCGCAGTTAGATTTTTCACCCCTCATCATCACGACAGTCTAGTGACCAAAGAAATTGTCCAGAGAGCCCAGAATTAATTTTGCTTCTCAAATGTGAGCCATCAAAGGGTCTCCCCCTGTAGAGCCACCAGAGGGAGAATGAACAAATGAAGAATTTTTGAATGGGCGTCATACTCCAGGTAGTGGTCTGGCAGTGGGCAAGGCTCCTTAGGGGTATTAATCCGTATAAATGGGGAGTCTAACTCGGAGGAACTCAGGTCCTTGCTCTCAACTTCATAGTTTCCCAACCTCAGCGCTACTGACGTTCTGGGCTGAATAATTCCTCATTATGGGGGCTGCCCTGAGCATTACAGAATGTGTCACAGCACCCCTGGCCTCGATGTACCATCTTCACTGCAGTCAACACAGCCCAAAATGTCTCCGGACGTGGTCAGATGTCACCTGGCAAACAACATCACCCCAGGGTGAGAACAACTGTTCCCATCCCTGCATTTCCAGATAACTGCTTTGTCTTCCCGATGAGACACTGGGGCTCCCCTCTGCCTGTACCCCAGCTGGGCTGCCGCCGAGGCTGGCAGCTGACTGAACTTCATGGTGGGAGAGTTCCCTGAGTTTCAGATGCACTAACCAGACCAACTTCCTGGGAACCTCTCTGTCTGGGAAAATAACACTACTGGATTTTGTAAAATAACAATGTGTACACGAGAAGACCCCACGCCGAACAGGCTGGGGCCCTAAAAAGGCACCCCCAAAGCAGGTTGCTAATTAAAGCAAAACACACTCGGGCTGGCCAGCTGCCCGCTCTGCAGCACCTAGGAAAGCGAACGTCGCTTCCTCCCATGGTTATGTCCCCACCAGGAGGGAACAGAGACAGAGGAAGTGCGGGAGGGGTCATTCTGTAACCTGCAGGGGGATAGTGGGCACACCCATTCGTCCCTCCTTCTCTCAAGAACATCCTGCCCAAAGGGCAGCTTTCTTTGGAGGGCAAAGAAAAAGGAACTGTATGTCTATGTTTTGATGAATTTGAGGCTCATCCTTGAGGGCACTGTGAACTGAATGAGCAGAATTTTCCATGGCTAACTGTCTTGGCCGCCAGGCCCTATCGGCAACGGCTTCTTGTTTATTTACTTTCACTTGTGTTATTTCTGTTTCAGTTCAACTGCAGCTCAGTGCGGAAAGCGTAGGGGAGGTGTACATAAAGAGCACCGAGACCGGCCAGTACTTGGCCATGGACACCGATGGGCTTTTGTACGGCTCAGTAAGTATGAGGCTGACATGCTTCCAGACACGGCCAAGGTTTGAGGTTTCCAGAAATCATGTTACGTTGAGTGATGCAAACTATAAAGCAACAATTAGTCTCTGTTTGTTGTTTTTTCCAGCAGGATTCCCACCCTCTCCCCTGCCTTATTTTAGGCGCAGGCATGAAAGAGTTTCTTGTGGTGCTCTCTCAAAATACTCGGAACGTATTATCGCCTAGACACAGAGGACACATTGATTGAAATTTTAGTAACTCTTCGGTCAATCATTTCAGAATACCTATTCCCACTTCATTCACTCATTCCAAAAATGTTTCTTGGGCCCACCACATGCTGTAAGCATGTTCTCTACGCTCTTCACAAAAATTGTTGAGCCTAAACTCTAGCATGTGACTCATCATCCAACCAACATGTAGCAAGTGCCCCCGGTGTCTAAGTACTGAGGGGATGTGACGACGAATGAGCTACAGCCCCGACCTTGAGAAGCACCGTCTGAGAGTTTATCCCGGAGCTCAAAATCCTCCACATCTGCTCCGTCCCTCTCCTCAGTAGTGCTTCACACAGGTGTGACTCAGTATATACTGGTCTCTGTGAGAAAAGAATGGAAACAGTGTGATTTTGCCCCTATTGGTATCTCTGGTAGAAGATTTAAATGGAAAGAGAACTAAAGCCAATGGACCCAAGTTTTGAAATTATTTCTGAATTTCAATGATCCTTGCTCTATATCCTAACAATTGATCATTGAGGCTTAGCCAAACCCCTTTCTTCCCTTTTATGAAGATATCTACAAAAAGGCAGGCAGTAGGGGGTTTTGGTCGGAAGCTCTCTTTAACTTACATCGAATTGCCAAGGGGCAGTGGGCACAGAAAACTGTCTTTTGAAGCTGTAACTTCAGCCAGCGTTCGGGATGTGAGCACAGTTTGGGTTTTTCAGGCTGCCTGCTAGGGGTCAGAAGATGAGACTGTCAGAAAAATCAGCAGCCTCCTGCAGGCTGTTTGCTGAAATATGGATCAAATGGGACCATTCTAAAGGGTTTGGGGCTCGGGCAGTGACTGCTACATAGGAAGTAGGTTTTTTGTTTTTTTTTTTTTTTTTTAAGGTGGTATTTGGTAATTCTTCTATTTGGTAATCAACCAATCACTGAATCTCAAACTCAAAACTGAATCTCAATTCTCTGCAACTGCGGCAAGTTACTTGCCTCCTCTGAGCCTTGTCTAAAATGAGGATAGGAATGGATGGTGACTGCCACATATAGGGGTTAAGAGGGGTCAGAGAAACTAATGAATCATCGAGCCTTACATCGAAAACCGGGGATGTACTGTATGGTGACTAACATAATATAATAAAAAATCATTATTAAAAATAAAAATAAAAATAAAAATAAAAAAAAAAAGAGGGGTCAGAGAGACAATGCACAGAACCCACCCACTAGTGCTGCTGACACATGGGAGGTGCTCCATCAGTGAGAGCTATAAAACAACTAATAAGTTTATAAATCCCTTATGCTCATTATTTCCTAGGTTATATTTATAGCTTATGGCTTTTCCTCTTTCAAATCAGTTTTGATATTTAATATAACCTTCTGCTAATTGTATTAAAAATATTGAGGGAGAGGGGCGCCTGGGTGGCTCAGTCGTTAAGCGTCTGCCTTCGGCTCAGGGCGTGATCCCAGTGTGCTGGGATCGAGCCCCATGTCAGGCTCCTCCGCTGGAAGCCTGCTTCTTCCTCTCCCACTCCCCCTGCTTGTGTTCCCTCTCTCACTGGCTGTCTCTATCTCTGTCAAATAAATAAATAAAAAATCTTTAAAAAAATATATTGAGGGAGAACCCCCAAATCCAATTTCCCCTAGGCTCCCACCACAGTCCTGGCCATCACTGCACTTCACCTGAACTACTCAGAGGGTAATCTTAATATATTATGCCTAATAATCTATATATTTCTCCACTAATAATGACCAAGTTCTAAAATATCTCAGAGCTCTGCCTCACACTCTTAACAAGTTTTAGGTATTAATCCACCCTGATACAAATTTTTATGTCTGTGGAAAGGATATTATCTTAAAAAATAAGTTTGAAAGGCTATATATCCAAACATTAATATATTTATCTCTAAGGGTGGTAAGCAGCCGATTTTACAACATGTGAATGCCTGTCTTATCCAAATTATCTACAGTAGGCCTATGTCACCCATATAGTTGGGGAAAAAGTGTGCTAAATATAAAAAAAGAAAATCATTTTTAAAATAGTCATGAATCAACTGTTAATCTCCAGGCCCTTGGCATTGCACCAAGTGCATAACAACTACTGACAAATCCTGGTTGAGGGACAGACGGAGCTCCTCCGATGCGGCCTGCTGACTCAGCCTGTGACTCAGCCGCTCTGTGTGTGTCAACTGCTCTAGTGTAACGGAGACATCAGGTGAGGGACGTGGCCGTCCTCAGCTTCGTCACAGAACGCAGGCCTGACGCCCACTGAGAGGCGTCACGGGGGACCCTCCCTGTAGAGGAGTGGGCAAGCCACACTGGTCCACAACTGCCTACCTCCTCCCACGCCCAACAATGTGCATCAAACACTAACGTCTGAGTACGTTCCTCTAGAGGCAGCAGAGTCACCCAATTACATATTACAGTTATCTCCCATCTTACTCTAAAAGGATCCAAAGTGTCTCACCCAGATGCCATTGCACTAGACTACAAATGAATAAGCAGGAAACTTGCTGTTCCATAGTTCCTTACTCTTCAAAAGGAACTTGACTGACTGCTTGCTGCATTCTCAAGAAGCAAATGCAACTCGCCACTTAGCTGGAGAGCACCTCTCATTTGTAAGGCTCTGTGTCGGCTGGGCAGACGCAAGGCTGGCAAGTTTTCACTTCTTGCCTGAGTGAGGCTCACAGCTACATACACAAACATGCCCACAAATAAAGAATAATGAACAACAAGATTGGAAACCACCAGGAAGGGCATCACTCACCACTGTGGGTGAAGAGATAACGTTGAGATCACGTGACTTGGAACTGGGGCAAAGTCAATGAACAGCATAAGTATTTTATATCCAAATACAATAAATGTATTCTAAAACTCTGACAAATAGGAAGTTCAAATGCCTAGGGTTCTTCCCACTTTCTAACAGATGAACTTCAAGGAAAACAGTAATTGTTGGTAGAGATTTTTAAAGTAACTGCACTACTTAATATGTCGTAGTGATCTTTCCAGCTTAATAAATTGGCAACTGCGTTGGATTCCAATGTGTGGATGTAGCCCTAGCCACTTAACCAATCGCCCTTCCATGAAGACGTAGGTTGCTTCGAATGTGTTCCCATTATACCCTGTACTTCAAAGACTACCCTCGAAAATACCATTTTACACTACTCAACTATCTCCTAAGGCTCAATTCCTACAAATGAAATTGCTGGGTCAAAGGTTGCCAAACTACCCTCAGAAAATTGCCACCAATTTATCTCACCAACAGTGCACGGAAGTGCCAATTTCCTATGCTCTCATAATACTAAGCATTGTAAATTTTTTTGTTCTTTGCAGATATTATAGCCAACATGTTGAATTGTTTTTAATTTGCATTTTCTTGTGAGATTGAATGTTTTCATAGGTTTATTTCCTATTTTTTTTTTTAAAAATGGGATAGCATGCCATTTTGCTAACATCATCAGCCTCTATCCGTATGGCTTTATCTATGTCCTTCTGTGTGTTCATACGTAAAGATATGGGGAAGTATGTTCATTGATTGTAAACAGTTCCCTATATCTGGGTGGGTGGCTTTGGGGTGGTTTTTAAATTTTTCAAGTCCAAACTTAAAAACCCCCACCACATCACGGTTTGGTTTTACCGATTTTGGCCATTTTTCAGGATCATGTCCATGTGCTGAGCCTTTGGAGACAAAAGGCCCAGCCCTGCCCTTGATGTGCTATGGTCATTCAGGATCTCCCCAGCAGGGAACTCCAGGGCCCTGAGGACAGCAGATGGAAGGGGAGCTTGCAAAAATAGTTAATAAATTTGAAGGCTCACTAGGTTCTGGGTCCTGTTCTAAGTTATTACCATTACTGTTACCCTCAGAGACAGGTCCCATTACGATCTCAATTCTCCTGAAAAAGAAACTGAAGCACAAAAAAGCCTCAGCAGACTTGCCCAAGGTCGCGGGGCTAGTAAAAAGAGAAACCTCACTGAAAACCAATCTCTAATAATTCTATTCTCTTCCGGTCTTATCTTTTTAGCAGACAGCAAATGAGGAATGTTTGTTCCTGGAAAGGCTGGAGGAAAACCATTACAACACCTACACATCCAAGAAGCACGCGGAGAAGAATTGGTTTGTTGGTCTCAAGAAGAACGGAAGCTGCAAACGTGGTCCTCGGACTCACTATGGCCAGAAAGCAATTCTGTTTCTCCCCCTGCCAGTCTCCTCTGATTAAAGAAATATCTTCTGGGTGCCGACCACTCCAGAGGAGGCTGACGGGTCCTCACCCAGTTGACCCCAGATTGTTCCCTTGACCATTGGCTACACTAACCCCTGGTCCACAAAGCCTGAATTTGTAAGCAATGCGCTTCTAAATGCCCAGTTCACTTTTTTTTTTTTTTTTTTTGCAGAGCCTCTTACTCCAACACAGTTTGGAAGAGAGGGATCAAATTGCTTCTAGAGGCCAACTGGCTGGTCAGTCTGGGTGTGTGGATGTCCAGTTGCCTCCGGGCACCTGCTGCAGGCTGAGCCTCTCAATGCAAAAAGTGTGGCCAAATGAAGTGTGTTCAGGGGGCTGCCATGTGGGTCATTAGTAACTGCATACAATTCCCTCTACTGAGTAAACTCTTATCTGTGATTCCCCCAAACATCTGGCATGATGCCCTTTCGTCCTTTCAATACCCCACAACTATCAACAGCTTATGGCTAGGTTAGGGGAAGGCAGTGTTCCATGAGTACAAACTGGGATGAAGAAATCAAATCCCTCCCCCACCCAATAACAGAAGGGACTAAAATGGCAAAGGGAGATTGGGTTCTGGTGGACAACTTGGAAGGCTGGGCTCTCAATGCGGAATAAACAAAGGATGGGAGGCTTAGCCACAAGAAAGCAGGATAAATGCATAGCTTTGGAAGTCCTTACGATGCCTTGACTTTCCCAAGATTATTTGGCAGCAGGAAGCCCCAGGATGATGTCAGACAGGCAGCATGAGAAGCCGGCTCTTGATAAAAGCAAAAACATCCAGTGTTGGTAAATTCATTTGGGTCTGGGGTGTGGGAGTGCTGAGAAAGAAAGGAAACGTGGGCTGAGGGGATGCTTTCCTAGAAAGAGATAGATTCTAGAAGTGGGGAGGAAAGAGAAAGGGACACCAGGACTGGTGCTTTGTCCCAAGAAAACAGAGGATCTGAGGTCCCAGGCAGTGTTTACACATCACAAGCGGATTGGGTTTGAGTGTAGATTCCGATGCGGTGGGTCTGGGATATGGTTTGTGTATTTCTAACATGCCCCAGGTGCTGCAAGGGCTGCTGTCCTCCCCCCCACCCCCAATTTAAGTAGCAAAGTCCTGAAGAATGCTGTTCAAAGGAAGGTGGCTCAAGCCCCTGATCCCCTCTCACCTCACCCTTAGAAACATACAGAGCACGAGTCTTCCTGAGCTCTCAGGCAGCGTGAGCAGCAGTGATGCTGGTGTGAAGGAACATGGATGTGAGGCGCTTTGGCCCGGTGCCTATAAAATACCCATTTAGAAGATATACAAAAGCATACTTCAAAAATGTTAAACCCTCACCAACAGCTTTTCTCAAGAGACCATTTGTGTTACGATTACTTGTATAAATATGCTTCCTGCTTAAAGTAAACTTGACCCAAGTGGCTAGCAAATTAGAAACACCATTCATCTCTGACATATGATACTGGTGCCATGTAAAGGCCCTTAATAAGCCATTTACATTTACTGTGAGACTGTATGTTTTAATCACATTTAAAAATATAGAGCTCAAAGGCAGTTAACTGATTAGCATTCAGCCACTGAGAATAATAATAGGCTATGATGTATAAGCTCTTCAATTATCTACTACTTACACTACATTACCTATAAAAAGAGATTGTACGTCGTTTTCCATTGTGCTATTACAAATTTTCTTTGAAAGTGGGGAGTCTGAAGCAAAGATATGATAACTGTGGATAAAAACTGCTGACAATATTAGCTCATGGTATAAGGAACTGACATGACTAATTGAAAAATAATTCCTTACTAACTGAATTGTCATGTCTATGATGGGGAAAAAAAAAGACAATCTGTGAAAGTTCGAAGCAACAGTGCAACCGAGGAACTGAACTAAGTTCACACTATAGTTCATAATATTCTGCATTTTGTACAGAAAAATGAATTCAGCACTTTTTGTTTTTGTAACTTGGATAAGACAATTCTATGTTATTTTAGTAAATCCTTACAGGCAAGTTGGGGATCTTGCAGTGTGGTTTAACATCTCCTTACTCTGAAGATCTGGCAGAAAAGGGTACGCAGAGAGGAAATATAAGATATTTATAATGGTCCATAATTTTTAGTGTATGAATCAAACTCAAATATAACACTGGCCAAGAAAAATTAAATGTTGCTAACAGATGAGACGGAAGTCTGTGGTTTCAGAAATCCAAAGCTGTTAGAAGAAACACTACTGTGGCCTCCACAACCTCCGCCCGGTCATTATTCATGCATTCATTCAGTGAATATTTATTTCATGCCTACTGTGTACCAGGCACTGTCCTGGGTACCGGGGCCCCTGGAAACCTTGTCTGTCTGGTTTGCTGCTGTATTCTCTCCCAGGGCATTATATTTATGATGAAAGATGCTGTGGATACATTTACTTCATTCAAGTAAAAACGGAGACTGTGTAGCTTCCTGCTGAACAAACGGCAAGTCCCAGAAACCCAGGTTCTGGAAAATTAGCCACACCCAGTGTAAGATAAACCCCTATCAAGGTGTCAGAGGCCATGGCAAGGTAAACCTAACATTTTCAACCACAGGACCATGTCTGCTTTAGGAGGACCGCTTTCAGATTGGGGAAAGAGCCTGTCAGATCTTGTAAGAAGGGAGTCGTTGGCAGATCCCCGCCATCGGGAACGTGCTCTTAAACATGGAGCATTCCTGTTGCGCTCTCTCTTCCTTGAGTAAGTCAAGTCGCCATCTGCTTGTCACATGCCTCTCGTGTGGATTCATTCTCAGGCCAACTGTTAAGAATTGCCTGACATTCTGTACAAAGCATCGTAGCGTTTATGCTTTTGACTGTTTTCGGTACGGAGGTGGAGGCAGTTAGTGATCTGTTTCCTTGGAAGGGATGATCATTAGAGCCTCCTCTGGCCAACAGTGTGTACTTATCAAAAACTGAGTGGAGCGTCAAGTGTTCCTGGAGATCAAGGTCCTTGCTTTGTGTCAGAGGGGACGGAGCCCAACTCCTCAGCTTCGTGGGACATATAGCCTAAACCAGCTGAGCCCACGGGCTGCGAAGCAGACCTCTGATGAAGAAGACATCTGTCCTTTTACATCACTGTCTCTCTTTTTTTGGCACCTTATAATAAATGTTCCACTAAAAGGTGATACTGTCTCTCTGAGTTTTAGAACATCACAGGTCTCATCTTCCTATGGAAGGTCTTCCCCCCACACTTGACAGGTGTGGCTGCTTTGTTTTCTAGACACAGCTTGTCACCGGATAGGATGCCTTAAAAGCTGACAGGAAAAGCTAAGGCAGAAACAGTTCTCATTTTGTTTGGAAACCTGAGGAAATATTAGTGTTTTTCTAGAGATCCATCCATCAAGTATTTTCAGGGGATTTGCCCCCTGAAGAGTCAAGGACCATAACTAACTCAACAGGTACTTTTTTTCATAGTATAAATTACGAAAATTTATGCTACTATCGTACAGTTGACCAGCTTGTCCTTAGGCAAGTGCCTTAATGAAGGGTAACACATTTGCCCATTAGATTTTCTGAAATCACTATCATACTAAGCAACATCACCTTAAATAAACTTCTCAATACTAGTACTTCTTTTTATTTAATTTTATTTATTTATTTGAGAGAGACACAGAGCACAAAAAGGGGAAAGGGCAGAGCAAGAGGGAAAGAAACAAGCAGGCTCCCCGCTGAGCACGGAGACCTACAAGGGGCTCGATCCCAGGACCCCGAGATCATGACCTGAGCTGAAGTCAGACACTTAACCCACTGAGCCAACCCAGGAGCCCCTCAATCTTAGGACTTCTTATTCTTAGGAGAAAGCATACTGTTGCCTAAACCTCATGGCAGAATCAGATCACAAACACAAACACCCACACATATACACACACACACAGGCTCTCACACACATCCTCGCACAAGCACGTGTACCTATTAATAATGGTTCGGCAGCGTTTGTCCACTCTACCAATTACACACAACAATCAATCGCTCCTTTTCCTTTTAAAGTCGCCTAAACCCAATACTTTCCTACTCTGGAGCTTGAGCCACAGTAAGAACTACATTTTCCATCACAACCCAGCATATATCACACACACACACACACACAACTGAAACAAAAACAGCAGGAAACTATATACAGGTGATGCATTTTTTCCCATTTCATTCCACTAAAAAATGCTGGTCAAAGATCCATTAAATTGGGTCACAACATTAATGGGTTACAACCACAATTTTTTGGAAAACGCTGGCTCAAAGCAACTGGTCTTCATCCTGAAGATGACGAGACCCAATTAGGATCCTGTATGATGACTTCAGTTTTTTCAAAAACACGGTTTGTTCAAAGACAAGGGGACATCCTGTTACCCAGGAACCATCTGTTCTGAGGGCTTGGTGAATTCTTTTAGTTGGCTTGCTTCTAATCATGCAAAATGAATGTAACGATGCAGATCCCACAGGCAACCACTGCTGCCTGCAAAGCCTCCTATGTTTTTAGCAGATTTCTGCTGGCAGAGCCCTGAGGACTCTGACCCCCCTCCTCTCCTTTGAAACTCTCATCACTGTGGGGCTTGAGGGCATTCCCTGCCTAACTTCCACAGTCTTCACTTCATTCCTCCCTTTTGCTCCCCGTCCCCAAACTCTTAATTCATAAACAAGACTTGAAAAGAAGGTTGAGCCAGGAAAAGATGAGACGCCCAGAGCCTCTGAGCATCCTCCCAGCCCCCCATCGCTTTCTGACAATTACCCTCTTACCTACCTAACAGAAGAGTTTCCCATCCATCACTCAGTGACAAGATAAACACCATTGCTACTGGAATGCATCTTATACAGGGATTTGAAAATTTTCACCTTTGCTGAACCAACTAAAAAATGTAACTCTATGCCCTAAATGTTTGAGAGGGTTAGTCTGGCTGAGAATTGGCCTCTTATGGGTGAAACTGACAGCAAAAGAGAAAAGTATAACTGAAGTCACTGCCTTCCATATGCATCTGAGTGATGTCCTAGCTGCCATGGGGTGGAGAGGGGAGGGGAATCCTAACCCCAAGCACCCTTGGGTCACCGTTATATTGAGGAGGATGGTAATAGAGATACATCAAACAAAGACATGCCTTCAAGTGCACTTGTACAAATTAACAAAAATTATTTGTAAGAGCAGTAGTGCAATATAGGAAGACTTAAGCCTGACCTAGCCATGGGACTTGTAATGTCTCCATTTCAAAATCACTAGGCATTTGTTTGACAACCATTAAAATTGCAATAATGGCTCGTGAAAAGTGGCACACCCCCACCTTCCAACTCCACTCCTTAAACTTGTCCTCCAGCCCCAGAAAGAATCTCCCATTACTGTACATAATATTTACTCTAAAACCCAGTCAGAGAACTCAGAGCCTGAGACGTGGGGATCCGACACAGGGCGCTCGTGACCTCAGTGATCCATCTCACATTCCCTCAAGTTACAGGGAAATGTCCTAAATGACTACTGGGATCTTTCTGTAACACTGTACCCACTCTGCGGTTGACATATTGACCATGACATACTACACTGTTAGCTTTCCACCCCAGTTAGAAAATTAAAAAGAGAAACCAGGTCACACACAGCCCGAAGCTGGAGGGTAGGTTTGCTTTATAAAACGCATGTATTGTAGGACCTAGTTTTGGGGTCTTCTGATGGGTCTGAGAATGTGTGTGATGTGGGAAGGAGGTATTTCCTAAATTGCTTCCTTCCCTCTGAGCTACCCACTGTCACACAGGCTACATTTACACATTTAGCAGCTAAACACTGGTGTCTACTTTATTACGTAAACAAGCAAAACCTCACCATGTCCTTGATGTGCTCTTCTATCAGCCTTAATGAAGGGTTGGGCGCTCCTTGTTTGGAAGTGTGTTCAATTTCAGGATTTGGTTCACTTGGTTGCTGTGTTTGGGGATGTAGGTGTAGACAAGTGGCTTGTGCAAGTCGTCACAGAGACGCACATCATTGTGATTTTTGTATTTCATATTTTCCTGCCTTAAGAGAAATTCTTTTTTTAGTCTTACCCAGAGATACATAAGAGCAAGAGGTTAGACTCTTTTACTGATATGCCTTGGCCCAGAGCTTCTTCCTCCAAAGTAAGTTACAAGGATGTCTCCGTACACTAACTGGCTTTGTTTGCCCTGTAAAAACAGGACTGTTCACAGTCTGTGACGTCAACTGTGTTGAGAGTTCAGTAGTTTCCTATAGAAGCGAACAGTGAGATCTATGGCTTTCTCAAAATACAACACTTGGGGGGGGGCACCTGGGTGGCTCAGTCAGTTAAGTGTCTGCCTTTGGCTCAGGTCATGATTCTGGGGTCCTGGGATCGGGTCCTGCGTCAGGCTCCCTGCTCCGTGGGGAGTCTGCTTTTCCTTTTCCTTTCCTGCCTCTGCCTTTACTCCCTCTGGTGCTCACTCTCTCCCTCGCGCTCTCTCTCCCTCATGCTCACTCTCCCTTTCTCTCTCTCAAATAAATAAAATCTTTAAAAACAAACAAACAAACAAACAAACCACCTGCATTAGGAGCCCTGAGTGTGACCTGGGAAATGGTGCAGGTTTTAGGACTGGCTGGATTATTTCTGATATTACAGGATCAAATCGTAAATCCAGGGCAGGCGTGCAGAGGGGACATAGGAGAGAGGAACTTGTTTCCCTATCCATGGTGCCACTGGAATCTGTCATAGAATATTTACCTGAGGAGAAGAAGAGAGAGAGGTCTTATAGAATGCTTGAAACTGCGTATTCTCAAGCATCCTGAACATTTGGGAAGAGTTTGGCAGGGCAGGGGGCTACCCCACACCATTGAGTCCTCAAGAATAAACAGCAGGACTATGTTGAAAATGAAGCATTTTTCCTCAATTCCCTCCCTCCCTCATTCATTCATTTACTGGTCATCTATTGAGTATCTAGCATTGTGTTTGTGAGGGTCCGGTCTGGAAACTGAGACCACACCAATAATTTGAACAGGGAAACTTTAATGGGAAGAATTGTTAACTAATAAAAAGGGATTAACTACTGAGGGGGTAAAGAGATCTCTAAGCAATATTGGAATAGCAGATGGAGGGAGCAGCTTCTCTTCCAAGGCTACAGAAAGAACTCAAGGAAGAAAGAAATTGAGAGAGGGCCTTCTCTCAGGGATGAGATTTGGACTCCATTGGCAAAGGGGTGGCTGTGGCCCAAGGATCTCACCGTGGCCCCTCAGGGAGCTTCCACTGGGCGCGCTCAAGAGCCAGCGCGACTCCTTGCACGTTGTGCACCAGCCAGTTTCGCACAGGAAGCTGCCCGCCGGCCACCATGCCATCGGAGCTAGAAGAAAGTACTAGAACCCCAAAGACAAGCCCCTACCCCTAGAAGTGTCCCTCCGGTGCCCTCTGCTGACAAAGCCTAAGCTGCATTGGCTGGCAAAGGAGAAACCTTGTCGGGGTCCAGCTGCAGTGTGACAAAAGGAGGCACAGAGGAATGGATTTGGAGCAGATAGGCAAGAACCGACAACCTGCATAACCATGGTTTGGATACTCTGCTAGACATGGCATTAGCGATGAATAAATGTGGTCCTCGCTCTTACAAAGCTTACTGTCATAGTGGATGGCCACAGTCCCTAGAGGAAGGCATCATTTTTTTTTTTGGCTTTATTCCCTTTAAAAAATCAGTGCTTTCTGAGACCTCTGAGCTTCTCCAAAGACGATCACATACATTCAAGTTAGTTCCTTCAGATATTAAGCCATTTGCTATTTTATTTTATTTTTTCAGGGAAATAATAAGGTCCTTTGCTATTTTAAAGCAACCCTAACCAGTGCAATATACACACAGAGAAGCAGCTAGCTCCGGAGCAGACCAGCGGAGTCGGAATCCTGGCTCCTCCGTTTACTGACTTGGTAACTTTGGGCAAGTGACTGAATCTAGCTGCCCTCCATGTCCTCCTCCACAAAGTGAGGATCCGAACAGTATCGACCTCATACGCTTGGTGAGAGGATCCACTGTGATGGAGGCATGCAAGTACTTCTAATATAATATCTGACATACAAAAAGGCTTGAATAAACATTTGCAACTGTTTTATAATAAATGCAATTATATATATTATAATAAGATAGGGGTAAAAATGATCTTTTAGATTCTCTATTCAGGTTCCCAGGGATTGTTTTCATGAACCCACACTCAGAAAGATCCTGCTTTTAAACAATTCATTTAAAAAAGATTCAAAATGGAGTGGCTCATTCAGTTGAGTGTATAACTTCAGCTCAGGTCATGATCTCGGGGTCCTGGGATCAAGCCACACGTTGGGCTCCCTGCTCAGCAGGGACTCTGCTTCTCTCTCTCCTTCTGCCCTTCTTCCTGCTCGTGCTCTCTCTCTCTCTCTCTCAAATAAATAAAATCTTTTTAAAAAATAATAAAAAAAATAAAAGTAAAAAGAGGGGCACCTGGGTGGCTTAGTTGGTTGAGCAACGACTCTTGATTTTGGCTCAGGGCACGATCTCAGGGTGGTGGCATGGAGCCCCATGACCGGCTCTGCACGCAGCATGGAGTCTGCTTGTCCTCCTCCCTCTGCTCCTCCCCCTGTGAGCTCTCTCTCTCTCTCTCTCAAATAAATAATGAAAGTCTAGATTGACTCCAAGCTTACTTTTATATGGCACATCTTAAAAACGTGCAAAAATAGAGCCAAAGAAACTATGTGTGTTTGGTTAAGAGATTTAAAATGAGATGACTTTGCTCTCTTCAGATAGTTCAAGGGTGATTTTGGTTTTCTTGCTCTGCTGGTCCAAATGAGTATAGGTATGTGGAACTTAACAAGGAAGGGGCTTTGGTTCAGCATAAAGGAAAAAACAAACTTGTAACAACTACAGCCATTCCAACCGTAGCGACTGATATCTGCCACTCCGGGAGACTGTCCCACAGAGATTGACTGGACACCTGTGGTAGAGTCTGACACGTCAGCCTCATCTGCCTCCCAAGATGACACCATCAGCACCCTTCCGGGATGGCCTGGGTGGAGACAGCTGCCTTGCCCAGGGCACGGCCCTCTGAGGCAGTCTGCATCGGGGCATAACTGCCCCTTTGCTTTGGCGCCAGACAGCTCCCCAGGATCATTTCAGCTTCAGAACTTCTCATGATGTCGGCTGCAGCCCCTACTGAGACTGCCTCCCTTCTCCTTCTGCCCTATCCAGCTTCCTGCCCTCCCACAGTGGTTGGTCCCCAGATCTTTAATAAACTGCTGGCAGGTAGATCTTCACTTCACAGTCTGCTTCTGGGGGAGCCCAGCCTGTGACAACACCTGCCCAGGATGCTAGAGGCATGGCTCTGAGCAGGGTAACTGTAAAGGTCCCTGACAGCCCTGTGACTCAACAAAGCTGTTGGGCATCTGAAGCTGAATGCTCTAAGTCTACAGAGTTCCCATCTGTGCCAACTGTGTGCAATCCATACGGATGGTCCTCACGAGAAATCTCAACCTTCTTTCTTACTGTCTGATCTACGGCTGGCCTGAAGTCACTTAGGAGGGGCACCTCTTGAGTCATAACATTGTTCATTCAATCACTTGTCAAGTCTTTCAACAACTGTTTATCAAGGCCCAGACACACACCAAGCCTGGTGGAAACAATAGTGCATAAAAGAGCTCTTTTCTGGAGCTTATATTCTAGTGAGCAGAAACGTATCAACCTATTTCCCAAATTTCAGTCATTTGTATACTGCTTCCAAAATTTTTGCTTATATGCCCATTGCCTGATCATGGTACTTCTACTTCCTCTGGCTTATGGATGGTGGATTCACAGTTTTATCTATTTAGGCCCAACATAGGCTAAAATGTTCACAAAAGGATAAGCTATAAGTATATACATATTTTTTTCAAATACACATCAAAATAAATATATAACTTTAAAATTTTTAAAAATGAACACCTGCATGTCATTTGTGCCATATGTGTACCATACTTTAGGAAGCAATTTATACAAAGGATCACACAGAGAAATGTAAAACCACAAGTGTGACAAGTGCTTATAATGAGAAGTATCCAATATCCTCAGACTATATAACAGGGGGAATTAACTTACTTAAGGGCTTCTCTGAAGAAGTGGGCTAATATCTGAAAGAAGAGTAAGAGCTGACAAGATAAAGAGGTGGAATGTGTGTTGTGATGAACATTACAGATAGAGGCAGCAGCATACGCCAAGGCCCTGTGGCAGGAGGGAACACAATGCCAATGAGGCTCAAGTGTGGTGACCAAGGGGTAGGGAGCATGTCGTGAACTGAGGCTCGCTGGCAAAGTAGAGGCCAGTGATGGAAAAGGGAAGTTAGGTGGATTCCGTGCTCCAGCATCTGTAGATAACAGTTTAAGCTATATATACATAAGCATTCGCTCTCCCTCTCTCTCTCCCCCACACAACTGAATTGTAACACTTCTCTAGACCCTCTGCCAAGGGACACAAATAAGCAGCATCCACATGCATGTTTCTGGCCTGGGACTGTGAAATGTATTCCAGACTTGAAACTTCACAGGGGCTGAGGTTACATTTGTTAAATATTTAGCACTTTCCCCCAGGCTTTTATTCATTCTATCCAGCAGGTGGAGTATAGGGAAATGCTTTTTGTTCCCAACAAATCCCCTTATATCGAAAAGGAAGAGCAAGGTCTGCCAGCACAGTCAAGGGTGAGAGATAGAACAAGGAAGCAGTGATTGTGTATTTGAGTCTCATTCATATGGAAAACATGAACTAATTAGCTTCTTACTGCTGTACTTCCAGAGATTCTGAATTTGACGTTTCTGTCCAAGTTTGGGGAGCTATGCTATTAATCAGTCCAAAAACAAATGAAGCGGCTTAAAAAGAATCACATAACCAAAAACCACATCCTTCATAAGATAAAAAACAAAAAAACCCCAAAAAACAGGCAACTTGGAAACTCTTCAGAGATGGTGCCAGTTTCAGGGTTTGGGGGGGGGGGATCTGGCTGGCTGACGGAGATGTCTTAATCTGGGGATGAAAATAGAGAACACAAACATATTTACACAGCTCTAATGAGGAAAACTCAACAGACCACATTGCCCTGTAAAGAGTGGCTTCTTAAAGTCCTACAGCCAAACACTGACCTTGTGGGGAAAACAAACCAAAGGACCGAAAGTGAATAGAGACAGAATAGGGGGGCTCCAGATTCTGTAAGAAACATGACCAATTCTGCATAATAACCCTTCTGAATTGATCTCACTCCTTTTTCTGGAAGACACAGAAACCTGCCTTCGTGACAACCAAACAAAGAAGACAGCTCCTGAGTCTCTGCCATGGAGGAGGTTATTGAAACAAACGTGGGGGAAGAGAACAACGCACTCTACTGAGGACTCCCACACTCAGCTGGGGGATGTGGTTCATAAATAAACTGTCAAAACGCAACCTAAGAGAGCACAGAAAGAAATGCGTGCACGGTGCTCCCGGAGCACAGGTGGAAGGAAAAATTCCTCCTGGGGGAGTGAGGGAAAGCTTCCCAGAGGAGGTGATGTCTGACCTGTGTCAGAAGAGATGAGCAGCTGTCTACAGACGAGGAAGTGGGAAAAGGAAGCAGGACCATGGGGAAATGGGGGGAGGGAAGCAGGACGATGGAGTCTCACCTCACTCATGGATTAGGAACGAGAGAGTCCACTTACAAAGAGAAGTCAGTCCCCCATGGTCAAACTCAGTCCTGAAAAGCCCCCAGAGAGATGGGCATACCATATCTCAGTGAGGAACTGGCATGCATTTGGGGGGCCTATGCCATATGAACACTGTGAAAAATTAAGCCCTGTAATCCCATTCAGCCAGCCAGGTGCTCCCAGTACAAGAGGTCTGGAAAACCAGGACAACAGCAGACCCTGCCTCCCCTCACTCCCTTGGGAGCACACAGATTTGGGAGAAGAATGTCAGGCAGATCACCCACAGTATTTACTGTTCTCTTTCTCCTTCCTCCCTCCCGCATGCTCTCTCTCTCCTGAGTTGGTAAAGTTTATTTCTTTTAAGTTAACTGTGTGCGTGTGTGATGTCGCTTTCCTTTCGCATATAGGGTACAAGCTGGCACTATTCAGTATGCGGTTTCCACATCTCTAACACAGGGAGAATATTAAAACCTCCCTCACAGGGTCAAGGTGAGGATGAAATGAGCTCATCAGTGTAGACTGCACAGAACACTGCTTGGTGCAAGGTAAGTGTGTAACTATTACTGCTACAATCATTACTCCAATCAAAGGAGACAGCACAAGCTAGGACACAGAAAGACAGAGGAGAATGGTTTAGAGGATGGACAGCAGCATAACCAACCAGAGGTGAAGCTGGTAAGGTAGGCTTTGGGGAATTTGGGAAGGTTCTTTATTGCAGGACTAAGCTTAAATTCTATCTTTGGGCAAGAAGAAACCAGTGGAGACATTCTGCAGGTAGGTCGTAACTCCACATTGAGAGTAAACTGCGATAGCTCCAGCCGTTGTGTGGAAAAGAAGATGGGAAAACCCGTCAGAAAGCCACTGTAAGAGAGTGGTCTTGGGGGCGCCTGGGTGGCTCAGTCGTTGAGCGTCTGCCTTCGGCTCAGGGCGTGATCCTGGCGTTATGGGATCGAGCCCCACATCAGGCTCCTCTGCTATGAGCCTGCTTCTTCCTCTCCCACTCCCCCTGCTTGTGTTCTCTCTCTCGCTGGCTGTCTCTCTCTCTGTGTCAAGTAAATAAATAAAATCTTTAAAAAAAAAAAAAAAGAGAGAGTGGTCTTGGGGGGCACCGGGTGGCTGACTCAGTTCAGCATCCCACTCTTGGTTTTGGCTCAGGTCATGATCTCAGGGTGCTAGGATCAAGTTCTGCATTGGGTTCCACACTCTGCGGGGAGTCTGCTTGAGATTCTCCCTCTCCCTCTGCCCCTCCCCACCATGTGCCTGCTCACTCTAATAAATAAATCTATCTTTAAAAATAAAAGAGTGTGGTCTTGGGATGAGGAGAACCTGAGCTGATGGCAGTGGTGACGGTGATGATTTTCTTAATGTCAGTTCCCCCAAAACAGACCCTGAGACCATGATTGTGGCATAGGCTGAGAGGAGATCCCAAAAAGCACAAGTGTGGGGGAGGGGGGAATATAAGACAGGGATAGGAGAAGGGCCATCCATTCCTCACGAAACAGGTCCCTGCTGCAGACAGGTGAGGCTCATTTCCACTGGGGTCTCTGCGAGGCTGTGGACAACAAGGCTGCATGCAAGCTCAGAAACGGTTGAAGATAAGTCAAGCAGAGAAAGACAATTATCATATGGTTTCACTCATTTATGAAACATAAGAAATAGGAAGATCGGTAGGAGAAGGAAGGGAAGAATGAAGTGGGGTAAACAGAAGGGGGAATGAACCATGAGAGACTGTGGACTCTGGGAAACAAACTGAGGGCTTCAGAGGGGAGGAGGGTGGGGGATTGGGATAGGCTGGTGATGGGTATTAAGGAGGGCACATATTGCATGGTGCACTGGGTGTTATACGCAAATAATGAATCATGGAACATTGCATCAAAAACTGGGGATGTACCGTATGGTGACTAATGTAACAAAATAAAAATTATATATAAAAAAAGAAAGAAACAGTTGAAGAGATCTGCGGCAGACACGATGATAATGATACTAGTTGCAGTAGGTAACCTTTTCTGAGTGCTTACCATGGGCCAGACATGATGCTAATATCTCATGTAAATGCATTATGACGGTCTATCCTTACAACCCTCAGGAGGTGTCAGTGCTATTACTATCCTCACTTTACAGATGGGGAAGCTGAGGCACTGAGCAGTTATATGATGTGCCCAAAGGTACAGAGCTAGGAGGTGATGAAACCCACACTGGAGCTCATGCATTGTGACTCCAGAGCCCATACCTTCCATCGCTACTGCATACTGCCTCAAAAAGACCAGCACTGAGCTAGGAAGAAGCGATGAATCTGAGAATGATTTAGGACAGTGCTATCTAATACAACAGCCACTAGCCACATGTGGCTACTGAGCACTTGGAAATGTCACTAGTACAACTAAAGAAGTGAAGTTTGAATTTTATTTATTTTAATTAAAATATTTATGCATGCCTAGGGGCTACTGCATTGGACAGTGGAAATTTAGAAGGTGGAACACTCTGCCCTTGAAGAAGGTAAGGAATATTTAGATCTTTACCAATATGGTGATGTCATGATGCATCTTTATCTGTGTCACAGTTAATTAATTACAGAGAGTACTGAAAATTCTGAAATTAATGAATTTTTTATATTTAATTAAAAAATTTAAAATCAAACTAATGCAGGCACACAGGTTTAAAAATACAGTATTACAAAATTTATAACAGCAGTATCCTTTCCCATTGCACTCCTGCTCTCCAGACACAACCACTTTTATTTCTTCTAGATATTTCTCGGGATACTTGACTTCGTATTTTTTTTTTTTTTAAGATTTTATTTATTTATTTGACAGAGAGACAGCCAGCGAGAGAGGGAACACAAGCAGGGGGAGTGGGAGAGGAAGAAGCAGGCTTCCAGCAGAGGAGCCTGATGTGGGGCTCGATCCCAGAACGCTGGGATCACGCCCTGAGCCGAAGGCAGACGCTTAACGACTGAGCCACCCAGGCGCCCCTGACTTTGTATTTCTAAACAGTATCTATTAAACAGTATGCATTAGTTTCATTCTATGGAAGATACAGATTTAGCTTTTTACACTATAGGCCAGCCAGTTATCTACATAACTTCTATCCCATCCCAGGGCCCTTCCATCATCCCTAAAGAGTTACATCACTGGTTAGTTCAAGAGTCAATGTTCACATTAGTAAGATGTTGTGACTATTAGTTACATATAAGTGAGGGTATGATTTCATGTCATTCTTCATACAAGTGTCTGTCTTTCATTTCCTCCATTTTCAGCTTACTCATCACCAATTTAGCCTCAAACTTTCAGACAAACTCTAAAAAGCCTCTCAATACAATCAACCACATTTTTTACTGTTTCGATTTTCATCGAGACATCCCTCTTGGAGCCCTCGGATCTGTAGCGCCTTTCACAGCGCCATGACCCTGGGGCTTCCCACCACTATTTTCCTGGGATTCCTTGTGCCTCTCTCCTGTTTTAGGTTTACTATTCCAGGATCCCACACAATCTTCTTTCTTAATTTAGCCCCTGGCTATTTAATACTTCCTCTGGTAGCTTTTTCACAAATGGTAAATGGAAAGTTACTTTTTAGAAGGTGTTTCTGTCTTCATTTGAGAGTCTAGCTGGATATGGAAGTCTCAGTTGTAAATTATCCTCCCTCAGAAACATGAAGGCATTGCTCTGTTGTCCCTTAAGCTTACAGTGCTGACGTGAGGAAGTATAATGCCATTCTGATTCCTGATCATCGAATGTTACCTCTTTTCCTCTCTGGAAGTTTTCACTATCTTCTCTGGCTCCAGTATTTGAAGTACTAGAATAATGCACCTTGCTATGGATCTTTTCATACATTGCAGTAGGTTAGTGGTGGGCCCTTTCAGTCTAGAAATACATGACTTTTGGTCCTACAGAATTTTCTGGCAAAATGTCTTAGATAATTCTTTTCCTCTCCTACCCCTTCTACACACACATACATTCTCTCTCTCTCTCCACACACACACACACACACACACACACACACACACACACACACAATTTCTCTGGAGAATACTGATTAATAGAATTTGTTAGGTATTAAATAGTACTACAATCTTGTTTAAAAAAAACCCTCATTTTTGGAGATGCATAATAATATATTCAGGGGTAAAATATCATGATATATATAATTTACAATGGTTCAGCAAACACACACACAAAAGCAAATAGGCAAAATGTTAACAATGAATAAATATAGGAGGTGGATGTATGAGAGTTTATCGCATTCTTTTTAAATTTTTTCTGTTCAAAACTTTCCAGAGTAGAAATTCAAATCAATTAGAAAATAAAAAATCAGAGCAGTAAGTGGGAACTGGCAGTATTAGAAGTTCATCTCATTTCTGGAGGTCCCTTAAAAAGTTAAAAATTGAGCTACCCTATGATCCAGCCATTGCACTACTGGGTGTTTACCCCAAAGATACAGACGTAGTGAAGAGAAGGACCATATGCACCCCAGTGTTCACAGCAGCATTGTCCACAATAGCTAAATTGTGGAAGGAGCCAAGATGCCCTTCAACAGATAACTGGATTAAGAAGATGTGGTCCATATATACAATGGAATATTACTCAGCCATCAGAAAAAACGATTTCTCAACATTTGCTGCAACATGGATGGGACTGGAGGAGATAATGCTAAGCAAAATAAGTCAAGCAGAGAAAGACAATTATCATATGGTTTCACTCATTTATGGAACATAAGAAGTAGGAAGATCGGTAGGAGAAGAAAGGGAAGAAGAGAGGGTAAACAGAAGGGGGAATGAACCATGAGAGACTATGGACTCTGGGAAACAACCTGAGGGCTTCAGAGGGGAGGGGGATGGGGGAATGAGATAGGCTGGTGATGGGTAGTAAGGAGGGCACGTATTGCAGGGTGCACTGGGTGTTCTACACAACTAATGAATCATCGAACTTTACATCAAAAACTAGGGATGTACTGTATGGTGACTAACATAATATAATAAAAAATTATTTAAAAATAAATAAAATGCAAGCTATCAATAGAAAAAAAAGAAGTTCATCTCATTTCTCATAGTAATCAAGTAGATGAAGCTTTAAAAGCTTCCGGTGGGGTGAGGTGACAAAGGAGAGGTCCTGAACTGGAAGTAAGAAGAAACTATAACTGAGATTACTGCTAACCAGGAGTTTCAAAGAGCTGTACAGTTAATGATGGGATGGATCAGGGGGAAAAAATCTATCTCCTGGCTTGAGGATATGGCTGTCCTCCGGTCTGTATCATGAGAAAGGAAAGTCTCCCTCTAAGAATCTATAATCATGAGCCTGTCGTCAAGTAGAATTGGCCTACAAACTTATACTACCTGCCTCATCTAGGAACCCATAGCCTTAGAAATTAACGTAAGACAGTGGTCCGTGATATTCTTTAGTATATCACATTCTTTAGTGGGCAAGTACAAGCAAACAACCCAAGAATTACTGGGCAACTGGGTGGCTCAGTTGGTTAAGTTTCTGACTCTTGGTTTCAGCTCAGGTCATGATCTCAGGGTCATGAGATCAAGCCCTGCCTCAGGCTCTGAGCTAAGCATGGAGCCTGCTGAAGATTCTCTCTCTCCCTTTGCCCCTCCCCTGCCCACACACGCTCTCTCGCTCTCTCTCTCACACTCTAAAACAAAACAAAACAAAACATAAATTACTTATAAAAAGTTGAACAAGAGGAAGTTGGTGGACAAAAATGGTGCTGAGGAATACTTAAGCACTTCAGACACCGGACTTTTGGGTACTAACTGGATACAGACCATCAATGAGTACACTTAAAGTGGTCAAATACATTTTTTCAAAAGGGACTTACAGTGTGAGAAATAAAAAGACTACCATGAACACCAAGTGAGTTTAACTCAGATAGGAATGAAATAAAATTTCAAATGAGCTACAGAGATACTGAAATTAATAACCTAATGGGTGGACTGCTTCCATAGAAATGTCAGAGGAATGAAGCAGACATGAAGCCCTCCCATAGATAACAATAATAGAAATAAGATTAAAGAAATACCTTTTAGAGGACAACTATGTAAAAATATTTTGGACCCTGGAGAGAGTCCAGAGAGTTTAGCTAGAGAGTTTAACCTCAAAAAACTGCCACAGGAAGGGGTCAGAATTGAGAGTTTATGTCTTCCCGGACTGAGGGTGATGCCCAACCCTTACAGCTCTAGTTGAAAAAAAAAAAAAAAAAACAACCAGCAGTGGAAAACCACAGCCTTACCAGCTAAGATGCCAAAGATCAGAGTTCAAGGCTGAAAATGTAGCTAGAAATCTACAGGAAAAGTACTGGCAGCAGAAAAACCACAGAAGCAGTATAAAACTCTGAGTATAAACTCTGCCCAAATCCTGGGCCAAGAGCTAAACTACGCATGTGTGGGAGGAGGCACTAAGGGGCCTAGGGAAAAAGTAGGCAGAAACCAGAAAGCAATGTGCTCTTGAGTAAGAAAGCTGTGTGCAGCCCTACCTGTGAATTTGCTGCCTTTTTTTCAAAATTGAGTTAACTTCCCAAACATGCACAAGTCAGGTACCAGAAAGTTGAATCTTACAGGCTTAAAAGTTCAGACACAGGGGGCGCCTGGGTGGCACAGCGGTTAAGCGTCTGCCTTCAGCTCAGGGCGTGATCCCGGCGTTATGGGATCGAGCCCCACATCAGGCTCCTCCGCTATGAGCCTGCTTCTTCCTCTCCCACTCCCCCTGCTTGTGTTCCCTCTCTCGCTGGCTGTCTCTATCTCTGTCGAATAAATAAAATCTTTAAAAAAAAAAAAAAAAGGTTCAGAGACAGAGCCGCAAACCAGCCAAATAGCTAGAAATTAAGGAGAGGGGAATCCCTAAAAGCAAGAAAACCAAAGAGAGTGACCTCTGTTGAAATCCTTGACTAACCACTGTATTACAAGAAGTGGAAAACTCCCAAAGGACCAGGTGAAAAAAGTAGCAATGAGAAGCCATAAGAACAGAGATATTCAATGCCACATACCCTAAGCGTGACAAAAGTTACATTGGAGTCCAGACAAGTTAATCGCCTACTACCAAAAAAAAAAAAAAAAAAAAATGCACCTTGGAAGAATACAAGAGAATCTAGAGTTGCTATAACGTATCATCAGTAAGGCTCAATTTTCAGCCAGAAACTACTAGATATACAAAGAAATGTTAGTGTGCTCTGTATTCAGGGGAAAAGGCAGCCAATAGAAACTGACTCTGAATGCCTCCAGATGTTGAATTTAGCAGACTTTAAAGCAATTATTATAAATATGTTCAAAGAAGTAAAGGAAAGTATGGTACCATATTGAATGGACAGCTAGGAATTTTCAAAAGAAAAACGGAGACTAAAAAAAAAAAAGGAAATTCTAGATCTGAAAAGCACAAAAACTGAAATTTAAAAAGTTTATTACATAGGCTCAAGTATCTATTGAGGATGGCAGAAGAAAGAATCAGTGAACCTGAAGAGAGAGCAACAGAAGTACCAAGAAACAAAAAGAATAGGTTAAGGAAAATTGAGGGGAACCTCAGAGACCTGAGGGAACAATATTCAGATGTTCAAAACACATATAACCGGAATTCCAAAGGAAAAGGAGAAAGAAAAAAAGAGTAGAAAAAATATATTTAAAGAAGGAATTGCTGAAAACTTACCAAAGGGGCATAAGGAAACTCTTAGGGGTGATGGAAATGTTCTGTATTTTGATTGTGGTGGGGGCTTCATGGGTGTATACATTCATCAGAATGCATCCAATTAAACAGTTTAAGCGGGTGTGCTTCATTGTACATAAATGATAGCTCAATAAAGTTATTTAAAAATGTAAATGATGAACTATACCTCTCTCTTCCATTAAAAAAAATCCTAACGAGGGGAGTCCGGGTGGTTGGTCAGGTAAGCATCCAACTCCCGATTCTGGCTCAATTCATGAGCTGAGGGTCATGAGATCAAGCCCCCACATCGGGCTCTGCGCCGGGCATGGAGTCCGCTTAAGATTCTTTCTCTCCCTGCTCCTCTGCCCCTCTCCCCAGTTTGCACATGCTTTCTCTCTCCCAAAAAAAAAAAAAAAAAAAAAAAAGGCCTAACGAATGGGCTAAATATGATACTGGACATATGGGAGAGAACATGGGTAAAGAGGAAAATAAATCTGAAGAAATTAACCGGAAGGTAACATGGTGAAATTAATAAGAGGTCAGGGAGAAGAGAATGACAGGAGGAGCTGTAGTATGAGAGACAAGTGGAAATGTGGACAGATAGTATTTGAAGGGATTTTTACTGAGAATTTTCCAAAGTTGATGAAAGACATGAATCTTAAGTGTCTGGAAGCACATGGAGTCCTACACAGTAGAAACAAAACTACAGCCACATCTAGATGAACAGCTGTGAGGGGGAGAAAACCACGGAGAATATCTTCAAAACAGGTGGAGGAAAGAGGGATTGCCTGAGAAGTGGCATTTATACTGGCAGCAGACTTTTCAACACAACAGTAGTGGCCAAGAGAGAGTAGAATCTGGTCTTCAAAGTGCTGAGAGAAAATAGATCTCGACCCCTCCTCCCCCCTCGGTACCTTGCAACCAGCTGCAGAGCTATTTCTGAACGCATCTTCTGTTTTGAGCCTTCTCATTACCTCTTCACTCCCGGTCCATCAAGTATGTCCAGTCTCTTGGGCTATTAAGGGATTTTATTTAAAGTAAACAGTGTTAATGTGCTGAGGGTGTTAATGACTCAATGCTGTGGGTTGCCAGTGTTGACCTAAGCCATTTTTATTATAATATTACTTAAATACATACAAATATATAAAACTAGGTATAAACTCTTATGTTTATCATTCTTACACAACTATTAAAACAAATTTATAAAGAAATATATACAATTTACTTGTAAAGAAATTATAAGCAAAATTATAATGACAATAAAATCTAAAATATAGATATGTGCGGCAGATGATGCTGTTTTGCTGAGATGAATGGCTAAAATTGTGTTTATCTTTTAAAAAATTTATTTGTCTGAGAGAGAGAGAGAGACAGCAAGAGAGAGCATGAGTGAGGAGGAGAAGGAGAAGCAGACTCCCCGCTGAGCAGGGAGCCTGATGCAGGGGCTCAATCCCAGGACCCTGGGATCATGGCCTGAGCCGAAGGCAGATGCTTAACCAACTGAACCACCCAGATGACCCTAAAATTGTGTTTAAGAGCAGAAAGATCCCATTGTGTGTCTTTTCCTTCACTGAAGCAGGCTCAGAGCAGTAGCTGTGGAGTCTGGCTGCCTGGGTCGAAAGCCCACTCTGTGATTTGGGCAAGTGACTTAATCTCTTTAAGCCCCCATCCCTCCCCTCTAAATGAAGAAAGTGAAACCCAAATCAGGGATGTTGTGAGGATTAAATGCAACAAGAGGAGGGGAGTACTTAGCCCAGTGCCCAGCACATAAAATGGGCTTTATAAATTATTATTACTATTGTTGTAATTTGTCCTCTTTGATAATAAACCCATTTTAACTTCTGTTCCATCATTCTGAAATTTAATGAGGCACCTTAAAAAAAATACAATACCAGAAAAACTTCTATTCAAGAAAAAAAATCCTAATGAACTGGGAATCTACAGGCTGGCTCTTGGTCAAAGTCTTTGCCTGTAATGAAAAACGTAGTGATGACATCAGGCTTTTGAGTTTGGAATACCTCTGCCGGCAGGAGCCTCCTGAAGACTCAATTTCCACATCATGTCCTCCCTTAAGTCTACCCTGTGATGGGAAGTGAATGACCTTCCCTTGCTCCCAGTGTGAGCATAAATTCCCATTCAAACCTGGGAGCTGTAACAATGTGTCCAGACTGAGTGATGTGCTGAATGTCCAGGTGATCCAGCATTCCCTTTCAGAGAACCTTCGTGAAACAGAAACACACACGCGCCACCACTACCAACACCAACACCACCCTTAGATTTAACAGCTTTCTAGAAATGAAGGGTTTTAAGCCAAAGGAGTTACTCCAGGGTGAGAACCTTAGTCTTGGTGGCAGGCTATGGCAGGACAGTGATAAAGAGGAGGGTCTGTCATTCTGTAGGGGCAAAAGAATGCTTATAGTATAAAAAACAAAGAAACAAACAAACAAAAACCCCACTATATATTCAGTCTACCAAGAAGGCAGGCTCAGCTATTTAAAACAAAATCTTAGTTTTAATCTTTATGGGATGGTAATTTATGGTAAGAAAGGCTTGGATGAAACAACTGTCTTTATGATGTTTCTCGAGAGAAATTTAAGGGGTACCAGGGTGGCTCAGTCAGTTAAGCATCCAAATCTGGATTTTGGCTCTGGTCATGATCTCATGGTTGTGAGATCAAGCCCTACGTTGGGCTCCTCACTGGGCGTGGAGCTTGCTTGGGATTCTCTCTCTCCCTCTGCCCCCCCACCCCTGTCTCTCTAAAAAAATAATAAAAAATTTTTTTAGAAAGAGAAATTTAATAAGCAAACTAGCAACACTGGAGGATAAACTTTTCACTGCTTAAAAAAAACAACCATTTTTAAAAATGAATTTAGCCCCTACTATACACAAATGAAGCTACTTAAAAATAAGTTATAACAATCTCTTAATTAAGGAAAGTCTATTAAGCTTTTGGTCCCAAAGGTACATGCTTGAGGGTAATCTTAACCTGTTTCCCATACTTCTGTAGTTCAGACTGGCCCTATTGCCAATTATTTTAAATGGGTAAGGAATTAGCTGAGCTATCTGAGACTGGGTAGGTTCAGACACTGCTTACAAATAAAAGCAGATCCTTCAGGGGGTCCCTGGGTGGCTCAGTTGGTTAAGTGTCTGCCTTTGGCTCAGGTCATGATCCTGGGGTCCTGGGATCGAGCCCCCTGCTTGGCTGGGAGCCTGCTTCTCCCTCTGCCTCTGCCCCTCCCCCCACTCGTGCTCTCTCAAATAAATAAAATCTTTAAAAAAAATATTCTTCAGAGTGAGAAAGTTGCTTCTCACTAGGTACTTTTGTCCGTAACCTTAAGTCCTCTCCTGATGGCTAGGCAAACTCTGTGGTAAAATGTAGCAAAGGCCAGATAAAGCACATCATATGAAACACTTATCAAAGACCACTTCAGGGTTCCTGGGTTGTGCAGTTGGTTAAGTGTCTGCCTTCGACTCAGGTCATGATCTCAGGGTCCTGGGATCAAGCACCACACTGGGCTCCAGCTCAGCGAGGAGTCGGCTTCTCCCTCTCCCTCTGCTCCTCCCCCTGCTTGTGCTCTCTCTTAAATAAATAAATAAAATCTCAAAAAAAGAAAAGACCACTTCAATCCAGGTAAACCATTATACCACAACCTGAGAAAGGTGCGCACAGAGGCTCCACTGACGGGCCCTTGTCCATTACCCGGAGCCCACTTTGCCCATACCCCAAACTGTGACCGCCTTCCTCCTCCCCTCAGAATACTGAGGGGCACCTGCATGGCTCAATCGTTTAAGCGTCTGCCTTCGGCTCAGGTCATGATCTCAGGGTCTTGGGACTGAATCCCACATAGGGCTCCTTGCTCAGTGGGGAGCCTGCCTCTTCCTCTCCCTCTACCTCTCCCCTCCGCTGGTTCTCTCTCTCAAATAAATAAATAAAATCTTTATTTAGGAAAAAAAAAAGGTGGAATTCCTCAAATACTTTAGGAATGCTAAATACAAAGAACAATGATAGCTAGATTCAGACAAAACACCAGATTCTTAGAAATGAGAATTCCCACATACACACCCGCCTCACCAATTTAAATTGAAAAGTGGGGGTGGCCAAAGAACAGAAAGCAAGGACTCAGATACTAGTGCTCCCATGTTCACAGAATTATAATTCACAACGGCCAAAGTAGAATCAACCCAGTGTCCATCAACAGACAAATACATCAACAAAACGTAGGACCTAAATACAAGGGAACAGTGTGCAGCCAAAAAAGGAAGGAAACACTGACATGCGACGATATAGGTGAACCTTGAAAATATTATGCTAAGTGAAATAGGCCAGACACAAAAGGACAAACGCTTTATGATTCTACTTATATGATGTATCTAGAAGAGACAAATAGAGATCAGCAGGGGCTGGAGAGAACACAGAGTTATAGCCTCTTCTGAGCCCCCATAGTCCCCTCTCTCTCAAAATGTCCAAAGATCACAGTCTGGAAAACATGTTTTGTAAAATTATAATTAAGGGTCCATATTTCTATTCCTAGAAGGGATTCTTGTCCCTGCACCTCATCCATCCACAAAAAAAATCACACTGTCTTTCTAGGCTGGGTAGTTTCCAGAACAAAACTCCATTCACTTGGGGAAAAGAAAGGTGGCTGTGTCCCAGTGATAATATCCACAGGGCCCTGGAAATTATCAGAACACACATCTACCACAACACAATGAGGAAAACATTTAGAGTACTTCCTCTGAGGTGCAAACTTGGCGAAATTTAGGTTCTCTCATGAGTCTCCTAGGTTGTTCAATAATGACAGCTCCAAAAAACCTTCTGGTTTCATGACTGTAAGTACCTGGAAGTAGACAATCCCACAAGAGCCCAAATCTGAAGGCTCCATCTAGAAAGCACACCAAAAAAAGCTGGGGGAAACTCTGGATGTAAACCAAGGGTCTGCAGGAAGAACGTGGTAACAGACAGCTCCCAGCTATCTCATGTTTCCATGGTAATTCATGCTACCCTGGCAGCTCTGGCCTCTGGAAGCCTCTGGAAGCCCCTGGGACATGATTTATGGCAGCTACGGGCAGCTACGGGCCCTGGATGTCAGGCGGACACACGTGGGATAAAGCAGACAGAGACAGACTGCCCTGCTTTATCTCATCTTGTACTTCCTCACCTTTCCTGACTAGGTGGGGGTGTCACCCAGTGAAAGGACGTTTTACAAGCAAGCCATTCATCAGGACTCCTAATTAAAAAGTTGGAGAGTGCAACAATGGAGCGGATTTTGCCATCTTCTGACACTTCATTAACCTCATCATTGTTCTTCTGCCGAGGGCCAGAGTCTCTGGGATTACTACCTAGGTGCTGTCCTTAACACTCAGGCAGAAAAAGAAGCAGTAACACTTTGCCTGAAAAATAACTCCCCCATATGACCACAAAAGTTGTGCCAGATCATGAACGAAACAGGAACAACATGACAAGGAAAAGAAGATCTACTTGGACTTACTAAATTTAGGAATATTCACCTTCACTCAGAGGAAAATAGAGTAGGAATAATAAGTAACATATTTTTTCATAGACCTTTCTAGTAAAGGGTAAGATGTTACCCACTTCTCTCTGAAGGAGACAGCTAAGAATAAAGAGCTAGGGAATTGACCCATACTATCTATATAGCAAGAGCTGCACATTTTGTGAATTTTGAATGGAGCTCACTTATCCTCCCCCACCCCACCCCCTTTTTTTTTTAACCCAGTGGCAAAACTAAACTTATGTTTTAAATACATAAATAAACCCTGGGGGATGTAGTTCAAACTGAAACCATATCCATTTATTTTCTGTGACTGGTGAGCCGAAACATAAAAATATTCACCCAACCAAAGCAGTGTTTCTGTGTTTGAGTCTCTGGGATCATGGAAATGGGAGGAAAATGCCAGACTCCGCTGGAGCAAGGCATTCAACTTCCCCTCAGTCCAGGTGAGAATCTGGTTAAGACTTAAAGAAGGAGAGGTCCTGAGGGGTCTCATGAAGCCCAAAGGCAGGATTCAAAACTCTAGGTTTTATCTGACTCTGACATTCTCACTTGTCTACCAGAACCAAATCCTTCCTTTGTTGGTCCCTTAGAAGAGGAAAGGTACAGACCCCTTTTTTTCAATCGAAATGAGAAATCAAGAGGACAAAACATGGATTCAAACACTTACTTATTTTCTCTGGCCTAAAACAAGTTACCAGGGCTGTGGCATTGCTGTCCAGCCACTCAGATCCCATCCAGAAGGTCTAACGGGTACTTTGGTCAATCTCCACAGAAGGTAAGGGACGTGAAATGCGGCAGACAAAGCAAGGGTAGATATTTTATCTCACCTAGTTATGAATTCTCCCACACATGGATAGATTGCTGGGCAAGCCAGAACACTATGTGTCCTGGAAATGTTGACACCTTAGACATAACATAATGAGAACTGGTGATGTGTAGAACAGATAGGGGGCATATGCGTGAGCCAGAGGTTGTCTCCTCAGAGAGCAGAGGACAGTGACACAGGCCTGGCCCACAGCCCTGATCATCTTTCGCAATGTCTTTTGCTTTGTGTTTCCTCCTCTTCTTTTGCCTATGGGTCTATTCTTGGCCTCTTCCACTCGTAGGTGACTACAGGGGCTCTGACTTTCACGGACAACCTGTTCCCTGATGATTTCCAACCCACGTCGGCACTTCTTTTGGGAGCTGCAGGTCAGTATGCTCAACTGCTTGCTGGACATTGCCAAGGGGATGATCAGCAAACACCTTGAAAGTAATCAGCTCTCCGTTTGTCAGTTCCAAATCTATTCCTTCTCCCGATTCACTCAGGAAAATCCTGAGCTCTGAAGCAAAAATTACTTCCAAATGATTCCCATGATGCTTTCTCAGTCTCAAAACAAACAGATTTCCAGCAAGGAGAAGGCAGCCAGAGGGTGACCGTGGTGTGGAGAGATGCCTGCTCAGTGTGAGGAGGTGTGTGTGGGACAGGGGGATAGGGAGCTGTTTCCAGGAGACAGAAATGGTTCCTTGAAAGTTACAGAGGTGGGTCAAACAATCCACTGCCAACTCTAAGAGCTTTCAGTATTTATGCTCAGTGTAAGTGTTTACAGGACCTACCTTATTGCTTATAAAATAAAGAAAATTACAAGATTTATGTGGAGTTTGCTTATGTCTTAGGATATCAGGACTTTTATAGCTTTCTTCAGCCAAGTCACCATGTGATTAAATAAAAATACAATCTTCTAGAAGGAAGGAATGTTGGGCAGTTTCTGATTCTTGCCTGAGTTTCTGCCTGTAGCTGAAGTATAGACAAAAATCCCCTTTCTTTGTTTCTACTTGTAAGGTCTCAGACTAGCTAACAATTCTATAAAGAACATTATAAAACAAATAAGTAAAAAAACACAGAATGCTTAAGTCCTCACAGTGTTAAAACTTGAAATCTAGGCATAATCAACAACCGACCTCTTTAACTTTCTTTTTACCAATGAGGAAACTAAGTCCCAGAGACAGTAAGTGAAGGGCCCAAAGCCACAAAACTATAGAGTAGCACAGGCGAACCCAGACTTGGTGATTTACCTCCCTATCTGATGTTCTTTCATTCTTTCAAACTACCACTCTTAAAAACAAGGTCTTGATCCCTTCCTTACATCCTAAGGTTGACTACTCCTTGGCTTTCTAACATATGACCTCCCAGCACCATCTTGGCTCCTTGGCCCCTGAAAACGGGTTGACCCAAATGTCTTGCTATATTTAAGGTCAAACTCCAACTCCTCTAACAAACCAGTTCTTTTTTCTCATAAACATTCCACTCAGTTCTGGTTTTCCATCTAAGCAACATGCCTGATTTACAATGGAGTTACCTGGTAATGTAGACTAAAATTCCTGAAGTCTCCATGAGTGGCCATGGTTCAAGTAACTTGTTCCAGCCCTTTTAGGAGTCTACAGTGAATCTCCCAAACAACATAGGAAAACAGACTCTAACGGTGAATATTACTCTTCCAATAGACTAATGCCTTAATCATGTAACTATTATAACTGCACACATATGTGTGCTTATACACACAAACTCACACAGTAAGAACTAGAACATATATATTGAGGAAGATTATTCTTGCTGTAATATCAACAAAGAGGCACTTGAAGATCATGGGATTTTACAGAGCATGATGTAGTAAACTCAGTCTTGGGCTGGTAGTCATCATAATGTGTTCCTTCTCCTGATTTTGCTAGCCAGAACTCTAAGAGAGCCTGATCTGCATGCCAACTCAGGAAATCTGTGGAATCAGCAGGGATTTCATTTGCCTGGGGCCTCAAAACCTCATAAAATAGTGCTTTTCAAATATCTTTGGCTCTCTCTGAGGGATGGAGATGAAGGACAGTCTTTACATTAGTAAAAGATAAATCGTTGAGGAGAGACATTATATGATGTGTAACATTCCTTTTCTAGAAGTTTATGTATGGATCTCAATTTCCCTTGTTTGGCCTTATGGGGAGTGTTTAAAGAGAATACTAGCTTTTTTCTGGAATTTTTGCTTCTGGTACTTAGAAGGGACTTCAAGTATCTCCCTTCCCCATTCCATTCTCAAGCAAAGCCTGAAATTGTTTTTTAAAGGTCTGAGCATCCTGGGGGCAAATGGATGGCTCAGTCGGTTAAGTGTCTGCCTTTGGCCCAGGTCATGCTACCAGGGTCCTGGGAACAAGTCCCGCATCGGGCTCCCTGCTCAGCAGGGAGTCTGCTTCTCCCTCTCCGTCTGCCCCTCCCCCCAACTCATGCTCTCTCTCTCTCAAATAAATAAAATCTTTTTTAAAAAATTAAATAAATAAGTAAAGTCTGAGCATTCCATCCCTTTTCCTAGCTCTTCTTCCCCCTTCCCTCTTCCTTATGCCTAAGGGAATAAGAGTAAGCATTTTTGATTTAGGGGGATTATATTAGATCATCCCAGAGGGAAGGATGTGGGCCTCTGCTTCACACCAAAGAAGCAAAAGCAGCCAGACTCAAAAGAGTGGCTAGAATTTTCTGGAAGGTCATGGTTTTGGAGTTTCTGCATACAGTGCCTGAACATCTATGCCCTATTGATGTGCCATAAGCTGAACAGGAATGGGGGATTGCACTAAGCCACAAAACCCTGACAGCAGTGCCAGGGGCTTCTGTGTCCTTTGTCCTGTAAAAAAAAAAAGCTCTTTGAAAGACATCTCTGGGCTTCCTGGGGGAAATAGTACCCAAAAGATGGCCAAGAAAAGCCTGGAAATAGCAATAAATGTCCCAAATAATTCCCAATTCAATTTATGAGACCACTGTGACTCTGATAACAAAACCAAAGACATTATAAGAAAACTACAGACCAACATCCCTCATAATATAAATTTTAAAACGTTTAACAAGGGGCATCTGGGAGCCACCCAGATGCCTCAGTAGGTTAGGTGTCTGACTCTTGATTTCGGCTTACTTCCCGATCTCAGGGCTATGAGATCAAGTCCCAAGTAAGGCTCCATGCTCAGGGTTTAAGATTCTCTCTCTCTCCCTCTGCCTCTGCCCCACCCCTGCTCATGCTCCCCCTCTCTCTCTTAAAACAAAATAAGTAAAAATAAAAACACTTAAAATATTAGCAAATTTAATCTAGTGATACAGGAAAGGATAACTGTGGTGTATCCACACAACAGAAAATGACTCAAAATAAAGAGGAACAAACTACTGATATGCATGACAACACGGATGAATGACAAAAACATCACACTAAGGACAAGAAGCCAGACAAAAGCGTGTATGTGTGTGAGTATAGATATAGATATACATGATTTTATTATATATGAAACTCTAGAAAAGACAAGTCAATGGCAGGGTGACAGAAGGCAGATCGGTGGGTGCTTGGGGTAGGGTGGGGAACATGAGAGGTGAGGACTGACTGGGATGGGGCCCAAGGAAACTTTTTGGTGTGACAGAAGTGTTGTATATCTTCAATGTGGTGGTTATTACATTGATTTATAACTCTCCCCAAACTTATCAACATATACACTTAACCATGGTACATGTAAACTATAGGTCAATAAATGTGATTTTTTAAAAATCTGACAAAGCAAGCTTGTCTAACAGAGGTACTTATCTTTAAAAGTCCCCAACATTTGGTGGAGTTGGCCAAAAACACTGTAAATATCAGGATGCAAACCTCACACCACCAAGGATTGAAGTGGAGGCAGGGTAGTCTTGGGAAAGGCAGCGGCAGTGGGGACAACATAAAATAATCAACCCAAACCCTGACAACCCACTAAAAGAGACATCATATCTAAAAAGCATGGGGTTGACATCCCTTAATAGCCCCTGAGAGCTCAGGCTTCAAGGTTTACAAGGGTTGAGGCTTCTTCTTCATGTCTTAGAAGACTTTTTTTTACAGAAATATTTTTTAATTTATTTAAAAATAGCAGTAATAAACCATTGCATGTTAATACAAAAAACATGTTTTTAACTCTTTCATTTAAATTCAAGTTATTTAACATACAGTGTATTATTACACTGTATTACACTGTATGTTTCAGGGGTAGAATTTAGTGATTCATCAGTTGCATATAACAACAAGTGCTCATTCCATTACATGCCCTCCTTAATGCCCATCACCCAGGTACCCCATCCCCCCTCCAGCAACCCTCAGTTTGTTTTATATAGTTAAGAGTATCTTATGGTTTGCCTCCCTATTCTCATGTTATTTTATTTTTCCTTCCCTTCCCCTATGTTCATCCGCTTTGTTTCTTAAATTCCACATATGAGTGAAATAATTAGGTATTTGTCTTTCTCTGATTGACTTATTTCACTTAGCATAATACCCTCTGGTTCCATACACATCATTGCAAATAGCAAGATTTCATTCTTTTTGAGGGCTGAGTACTATTCCAGTGTGTGTGTGTGTGTGTGTGTGTGTGTGTGTGTGTGTGTACACACACATCACACCACATCTTCTTTATCCATTCATTTGTCGATGGACATCTGGGCTCTTTCCATAGTTTGGCTATTGTGGACATTGCTGCTATAAACATTGGGGTGCAGGTGCCCCTTCGAATGATTATGTTTTTATCCTTTGGCTAAATACCTAAGTAGTGCAATTGCTGAGTTGTAGCGCAGTTCTATTTTTAACTTTTTGAGGAAACTCCATACTGTTTTCCAGAGTAACTGCACCAGTTTGCATTCCCACCAACAATGTAAGAGGGTTCCCCTTTCTCTGTATCCTCGCCAACATCAGTTGTTTCCTGAGTTGTTAATTTTAGAAGTCCTAGAAGCCTTTTTGTTTTTCTCATGAGAGGTCTCTGGGAGCTCAGGGCAGCACCCAGACAAAAAGCCAGTAAGGATGTGGGTATCTCAGTACTGCAACCATGCACAACAGTATTCTGCCCATAACCTGAACAAGCCTTAGAAGCAGATTCTTCCCTCAGGCCTCCAGAAAGGAACTCAGTCTGTGCCCACAGTCCAGTCTGCGAGACCAAGAACAGAAGACTATACCCACGAGATTTCTGACCTGCACAACTGTGAGAAAAGAAGGCTCTAAGTTTGTGGTAATTTGTGATAACACCAACAGAAAAGTGCATGCAGGTTATAACAACAATAGCCACATACTGGAACTCTTCAGACTTTATTAGACTAAAAAAATCATAGAGAAGAGAGAATCAATCTCACTGTTCTAACATATCTTCCTTTTCCTTCACATTTCAAGAGCAAAATAATTAAACATACGTGTATCTAGTGGTCCATACCCGTAACACTAAACTGTTAATTTCCCCTTTGGTTTGACCTGAGTAATTCCAAGAACTGACATTTCGTATGGAAGAGACAACATCTTTACAGGAGACCTTTTGTTTGAGTCAAAAGAACTGAGATTTTCTTTATTACAGTATGGAACTGAACTTTGATAAGAGACTTTCTTTTATTTCTTTACATACAGAATTAACTTTGATTTCAAAACTGCTCCTCACTGAAAAGCTAGACAGGAATTTTAGTACATCAGCCTTACTAATATACAACAAAGATGTATGTTAGTTAAGCAAGGTGTTCATTTTTAAAGATGGGATTTTCCAGGTGTAATCAAAATGGTTTCTTAGCTGTAATCTATAAAATATTCTCTCATGTTTCTTCACTATGCGATAGCAACTGATTAAATACATTTTTCCTCCTTAAAAAGTTTTGAAGAGTGCCTGGCTGGCTCAGTCAGTGGAGCATGTGATTCTTGATCTCGGGGTTGTAAGTTCGAGCCCCGTGTTGGGTATAGAGATTTACTTAAAAATAAAATCTTTAAAAAAAAAGTTTGAAATAAATTTTTTTGCTTAGAAAGCTGATGTCATGGGATGCCTGGGTGGCTCAGTCAGTTAAGCATCTGCCTTTGGCTTAGGTCATGATCCCAGGGTCCTGGGATCGAGTCCCACATCGGGCTCCCTGCTTCTCCCTCTCCCTCTGCCTGCAGTTCCAACTGCTTGTGCTCTCTCTGTCTCTGTGTCAAATAAATATAAAATCTTTAAAAAAAAATAAAAAATAAAAACAACTCAGCTCTTAAAAAAAAAAAAGAAAGAAAAGAAAGAAAGCTGATGTCAGAATAGCAGAATACTCAGGCAACAGTGAGATAGATTCAGAGATCCTTGGAAATCAGTGGAGTTTATACCAATCCAAAAGCTACCATGAGGATTAAGTAAGAAAGCAAAATCTAATGAGTTATACAGATTTTATAATACATTAATCCAAAAGGGTTTTTCGGTTTTTGTTTTTTGACATCCAACTTGGAGAAATAATGGACACAGGTGCCAGGATGTCCCGATGATCATTGTGTCAGGGGCTTGTCTTGGCCTGGGTTGTATTTTTAGTCATCACTAGGAGAATATTATTTTCAAAAGGTGAGTGGCTGAGAAGATCCTATTCTTCCCTAATTCCATATGATAATTCTCCAATATGAAAATAGAGTACTTTTCCATATTTCCTAGATCTTCATCCACTCCTCTGCATCTAGGATTATTTCCAAAGCTCCCAGATACTTAGAGTTGGTTTTTTTTTTTAAGGGATTCCGGCACTAGATTATTCATATGCTAATTTATCTATAGAACTTCCAGGTCTCTAGCTTTGCTTTCTCCCTATTCCTAGTTGCCATATCTAGTTGCAAGTGTCAAACATGGTTTATTAAAAAGACAAGCTGCCTCTTGAAAAGCTGCCCTTTAGCCACTATTAAAGAAGCCAGTCTCAGGTACTAGAGTAGGAGGTGCCTCCTGGAGGACAAAGGTGATGACCAAGCCCACGGCCCTCACCAGTGGCAGGATGAGGCCACCTTGGATCTCCCAGCTTAGAAGGAAGTAGCCAAGCAGCACATGAGTCAATCTACACAAAAACAGCAGAGAAATCACCCAACCAGTCCACAGACTGGTGAGAAATAATAAATAATTGTTATTTTAAGCCATTGTGTTTTGGGGTGGCTTGTCCTAGGAAAGGCTCACTGAATTGTTGGTAAAATATTGAAAAATCTCTGCATGGGATATGGAATAACAGTGTATAACTTACAACCTTCTACTGGAGGTCTTACCCAGAACAGTAAGGTGGGAACATATAAATATAAGGGCTAAGGATTGGAAAGCAAAAACAAAATGGGAAATATTTCGAGATAACATAAATATGCAGATGATATAGAAGGACCCATGAGGTTTAATAAACAAATTTAGCAAGGTCACTGGTTTAAGAACGAGATCAAGATTTTTCTTTCATATATAAGGCAAAAACACATAGGAAAATTAATACAATGCCATTTACAATAGGATTAAAAGGTATGAAATATCTGGGAGTAAGTTAAATGAATGACACGTAATACCTCTACATAGAAAACTACAGAACACAACTAAACAAAGCAGAACAAGACCTAAATAAAGGAAGAGATACAATATGGACAGGAAAGTTCAGTATTCAAGCATATCGAATCTCCCCATGCTGATCTACAGATACAAAGCTAGTACAAACAAAATCTTGGCACGGTTGTTTCTTCTTTTTCTTGGAAATTGACCTGTTGTTCTACAATTCATATGGAAATACAAAGAGCTAGAATAAAACAGATAATCTTAAATTAAGAACTTTCAGAAGGACTGAAAGTACCAAATATCAAGGCCAGCATTACCCTGATACCAAAGTCAGACAAGGACACTACCGGCCTGTATCCCTAATGAACACAGATGCAAAACTCCTCATGAAAATACTAGAACACTGAATTCAACAGTACATTAAAGGATTATATACCATGACTGAGTGGGGTTTATTCCAGGGATGCAAGGATGGTTCAATATCTGCCAATCAATAAATGTGACACACCACATTAACAAAATGAAGAATAAAAATCAGAGGCAGACAAGAAAAACAGATTCACAGATGATTCCAATATTAGAGGTAGCTGGTAAGGACTTTAAACTAACTAGGCTTCAGGGGCTCCTGGGTGGCTTAGTCCAATTCCTGATTTTGGCTCAAGTCAAGATCTCAGGGTCATGAGATCAAGCCCCATGTTGGGTTCTATGCTCGGTGGAGAGTCTGCTTGAGACTCCCTCTCTCACCCTCTGCCACTCCCCCTGCTCACGCTCTCTCTAAAAAACAAACAAATAAATAAATAATCTTTTAAAAAAACAACAACAAGGTTTAAAATACTGAAGAAAATAGAAAAGAATATGGAGCAAATAGGTTAAAAAGATGGAAACATTTAGAGAACTGAAATCTATTTATACTTATCTTTATTTTTCACCTTTATTGAAGTATATGCAGCAAATAAAATTGTATTATAGTTAACATGCACAACGTAATGATTTGATCGTCCAGATTCCCTTTCCCTAGAGGGTCTATAACTCTAATCTTTATTTCAAGATACTGCAAAAGGCTTCATTTTTGCTCTTCAGAGGTTTTCCTCTTAGGTGTTTAGTCCTGCACAGCCCCCCAAAGCAACAAATGACCTGAGGAGGAAAACTGATTATGCACTTAAGGCCCTTCTGACTCTCTGCCAACATGTTCTCTTTCTTCTAATTTTTCAGTATATTCTTGACTATTCATAATGAGGACATTTCCCAGATACGCCTTCAGCCCAGCTTGTCCACGTGATGGAGTTCTGACAAAGAGATTAACGAATGTGTCCTGTGACAGACTGTGAAAGCCTATAAGAGCCTTTCTGAAAATAAAGCTGATCCAGGAGGCCCTTTACCCTTTCCTTTTTGTCTCTTTCATTGGGTTAGAATGTGGTTATAATGGCAGGAGCTGGAGCAGCCATCTTAGACCATAAGGTGAGCCCGGTTAGAGAAGTCATATGGGGAAGCAGGGACGGGAGCTGAATATCGGGCAGAGCACAGCTACTATACCCAGTCCTGGACTACATACTGTAAGACTTTTCCGAAAGAGAGAAATAAACTTCTCTCACGTTTAACAACAACAAAAGCAAGCTGCTGGGAATATTAGACATGAGAGAGACAAATAGGGTATTCCTCATTTATTATGGACTTAGTTACGATATAGTAAACGTAACTAAAATCCAGACGATGTGGGCAGTGAAGGAGTCAGTGAAGATGTTAGGTTATCTCTAGGAGAGTTTTGTTCGCCATAATGGCATAGGTTGGCAGTAGGCCAATAAAGTTACCATGGTACAGGACACATGCTTTGCCTTATCAGGGCCTTAGAGTGATCAGACCTGGAGAAGCCAACGTGAGCCAGTCAAATGCCTAAGAGAAGTATATAAACCAAATAGACAAATTACACTGTTTCCATTCCACTGTGTAGGTGGGATGATTTGAAAACATGTTCAGTGGGTCCTATCTGCTTCAGTTCATATCCTCCAAGCATGGTCCTCTAGCTTTTCCTTTGAGCTACTCCTTATCTTTCCGATACTTTCCTCTAGTACATGTCATTCAGTTTTCATGAAGTAGATGCTCTTATTGTCACCAATTTTTAGATGGGAGAACAAAGGCTTAGCGAGCTTAAGTGACTTGTCCATGGTCATACAGCTGGGATGTAGACTCAGGCCTGGCTTACTCGAATCCCTGCTCTCAATCACCCTGCCACTCTGTGTCCTTGAAAGCGTTCAGGGGTTCCATATGGGTAATCTTGTTTAATTCCCAAAGCTGTGCGTTTTACAGTTGGTGAAGTGCAGGTTCAGAGAGGTTAGAAAACTTACCCAAGGTCACACAGACTCTGAGCAGCAGAGCTGGGGCTTGAAGCCTAGAGTCTTCGCCTTACTATGTGGTCTCTCTATCTTTTTTTCAGTTTTAGAGAGGAAAAGAGAGAGAGACAGCTCAAGCGAGCAGGAGGAGGAGCAGAAGGGGAGGGAGAAAGAATCCCAAGCAGACACTGCACTGAGAGTGAAGCCCACTGTGGGGCTTGATCCCAGGACCCTGGGATCATGACCTGAGTCGAAACGAAGAGTTGGAGGCTCAACAGCCTGAGCCACCCAGGTGCCCCAACTACGTGGTCTCTCTTGGCTACTCAGCCAAGACAAGCAGGCTCCTCATCTGAAAAGTAGGGATAATAACAAGCAGCAAAATTTGGAACTTGACCAGGTACATTAGCCCTTTCAAGATTACAGCTTTGGAGTCATCAGTTTCTATCAAGAGAACTCCATGTTTTTCTAAAACAGAGAAAATGATGACATTTGTCATTTGATGGGAGTTATCTTCACTCCTTCAAACTCATTTGACAAAGACTTTTTTTTTTTTAATTTTATTTATTTATTTGACAGAAAGAGACAGCCAGCAAGAGAGGGAACACAGGCACTGGGAGTGGGAGAGGAAGAAGCAGGCTCCCAGAGGAGAAGCCTGATGTGGGGCTCGATCCCAGAATGCCGGGATCATGTCCTGAGCTGAAGTCATACGCTTAACGACTGCACCACCAGGCGCCCCTCATTTGACAAAGACTTATCACTTAAAGAGATATAAGAGCATTTTATAAGCTCTGCTCAGTAGATTATATTTTAAAATAATAATTGTTGTTAACTGCTTTGTTGTTGTAATTATATTCAGTGTTTAGATTTGTAGGCCAATGGCTCGGAAGAGTTAATATGCCTCCTTCAACCTTTAGTTCCCTGCCAGGGTGCCTCAGGCAGTGAGTGAGGAGAGGAGAGTGTCAAGTACTGTAAATTCTGAGTTGTGAATTATCACCACATGAAAACATTCCCAGGACTTTCAGTGTAGTTTGTTCTAATATGCTACAACCTGAGAAGAAACAGCACAGGCACCGTGATTTAAAAAAGAGGCTGCCCATCAAAACAGTGCAAAGTAGACAAGCTTTCATTTATTTTCTTTGGAGCATTCCTGTTGGCAGCTCTACTCATTTGGTTAATGGAATATTCTTGCTTCATTAAACAGGCTCATTTAGGAAAAGGAGCCACCAGGGCTGGGGTGGGACGGGGAGCCACCCTTGCTCTCCCTGGCACGTTCTCCAAAAAGTGGTGCCTTTTCAATGGTTCCCAAAGATAGTATGTGGACAGGATGGGCGTTAGAGCCATGTTGAAAGACCTTAAAGAAAGCAGCATGAAGACAAGACTGTGAGTCTCCAGGGGAAGGAAGTCAAGGGTGGAGCCTCATCTGCGGGCTCGTCCGGCACCACTGGGTGAGGGGTGTGGACAAGGAGAATAGTGGTCAGCATCAGGCCTCACCTCCAGGCTGGCTGCCTTTACACTAGGACTGGCCCTACCCCTGCATGCCTACCTGCTCGAAGACTATTCCAAGAGCAGTCATGGCTCATCCTCCAGGACCCTCAGGTCCTCACTCCCCCTCCTACTGCTATTTGTGAAGTGCAGCAGGCTCCAGAGTAGGAAGAGCCTCTCCAAACACTGATTCCCAGAGCCCACGAAAAGGCCTGTGGCCAGGAACTGTGAGTGTCAACAATCTGCAATATTGTTTCGTGCCAAACGTCTCAATCTGTGTCCCTCACCTGTGAAACTGGAACTAGACAACTCTTCCTATTATCCCCAGAACTAACTCTAAGCAGCAGTTAAAACCTTTGATGAATGTTTGAATCTTAACAAAGCTGTGCTGGCAGGAACATTCGGTGTCAGGGTAGACCAAATCCCATTACAGTGAGTCCAAGTGCAACACAAAATCATCCCAAACCCTTCCCAGGACCCACTTATTTCTAGCAATATTTCATACCAGGTAGCTCCAGCAGCACCCAAGAGTCTGCTAATCTCTTGTTTTTCTCATGTTAAATCTGACCGATTAATCATACACTGAAGACAAAAACTCTTCAGTCGAATATTGACTCACTTTTTCTAGAGATTATTCCCATCAGTGACTGACAACTGTATAGCACTTTGAGAAATTTAATGTTAAGACCTACTTCTCTTTTAAATACCATTATGACCACTTGTTATTTTCTTGTCATCTCTCTGCTCCTCTGACTCTAATCTCTCTACTCCTCCCTGCCCCAGCCTTCTATCTTGATAGCTGTTCCACCCCAAAGTGGCATCTCTTGGCTCAAAGACTATTTAAAAAGACCTCTGGGTGACGAATGTTAACTAGATTATTGTGCTGGTTATTTTGCAGTATATACCAATATGCAGAATCATTATATTGTACACCTGAAACTAATATAATGTTATACGTCAATTACATCTCAATTAAAAAAAGGAAAATTATGGATGTAAATTATACCTCAAGGAAGCTATTAAGAAAATCTCTGAAATGCACTTTGGGAAGGATTGCCTGACTCCAGGGATACCTCCTTACTCTGGGTTCTGAGTTTGGTTACTTAAAAGCTCTGCTGGGACCAATCAGCCCTGCAGGGTATGACAGAACCCTAAGGAGAAGGACAATTCAGGCATGTATGTGCACATAGACAAGAAATAGGTTTAAAGAATTTGGTTCCACCAAGTCCAAGTCCAAGATCCCTCCGGAGACTACACACACACACACACACACACACACACACACACACACACACACAGACATGCACGCTCATGCATGGGCATGGGCAATGTAATTCATTTCCCAACTTAAGTTAGAAAGAATAAAGTTAACTGAAAAGTGATAAGGAAGGAGTTAGGTTTTACAAAACTAATCAGCCGCCATAAATATGAACACAAACAACTCTGCTCAAGAGAAAACAATCTTTCTTTTTTTCTTCCTACATAGAAGTTTCACCCCACAGTATTATAAACAAAAAAGACTAGCCATCATGAGGGGGGAGGAAAAACCCTATAGACTCTGCCATTTCCCTATTTTGTTTATTCTACCCCGGAAAGAGGGGCATGAAGTCACATAAACTCCTGTACTCTAGGGGCTAAAACTTTTTAAAATTGCACTTTATGTTAAATAAACAAACTTTCTGAAGCACTGCCATTTGTTGGAGAAGAATGTAAATCTGGACTTAATGGGGCTCAGATGTCCTTCGGGGCTGTCTGCACATGACCATGAATGGAAAAGTACTAAGCCCCTGACAGTAATAGCATGCACGGCTGTGGATCTGCTCAAATAGAGACTTTCTCCTTCCTTTAGAGATGAATTCTGTCCCCTGGACACCTAGAAGGGGTAGCTGTAGGGCCATCCAAGAGAAGCCAAGGAAAGAGCCCCAGATGAGAGCTGACAGAGAGCTTCTGACGTAGCCTAGTACTCAACAGAAATGAGGAGCAAGAGTTATCAATTACCAAGCTTATCACAAATATGTCCAAGTTTCACCCTGAGACACTCCATTCTGCCCGCATATAGCCCTCCACTCACCCAGTGCAGGTGAAGTCTTCTTAAAGGATCTCCCCCAGGGGTGCCTGGGCGGCGCATGGATGGTGCAGTTGGCTAGGTGTCTGACTCCTGTTTTCAGCTCGGATCATGATCTCAGGGTCGTGAGATCAAGCCCCACGATGGACTCCATGCTCAGCATGGATCTATTTAGTTTCTCTCTCCCTCTCCCTGTCCCCCTCCCCCAATGCCGCTCTAAAAATAAATGAAGCAATCTTAAAAAAAAAAAAAAAAAAAAAAGGATCTCCCCCAAAGCCAGATCTACACCCTTCCAGGGGAGGGATGCAATTTACCATCTTTGGTCAATATCCTCTACTCTTGTCTGTGGGCTCAGAAGACTCAAAAGACCAGGACTCTCCTTAAGACTATTAAGGTCATGAAAAACAAAACAGGACTGCGCAACTCCCAGACCAGAGATGCCTGGGGAGACTTGAGGCCCAACTCCAATGTGGACTGGAGTCTGGAGTTTAGCTAATAGTAACATATCACAGTAATAGAAGATGTCAAAAATGTGGGGAAACTGGGTGGGGGGTATATGGAAACTCTCTGTACCTCTTCACAGCTTTTCTTTAACCCTAAAATTATACCAAAATAAAAGGTTAAAAACATGCAAGTCTGAGAAACTAAAATCCATGATGGTGGCACAGCATGAAAACAGAAGAACAGCACCAGCAGACACTTAGCAAGTGCTAAGGATGCATCAGGCACCAAGCCAATAGCAGCAGATATCGAACCCTCTCAACAACTCCTGACATGAACCCTAATTTCATGCCCATTTCTTAGAAGAGGGAACCGAAGCTGAGAGGTTAGGGAGCTAACACATGGTCACACAACTGGTAGGGGGCAGAGATAGAATTCAGATCTAACCAGGATTAACTCTTAAAACCGTTTCTTACTTGCCATGCCATGGCACCTACCATTCCACCACTTCTTCCCTTCACTAGATGGGAAACATTTCCTTGAACCATAACTCGAAGAGATAAAATTGCATTTAATTAAGGAATAAAAACATTGGAGCTCTCATTTAGAAAGAGGAAAATTAAGAGACGGGCTCTGTTTCCTACCCTCTTGCAAGTTACCACAATATGTAGTCCTGTTGTAAACTATAATTGAACATGTTAAACTATAAAGAAGGATCTTTTTCACAGAGCTAGAACAGAGAATCCTAAAATTTGTATGGAACCACAGAAGACCCCAAATAGCCCAAGCAATCCTGAAAAAGAAAAGCAAAGGTGGAGGCATCATGATTCTGGACTTCAAGCTCTATTACAGAGCTGTGATCACCAAGACAGCATGGTATTGGCTCAAAAACAGACACACAGATCAATGGAGCAGAATAGAAAACCCAGAAATGGACCCGCAACCACATGGTCAATTAATCTTCGACAAAGCAGGAAAGAATATTCAGTGGGAAAAAGTCTCTTCAATAAATGGTGTTGGGAAAACTGGACAGCCACATGCAGAAGAATGAAACTGGACCACTTTCTTACACCAGACACAAAAATAAATTCAAAATGGATGAAAGACCTAAATGTGACACAGGAAACCATCAAAATCCTAGAGAAGAACACAGGCAGCAAACTCTTTGACCTTGGCCACAGCTAGTTCTTACTAGTGCCTTCCCAGAGGCAAGGGAAACAAAAGCAAAATTGAACTACTGGGACTTCATCAAGATAAAACCTTCTGCACAGCGAAGGAAACAATCCACAAAACTAAAAGGCAGTCTAGGGAAGAGGAGAAGATATTTGCAAATGACCTGATAAGGGGTTAGTATCCAAAATCGACAAAGAACTTATCAAACTCAACACCCAAAAAACAAATAATCCATTTAAGAAATGGGCAGAAGACATGAATAGACACTTTACCAAAGAAGACATCCAGATGTCTAATAGACACATGAAAAGATGTTCAGTATCACTCATCATCAGGGAAATGCAAATCAAAACCATGATGAGATACCACCTCACACCTGTCAGAATGGCTAAAATTAACAACACAGGAAACAAGAGATATCGAGATTATGGAGAAAGGAGAACCTTCTTGCACTGTTGGTGGGAACACAGGCAGGTGCAGCCACTCTGGAAAACAGTGTGGAGGTTCCTCAAAAAAGTTAAAAATAGAACTACCCTATGACCCAGCAACTGCACTACCAGGTATTTACCCAAACGATACAAAAATACAGATTCAAAGGGGTACATGCACCCCAACGTTTATAGCAGCATTATCCACAATAGCCAAACTATGGATAGAGTCCAAGGGTCCACTGACTGATGAATGGATAAAGAAGATATGGTATATACACACAATGGACTATTACTCAGCCCTCAAAAAGAATGAAATCTTGCCATTTGCAACAATGTGGATGGAGCTAGAGTGTATTATGCTAAGTGAAGTAAGTCAGTCAGAGAAAGACAAATGACATATGATTTCATTCATGTGTGGAATTTAAGAAACAAAATAGATGAACATGAGTGGGGGGATGAAGAGGCAAACCATAAAACAGACTCTTAACTGTAGAGAACAAACTGAGGGTTGCTGGAGGGGAGGTGGGTAGGGGATGGGCTAGATGGGGGATGGGCACTCAGGAGGGCACTTGCTGTGATGAGCACCGGGTGTCATATGTAAGTGATGAATCACTAAATTCTACTCCTAAAACCAATACTACATTATATGTTAACTAGAATTCAAATAAAAATTTGGAGATAAAATGAGTATTGAAATCCTCCCTGAATACCCAACCTCTAGTGCTAATGATCAGAGTAAGAAGGGCTATGTTTAAGGTCCATAAAAGCCAGAATTCACACATAAAAAGAATAGAGATTTGTTCATCAAATCCTTGAATATGAGACCCTGATAGTCCTTAGAACGTTATAGGAGTAATTTTACAATAAACAAAAGCCATACTCTATTTAGCACAACGTGAACTCCTAAAACTCTGTCTCTGGGAAGTTGGCATGAACAGAAAAGGTAAACGCCCTCTGGAAAGTTTAAGATGAATTCTTGGCTTATGAGCCCTAGCCAGCTGTTGGGGAAAGCTGAAGAGGTTTAGGCAGCATCCTAGTGTTTAAAAATTAATATGAGACAGGTCAGCCATGCTTTCCCTGGAAGTCAGTATAACTCAGTGAAGAGATAATACATTCCATACTAGTTAGGAATATTTTCAGCTGCAAATAACAAAAAACCTAACAATGGCAGAATCACTATAAGGACATTTACCCTTTGCTTAACAAGAAGTCTGAAAATGGCTGTTGGGATTCATTCAGCAACTCAACAATTTTGTGAAGGTTGCCACTTTTCCCATCCTTCTGCTTAATTGCACCTGGCACAGAAGCTTTCGGTATTTACATTTTTCAACTCGTGATGACAAAATAGCTGCCATAGCTCCAGGCATCAGCACTTCAAGCTGGAAAGGCAGGTAGGCTGGCAGGCAGGGGGATAAGAACCTTCTCTTCACAAGGGTCTATTGATGTGGGAAGACAATCCATCCTAGTAGCACCCAGTAGATTTCCCCTTAGGTCTCAAAAGCCAAACGAAGTGTGATCCCCCGGCCTTGAAAGGGCTTTGTTTCTAAGACAAATGAAAACACATAGAGTATACATTCCTAAAATGCAGGTATCTGACAATATTTTCTGATGCTCTCATTTCCACTTATTCAATAGCTTATTCCTAAAAGAATCAACTGAACAAATTGAAATCTTTTCTTACATTTTCAAGGCCCCAGGAACCCAAAGGCACAACAGCAAGTTGTAAACGCAGCACAGATGTGCACACACACCTCCACAAAATGAGAGAACTGATGCTTCCTGTCAGATTACAAACTTGCTGAGAGCAAATACTGTTTATAATCACTTCTGCGATCCCACAGGCCATTGTACATCGTGACAATGGCGACTTCTGGATGAAGAAATGGAAAACACCAACTCTGGAAATCCATCCACTACCCATTCATTTCACAAAGACTTTCAAATACTAACCATTAGTGGGGTACCTGGGTGGTTCAGTCAGTTAAGCAAGGACCACTTCTCAGGGTCCTGGGATCAAGCCCCGCCTCGGGCTCCTTGCTCAGCACACATACTCTTTAATGAATAATTAAATCTTAAAAAGAAAAAACAAGTATTAACAATTCGTTTGTGCTGCTTTCTAGAAGATGGATCTTAGCATCTTTAAAGTCAGTCAAGGATCAAATTATTTCCTTCTCTAAAGAGCCTTACATATTGGGGAAGCCATCATTGTGAAATGAGAAGTGTTCTCCTGATATTAAGAAGTTTTATTTTTTTAAAATGCCAAGAAAAGATGTATTAGTTAATGGATACTATGAAACAACTGTTTGGATGAGTGAGACATAAGGTCAATCTCTATGGGATGATTTGGTCTTCCCCCCAAATTTTACTTGGATTTAAGATTTAAACACAAAAAATAGAAAGATGGATGATTAAAACAACACCACCACCTTAGTTTCTGGGACAGTTTCTAAGCATGTACAGAAGCAAAAAAAAAATAAAAAACAAAAAACCAGTAATAAAAATGAAGAAAGAATTGATGATTTTGATAAATTTGTCATTTATGTAATTTTCAGATGTTACATGGAAAAAATACCATAGGGGCGCCTGGGTGGCTCAGTCATTAAGTGTCTGCCTTCGGCTCAGGTCATGATCCCAGGGTCCTGGGATCAAGTCCCATATCGGGCTCCCTATTCAGCGGGGAGCCTGCTTCTCCCTCCGCCTGCTGTTCCCCCTGCTTGTACTCTCTCTCCCTCTCTTTCTCTGACAAATAAATAAATAAAAACCTTAAAAAAAAAAAGTTTATACAAAAAAGATGGTCATTATTCGGAATAAGATTAGAAGCCCACTCCTAAAGAACTATTACTTTAGAAAATCATAAAATTCATCTATTTTAACACTGGCAAAGTTAAAAAGTGTGATTATACATGTACTGGTGACAGTTCACATAATCAGGCATTCCCATACATTCACTCTTGAGTTTAAACCAGCATAATCTTTTTGAAGGACAATTTAACAACATCTATCACGATTTTATCTCCCCAATCACTTTAATCTATTAAAAAAACAAAAAAACAAAACCACCTCTAAGTGGAAGTTATTCTAAAAATACAGGATATGGATATAGATTTAGGATACTTATTGTACTATTGTTTATAATAAAGCAGAAACCTCCAAAATATTCATTAGAAGGGAACTGGTTAAATACGTTAGTACATTTACACAAGAGAACACTACTTGGCAATTTCTTTTTAGTAAATCTAGATTTACTGAAATAGGAAACATCCAAAATGTGCTAAGTGAAAATAACAAGTTGTAAAACAAGATGTCCAATATGCTCCCATTTGCGTTAAAAATATATATACATTTGTATGCTTGTAGGTTCCTAGAACATTTCTGGAAGGATATACAAAATTCTGTTAAACTGTGGTTACGTCTGGAAACGATTCTGTTTGAAACTTTTACCATGACTGTGTATTGCTTTAGTAATATAAAAAATGTAGTTAAAATACAAAAAGAACCATGTTGCTTCCTCTGAAATTTCTCAAATGAGGAAAATGTTAGGACTTAACATTTCTTCTTAAGAATGAGCGTCTGGAGGCAGAGGGAAAAATGCCCATAAAGAGAGGAATCTCTTGGATGAATCCTTCAGAACACAGCTCTAAACGGAATATTGTGATACTCCCCAAGTTTGGATGTGGATGGGGCTGTCACTCCGGCCTGCCTGCCCCTTGCCCGCTTTGGGCCTTTACCACCACCATGGATAGAAAAAGCAGCAGGACTCAGTTCCTTAATCTCTTCCTGACCTGGGAATTAAAGCCAGCTCAGGAGGAAAGGAGAAGAGATGGGTGAGGGAGGGCCTCCCGGGAAAGACATCAAACAGAATGGAAGCATCTCTGACCTCCGGGTCACAGGCCACTTAGAACAAATGCTGCCTCTCCTCTAGCCCACCCTGGGCGCCTGCGCCAGCCCTGGAAGCCAATCTGAGTGATTTAGGAAATCGCCCCAGCCCCAGGGCCCGGGCAGGCAGGAAAGGAGCGATTAAGGGCGAGAGGGAGAGGTGATGCTTCCTCGGGAATGAGCACATTTGGAAGCGAGGCAGGAAGGGGGCAGGAAGCAGCTCTCATAAAACAATCTGACAATTATGTGTCAGTCTAGGAGAAGGGCTCTGGAAATTATGGGGCTGCTGCACCGCACTCCCGGGCCCTCCCCCGGCGATTTCCTCACGGCTGCAATGAGCTGCAGGAGGAAATTATATTTGGGGCCAAGTGTTTGCTGCTCTACGTTTGGGTTCAACTTGGGACTGAGAATTTTACGCTCACATGCTGAGGGAGAAAGTTTCCCATTGCCGTTGCAAAGCATGGGGGCCGCACTGATTCCCACCGGCCTGTCACAGTGCGGTTGGGATTCCCATACCTGGCACTCCCCAGCCAGACGCAGCACCTGCATGAACTCAGAACAACCCTGCGGCGGATGCTGAGACCGCAGAGGGTCAGTGCCTTGCCACAGGTAACGAGCTAAGAGTGGCAGGACAAGAATGAGAACGCAGGCACTCTGTCTCCAGAGCCCCACACTCAAAATCCAGTTGAAAATGGACTTTATGGAGATTTTTCATAAGAGCAACCAGAACTATTATTTTATAGATGTTTCCGGAGGAAAGGGATTCCTAAGCAGATTCTTACCCAAACACAGTGTCTGCCTTTTCCTGGTCCTTCTTTCATTCATTCATCACTCATTCGTTCCTTTGCATGTATGAAGTACCAACGCTGTGACCAGCACAGTTAGGTGCTAGGAAGTCACAAGACCCACTCCTGCCCCTGAAGACAATAGCAGGACACATTTCATAGACTTTGAGTCCAAATATATCTGCAGTCTTCTCCTGGGCCTTGACATGATTCTTCTACGCCCATTCTGGGTTTGCCTCAAGCAGACCCACTCCCTTGAACCCTTAGAACCAGCAACCTTTCCCAGCCCCCGCCTTGCCCACCAGAGCCCTCCATGCAGAGAGGATCCTCTGGGAGGTAGTGGGACATTTGTGCAGGGGCCCTGGGGACAATCCGACCTTTCCTACACGGGCTGAGGGAGTGAGGCTCTCAGAGGCTCCCACGTGGCACCTGAGAAGTCCAGGGGAGCAGTGGACAAGGGTCCTCCGTCCACTGTTCCACTAGCCATGTGACCTGGGCCAGGTGCTTCACCTCTCTGAGCCTCTTCTGTGTGTGGGGCTGAGGAGTCAATGAAACAGCATGCTGAGTTTTGAGCGAGTGCGCTTTCTGGAACCTAGTAAGCATTCATCAGGTCTTGGCTAGGATGTGAAGGTCTGTGCTGTGCGCTCTATGAGATGAGAGGGAGCCAATCCTGCCCTCACAGCCCCTTCTAGTGACAGAAGCTCCCAAGACCTTAGAAACGTTCTACTTCCTCCCTAGCTCAATCCCGTGACACCAAATCACATTAATCTTTAGGAAATGAACAGTACCTGGGAACACGATTATTTCTTTAGTCTCTTAGCGGCACATTTATTAATTACTTGCAAATGCTCAGGCAGATAATGTGCACCGTGGAGAAGAACAAGGTCTCTAGAGCTAGACTCCCCGCTCACATCCCATCCCTGCCACTTAGGCAAGTTACTGAACACAGCTGAACCTTAATTTCCGCATCTGTAAAAGCAGGGATAATAAAGATGGTTCTTAGCCCCTCAGGTAATTGTGAGCATCAGATGAAAGAAGATGAAATTATTCTGTGCCTGGCTTCATGTAAGGACTCACTAAGTGACACTTACTCTCATTATTATTTTTTATCATTATTGCAGTGAAAACTGAACAAGCAAAACAGACACGATCCTTGATGTATGAGATCAGCTGGACAAAGCCCATGGTCTTCAGCAGACAGACAGAGTTAAATAAAGCAGAACCTGCATGCCAACTAGAATAAACGTCTGGATGAAACAGAAACTAGAATACTGAGTGGGATTGTGAAGGGACCATTAACATGTCTTATTTTTCCGCAAATGTCAGTGAGGAATCTAATGACTGGTGAAGAGAAAAAGAGGAATGTGGACAGTGGTGGTAGGTGGTAGGGGGTAGATGTGCAGTTTTATGTCAACTTGTTAATAAAAGAACCTTCCTGTACATCTATATCCGCACCACTTCTACAGGTAAGGACTGACTATCCCATCAGCAAGTCCTCTCCTAACAGGTCAGGAAGGGACTGCCAGGCCACAGACCTCACCTCACCACTCTGGGATTTCTGCCATACTCAGAGTACCTTCAGCACACTCGGTGCTTTGTGATTGCTTAAAATAGTCTTCTCTGTGTGTTTAGGTATTCATTCTTCATATTCCTTATCTATACTGACTACAAGCTTTTCTTTCCCTTTGTTCACACGCTTGCCTTGGTGTCCGGCACGTGGTAAGTAGTCAAGTAAGTTCTTGTTCTCTAACACATCTGAGTTGCAATCTCTAATGTTATTCCTGTGGATGTGCAAAGAGTTCAGGGTTGCATTTAAATAAAATAAAATTAAATAAATAGAAGGGGCCAGGAGGGGGCAGTGATGGGGCAGAGCTGGCCAGAGAAAGGTAAATATTGGTTATTATCCTAGATGACTTCAGGACAAATAGAAAACATTTGGATTTAGCCCAGGAGAGGGTGCTACCTACTTCCAAGACAGCCTCGCCAAGAATGCGGGGCAGGGCCTGTCCCCTGACGTGAGACTGGGGTTTGGGCTTCTGAGTGGCCCGCTCACCAGCGCAGGGAAAATGCTCCCACTCATCACATCCTGCTTTGATAAAAATCACTCTTTTTCTAAATTAGACAGACAACAGGTAGGAGTCCGGGGAGCAGGAACACGTCAGCAGAACAGATGCAAAGCTTCTCCTTTTCTTCTCAGCATTTATCCAAGAAGCTTGCTGGGAACTGGAGATGATGTAAAAAAGAAACCTACATCACCACCCTACCACTGATGCAAACTCAAAGGTTGTTTTTAAACTATTCTGAGAAAAGAGGGGAAGTGTTAAACGTAGGCATAGGTGGTTAGAGATCACAGGATATTGAATAAGCCCTAAATCTGGACCTTCTCCCAGCCCTTACATAAGGTATCTTTTCATGTCCAATGATATTCAAAGTCCCTTTTGTCTTTGTGGTGGAACAGCTTGTCTGGAGACTGGGATCTAGGAGACTGGCCTTTATATTCTCAGTTGCATCCCTGATCCTTTCTCCCCCAAGCTCTTCGGTGAGCGGTTCCATTTCTTCAGAATGGAATATGCTCCTAACTTGGACAGAAAAAAATTACTTGCATCTTTTCAGCGATAAGGTAGAACTTTTGCTTACAATGCACTTTAAACCATACATAGTATTATACTGAAGCAGATCACTCACCTGCTTCTCATTTGTCTCTTGAAGTCTGACATCCTGCCTGCTTTCTCTAAACACAAACCCAAATAACAAAAGTAATAAGCGAACCGGAAATAAAGTGAATGTCCAACTGTGGTTCCTGATGGGAACCTGAGTTTAAAAAGCAGCCTTTATACTGTTGGTGGGAGTGTAAACGTGCAGGGCTTGTGATAAACCTAACACGTTTACCATACCACGTCACCTAGCAATTCCAAGTCTATGAGTGACCATTACAGATGTATTGGGACACACGCACAAAGATACACATATAGTGAATCTGTTGTAGCAATGTTTGTAATAGCAAAATTCTGGAAACACATGTCTATTAACAGGAGATTGGTTAAATTAATTATGGGACATCTTTTGTACAATGAGATACAATATATCAGACAGAAGTTCACCAACTTCTGCATATGCTATTTTGGAAAGATGTTCAGAATTATTAAATCTAAAAGACAAAGTATATTACAGTATCTGTAATATGTTCCCATTTATATGTGTGTGTGTGTGTATATATATATACACATTCATATATATTCATATATATACACAAATATATGAATGTGTGTATATATATACACTTACATATTTATACCTTTTTTTTTAAAAAAAGAAGGGCTCTCCGTATATGGAAAAATTCTAGGTTATCCCCAAAGCTTCCAACATGGTGACTTTTAGGTAGTGGGAATGGGGAAAGGGAGCACCTTTTACTGTACATAGCTTTCTTTGTACCATTTGAATTTTTTACATGTGTTACTTCTATAATAAAAACCAGCGTCGAGTTGTAGGAGATGCTTTTCTCATCTGCTTTTAGAAACTTTGCTGGCTTTCTTCATCGACATCTAGAGTCTAAGTGATAGACATGCAAAAGTAGAGGACAACAGTGTGTACAGTGGGACAAGTCCCTGTGGCCAGGGGAACATGTGGGCTCAAAGCACATTAGATATGAACCATTATTTTCACTTTTTGATATATGGGTAAGGGTGATGCTCACTACATTAGGATTTTGTGAATGATTTTGGCGACATTGTAACCTGGAGTGACTGAGGATTCAATGACTGGGAATGAGCACATGTTCTTGTCAGCTGACAATGACAATGTGGGACACATCCCTGAACAGCCTACACAGAGCAAATCTGAGCTAACTGTATTAGTCGGGATTCGGTTCAGCTGTGAGGACTAGCAAATCTCAAATCACAATCCCTTAAATAAAATTTCTTTTTCCTCTCACATAAAAGGCCTCCAAGACAGTCAGGGTATGGTGTGCCGTTCCTTCCATCTTGTTGCTCCATCATGCACGGCTTCCACCTTGTGGTTTCACACAGCAGTTTCCACACTTCAGGGAGCAGAATGGAAGAACATATGAAGAAGGGGCAGAATGTACACACAGAACGCCTTTTAAGTGGATTTTCTACGAGCTGCCACTAGACACTTTTACCTACCCACTTGAGCCAGAACTCCATCGACTGGTCTACCTAGCTGCAAGGGAAGCCGAGAAATGCAGTCTTAATGCCATCTGGCTATATGCGCCGCACAAAATTGGGGGTTCTATGTTATTACCATGGAACAAGGGAATGGTGGACACTGGAGATGGCCAGTGGTTTCTGCAACAATGATCTAATCTATTTCCCCAGGCCCCTCGACCTACTTTTCAAAGATGAATTTATTTATCACCTCAGCAAATGGCACAGGTAAGGAAAAGTATCATGCTTTGCCATATACCCAACTTCATAAGCTTAGGGAAATCAATCTATCTATCTATCTATCTATCTATCTATCTATCTATCTATCTACCTATCTATCTATCTTTGCTAGGGAAACATTTAGAGAAAAGTTTTGCTATTATTTCAACACTGAAAGGATGGCAGTGTGTCCTGGAATTTCACTCACCTGTATATCCCCCCCCCCCATCTCTATAATGGATGGGATACAGGAGCTATTGGGGACAGGAACCATGTCATTCCCACAATAGTCCTACAATAAACGTCAACAGAATGCAGTAGAACTGGTCTGTGATGTAATTCAGAGACTATTTCCTGTGAATGAGACAATATGCCCCGGAATAGAATGCTATTTATGCTATGGGAAAGGCCTGTGGGGCTTCAGATTTAGGTTCACGGAAAGAGGAATTCAAGAGCTGATTACACTGGATCCCTGGGGGCTAAGGACAGTAGTGTCAACAGTCATAAATGAATCAGGACTTGAGAGACTCCCAAGGTTAAGAAGGATTAAATACTCTCAGAGTTGACAGGGGCAGGCTCTCTGCACATTCCCACTGGCCACGCACCCTCGGAATTACCAAGGACCAGGGCTTCAGGGAGCCTCTGCAAGAAGGAGACTGGAAGCGTCCCTGCCCCTGCCGTCCCTATCATTTACTGCAGGTTCTCAGACATGGGACAGCTCTTCATTAGGAGTTTGAATGAGGGGTGCTTTCATATGTTTTATCCTGTGGGACCCACCAGTAAGCAGAAAAAAGTCAAATGTTTAAAACTTTAGCTAACCACCATGTTGTTTTAAACAAGCTATCTTACGGTTCTTTGATCAATAAATAGCATCAGGGTGTAGAGATACACGAACAGAACATTATTAAGGAGGCATCCACATTAACTGTTGCATTCTTCCCCAAGGTGCCTCTCTCAGTCTCTTCTATCTCATGACATGGCCAGGCTATTCTACCAAGGACCAGGTCTGAAAGCTTTGAGGCCTTCCCTGCTCCCACTCCCGCATCCCATCTCCAAACCACAGGCAAATCCTATGGCCCCACCTTCAAAGCATATCCAGAATCCGACCATTTCTCATCACTTCCACTGATCCAGCAAAATGTCCTGCTCACCTGGATGATTACAAAGCCTCCCAACTGGTCTTGACAAGCCACCCACCCCATGATGTTCAGCTTTCAAAACCTAAGCCAAGCCAGGGAACCCCTTGGCTCTAGATCCCTCTGGAAGCCTCCCCATTTCACGTGGAGTCCAAGTCCATACACTAGGCCTCCAAGCCCTCTGTGACCTGATCCCATCTGCCACTTCCTACACCTTTCTCCTTACTCTGCTCTAGCCGCTTGGCTCTTCCACAAGTGAGGCAGGCACTTAACACTGCTCTTCCTCCACCTATCTGCCTGCTTTGTTCCATCACCCATGCCCCCCGATCCGAAACCTTCCCTAACCACCCCTTTACCCTACTTTTTCTTTACAATGTTTATCTTTACTTGACAAAGTATATATTCATTTTTTACTGTCCATCTCTCCCCAGTGGAGTGTAATCCCCACAGATACAGGATATTTTCCTCCCTAGAATAGCGCCTGGTACCGAGCAAATACCTGAAAAACAAAGGATGCTGCCCAGTGTGCAGTTAAATGTGCAGCATAAAGCAGAACAAGAGCCACAGGTACAAGAGAAAACCCAGTCATCTATATGAATATACGCCATGTCTTTTTTCATTACTAACCTACTACAAGAAAAAGAGAGGGAACGTTTTAATGTACTGAATGACTGAAGAGGAAAAACCATTTACTGAGCACCTACTATGACTCAGGAACTCTTCTAGTTCTGGAGGTATAGAATCAACACAGGTAAGCTCCCTGTTTTATGGAGCTTATGTTACAGAGGGAACATGGGGATTGAGATGGAAGTTGAGGAAGCTGGGAGGAATACCATAAAGAAGCAAACAAAAGAATAACACAGTTTCAAATAGTTATTAATCTATGACTATTCGGTTAATAGAAAAGAAATCTTACTGAAAATTATCAACAAAAATACACCTGTATTATTTCTGAGTCTTTCCTCAATCCACCCCCTCAAATACAGCACTTTCAGTAAAATATAATACATATTTCTATTTCATTTATATTAAATTAATACATACTGCTCATTTCAGAGCACCTACTTACAGCTTCTTTTGAAGATGAACTATGCCAAGTCAAAGACAATCTCTCTTATATATGGATTTAGCAATTAATACTGCATTCTGCCATGTGCCTAGAAGGTACCCATTGAAAATGAGTTGATGATTTTTCAAAGATTTTCAAAAGTGAGTGTCTACAATTCTTCCCAATCTATCACTGAATCTTTGTACATATTTCAGAGCACTACTGAGAAGCTGCATGCTTTTATTTTAGTAGAGTCGGTAAAAATTCCATATGGATTCCTCCGTTCACAAAACTAAATGAAAACACAGAACCTCTTAAAATAAAAATAGACACGTTTGGGAATCACAAGGGAAATGTTACTTACTCTCTGAGCACTCAGCTTCTGCTATCCCTAGTGGTGGGAACCTACACTGGCATTCCAATTTCCCATAAACTTGGCAGGACTCTGTGTCCATTTGGAATTGTAATAGCCCGGATTTCAGTTTGGGGAGGAAGGAAGGAGTCATTGCATTCCACCTAAGAGTCCTCCAGCTGAATCCCAAGAAGCCAAAACTTAAATGTCAATGTTCTCCCAAAGGAAAGAGATGGCTCCATCTAATGAGTTTACCTGGTTAATGCTCCATAACCAGTTCTGGGTTCTCTTTGCTAGTCTTTCTTTGGTAATGTTGCTTGTTACAGAAAATCCTGGTGCCTGTTTACTGGTGTTTCGGGGTTATTTTTGTTTTAGCTATTATACACAGATGTTTTTCGCACTAAATACCTAGGCATTACAGACCAGCAGTTCCAGGATGTGTATATTCTTACTGTCATTCCCCACTCCTGCATGCTTCCTAATTTAGGATGTGGAAAATGCAAGGAAGGCCAGGCAACTGGCCCTCAGCAGCCCCCTTCCAGCTCTAATCTCCTATTGTCACTGTCAGACAAAGGAGCGGAATCCTGTTCAAGTGGGGGAAACCCTGAGACTGGGGGGGGGCGGGTGGCAGGGACAGGAGACTGCTCTAACGGGCTTTGAAGTGACCCAGGTAAGAGACATGTGTTACGGGGAGTGGAAGATGCACAGGCTTGCTCAGTGCTGATCAATCCCTGAGCCTGTGGCTCCTACATCCCTCTCCTCCACTTTTGGTTTCAAGTAAGAGATTTGCGTGCAAACAGTTACATTCCACAAACAAACCATTTCCTCTTCCTTGGGGGAAGGCAACTGAGAAGGAGAGGAAGAAACACACACCTCTTTAGAAAACTAGGACTGGGTTAAGGCCTTCAGAGGCCCCTGTGCTCCTGATTTTTCATGTGAGAACTCCACTCCGCCCTCCTTGATAATAAAACACTCACGTCTCAGGTTAAAGATGTATTTTCTTTCCCTGGTAAAATAATGGGAAAAAAAATCTGAATTTCACTTTTAAAATTATTCGGCTCCAAAGAACTAAGGTCTAAACGATGCTGGGGAAATAAGTAAATCTAACGTACAAATTATTTTCAAATGAAATAAAGTTTTAATGAACACTAAACTTAGTTCCTAAGTTGACATGATGTCAGCTATTGTAGGCATTTAATTAGACGATACTAATTTAAATTCTGTGGGCTTCTTTTCATATGCTGGAAAATATATTTGTATCTTGCTATGTATCTATATGCCATATAGATGACTACAAATATACTACATATGTAATATTTTTTTCAGGGTTAAATATTGCCATGGGCCCTTCAAACCCCACGGGCTCTGAGCCCCGGGCTTACGGAGCCTCAGAGAGACACCAGACTGGGAGGTGAACAGTCCTCTCTAAAACAGAAGAAAAAATATTAATGTAAAAAGTTATTGCAAACCCAGGTTACTGAATGGCTTAACGTGACCAGAAGGCCAGTTCTGTTGAGGCTCTCTTGCCAACCCCAAGGCTCCACTAGAAGCTCTAGATTTTTACACCCACTCCCCTCCAGCCTTGCCACAGGAAGCAGTAATCCCACCACAGAGGCTTCTATTTCAGACCCTCTCTCGGTCCCTTGGGACTCTCCTCCAGGCTGTCCTTCCCAAACCACTTGAATCTCATTTCTCCTGCAGCTGATTTCTTTTTTTCAAGATGTTAACAATTTCTCTGGAACCATCTGGATGTTATTAAGAATGTGTCCTGGGTCCTCTGAGGCAGCTGGCTGTGGCCTCTTGCCTTGTTTCCTGTGTCCTGGATGTCTAAGTTGACTTTCATAAGAAATTTGGAATATTAGCTTAAAAAAAGAAACAGTCAATATTTTTTAGGCACTGAGCTCTTGCAGCTTAATTTCCCCGACTGGGACTTTGCATTTTGAGTTCCCATGGCTGGCCCATGCTCTGGGAATGATGAAGCACGTCTGTTTTAAAAACAGAAGGCACTAGTGGTCAGGGGTGAACCAGAAATCCAGTCTTCCCCACCCTCCCCAATTAGCCCCACAAAACCTTCCTTATGTTGCTGCTGCTGCTCAGCCATTTCCACATCTCCAACCCCTGCTCCAAGCTGAGACCCTCCCTGATCTCACTTTAAGAGTAAATACTAGTTCAGCTCTACTAGACTCTCTCCTAGCATCCTTGAGGGAAAAATAATGGAACAAAGACCAAAAAATAAATTAATTAATTAAAAGGCTAGGCAGATGACAATGATTCCCGGGTTAGAGGGATAGCATGAGTAGGCAGGATGATATGGGACACCATATAGTCCCCTTTCTAATGACCAGACAAGAACAAGGCTGGAACAAGACGAATCCCAGGAATCAATTTCACTATTCAGAGTTTGCAAATGGCACCAGGGCATTGGTTCCCCCTTGCTTCCGTTTGTTATCAAACTCAACAGCCAAACTTGGGTTGCTGGCCTTGACTCTTTGCCTCCCCCACTCCGTGTGCATATTCCCGCCTCCTTCTTCCTTCTAGTTCCTAGGCCTTCACCTCCAGCTGACTTGCATCTCATTACCCTTTTGATTTCACTAGTTAACACTAACTAGTTAACACTGGCTCTCTGGAAGATTTTAAGACCCCCTCCCACCCCACCCAGGCAATCCTATCAAGTCAGACATGATAGCAGACCCACTCTACCTATGAAGCCCAAGGACAGAATGAATTTCCTGGAAAACAGACAGCCTGTCCCTGATGCTGGTGGGAGCAGGAGATGTTTTGAAAGGAACCGTACAATTCACTCTCCATGAAGCATTCCCTCATCAGAAAGGAGGGAGGGCTGCACCTCAACATCCCTCATTTCTTTGTCACAATCCCACAAGAATCTATCATCCCCTATCTGGCATGTAACAGACACCCAGTAAATGGTCCCCCCACCATCTTTTTACTTCGAAAAAAATTCTACAAAAAAGATACAAGAATAATACAATGAACCCGTGGATATCCTTTACCTAGATCACTAATTGTTAAATTATTACTACATTTCCTCTCTCCCATTACTTTTCTTTTCTTTTCTTTTTTTTTTTAAGATTTTATTTATTTGCCAGAGAAAGAGAGAGAGAGCACCAGCAGTGGGGAGGCAGAGAGGGAGAAGCAGGCTCCCCACTGAGCAGGGAACCCAATGTGGGATTTGATCTCAGTACCCTGGAATCATGACCTGAGCTTTAACAGACTGAGCTACCCAGGTGTCCCTCCCATTACTTTTTCTGATTCATTTGAAAGTGCAAATAGTGTGACATTTTATGCCTAAATACTTCATACTTATATACATCCCTAAATATTTCCTACAAGGTAGAATATAATCCTATATAGTCATGATACCATTATCGTATTCAAGGAACTTAACATTAGAAAAATACCTAATAGGGGCGCCTGGGTAGCGCAGACGTTAAGCGTCTGCCTTCGGCTCAGGGCGTGATCCCGGCGTTCCGGGATCGAGTCCCACGTCGGGCTCCTCTGCTGGGAGCCTGCTTCTTCCTCTCCCACTCCCCCTGCTGTGTTCCCTTTCTCGCTGGCTATCTCTCTGTCACGTAAATAAATAAAATCTTTAAAAAAAAAAAAAAAAAGAAAAATACCTAATAGCTCATATTCAAATTTCCCCAACTGTCCCAATGTCCTAATAACTTTTTCAATTGAGATATAATCCACATATCATGAAATCTACTCTTTTAAAAGTGTACAATTTAGATTTTTAATATATTTACAAGTTTGTACAACCATCACCACCATCTAATTCCAGAATATATTCATCATCCAAGTAACCCATTAACTCATTAGCAGTCACTCCCCATTCTCCCCTCACCCCGGCCCTTGGCAACCACTAGTCTACTTTCTGTCTGTTCTGGAAATTTCATGGACCTGGAATCATAAACTATGTGGCTTTTTGTGTGTGTGTGTCTAGCTTCTTTCTCTTAGCATAACTTTTTCAAAGTTCATTTATGTTGTAGCATGTAGCGGTACTTCATTTCCTTTTCTAGCTGAATTATATCACATTGGATGGAAATACCACAATTTGTTCATCTACTCATCAGCTGATGAACATTTGGGTTGTTTTATGACTTTTTTTAAAAGCCAAGATCCAATCAGAAAATATACAACTGAATCATCATTTCTTTAGTTTCCTTTCATCTAAATCCTACATTAATTCTAGAACATTAATCTAGATTCAAGGAAATCCTCTTATTTTTTTTTTCTTTTTACCTCTTACAACAGCAAAATTTTTAAAAAGCACAGGTTGGTTGTCTTGGAGAATGTCCTTGCTGGTCTGTCTGATTGTTTCCTATAATTTGATTCAGGTTAGACAGTTTTGGCAATAATACCACACGGGTGAGGTTGTATACTTCCTGTTGCATTAAATTAGAGGGCATATAATGTCAATTTGTCTCATAACTGGTGAAGCTAAATTTGGTCATTTGATTAGACGGTATTTACCAGATCTCCCCATAGGAAAGACACATTTTTCTCTTCATAAAATATTAAAGTAAATAATATTAATACAAGTACTCTTTAAGACTATGTGAATATCTTTTTCCCAACAACCTTTAACAGAACATTTTAACCTTCAGTAATGATCCTTGCCTGAATCCATTATTACAACAGTATTACAAAACGGTAGTTTTCTGATTTTTCTAACTCTATAATTCCTTCCACAGAAAACTGTGGTTATTCTGTTTAAAAAATGGAAAGAAAAAAAGCTTTCCCTGCTCTATCCCATTGTCTTAATAACCACTGTGAAGTCAGGGTTTGTTTGTTTGTTTTTACTCAATGTGTTATAGTCAACATCACTGTCATTATTCTTCTGATGCTCAAGCTGTCCCAAATTTGATAAGTGGAAGCCAGTTTGGTTCAGCTCATCTATCTTTTTTTTAAAGTTTTGTTTAAGTAATCTCTACATCCAACGTGGGGCTCGAACACACAACCTCAAGATCAAGAGTCGCATGTTCTTCTGACTGAGCCAGCCAGGCACCCCCATCTATCTTTCTGACATATCCTCATCATTTTATTATTTTGTGACACAATAAAATGTTCCAGATTTGCCTTGTATTTTCCCTTCTCCAGACCTTAACTCAGCATTCCTCCAAGAAGACCTCATTTCTTTCAATGAGAAATGGTATTTAGAAACCAAAATTTGGATGCTAGATGTACTCACTGATACTGGATTGTCTCAAATGTTTTTTCCTGGATGTCTTATAGCATTATTTAAACCTTTTCTCTGTGATATCTCTTATGATTTTCATTTGGGCTTCACTTAGTTGGTAACACTACTACATATAAATGAGTCCTAAATATTATGGGTTTAACAGCTTCCTTTTTTTTTTAAGTACTTAATAAGTACTCAAAAGCTCTGCACTCGGTATCTTACACACAGTACCTTAATCTCTAAAACAACTCAAAGACATAGGTATAATTCTTTATTCTTACTTAACAAATGAGGTAATGAGGCATCGAGTGGTTAGGTAATCTGTTCAAGGTCACAGAGTTAGTAAGTGGCTGACTTGGGACTACATTCCAGGTCTGTCTGACCTCAGATCTGCTGAACTCCTAAGAGATATGTCAAAAATAATATTTCCCACCATGAGGGAAATAGAAGTATGCCTTCAAGCTTATAATCCACTCCTGGGTATATTATGTCACATGTGTAAAGGGCATGTGGTCATTGTAATCCACCTCTGAGACACAGTGTGGTATAAGGAGAAGGGCACAAGGCACATTGATGAGTGGGTCAATCTCCACACCTGTCCCTGTTTTATCACCTGTAAGAGAGGAATGATGATCCTTAGCTTGTGTTCCACATAAGGTTGCAGTGGGATCAAAGGGATTATAAGCAGAAGCCCCTGAAAGAATTATAAGCTCCATTTACTATTGGGAAGTGGCTCTCAAGTCAAACTGAGTACATGTAAGAATCAACTGGGCGAAGGAGTATGTACTGAATTTAAACGGCAGATTGCTGAGCCCTGTTCCTACAGATTCTGACTGAGTGGCCTAGTGTGGATCCCAGGAATGTGAATTTCTAACATGCACCCCAGTGATTCTGAAGCAGGTGGCTCACAAATGACACTCAGGAAAACTCTCATGTAGTTAATGCAAGGATGATGAGAATAAACATGATAAACTCGTGCTTGAAAACCACTTCTACACCTTCCACACACATTCTTTGCATCCAATTGCCTTTTCTTCATTCTTTCTCCCTCGACCCTAGTATTTATGCTCCACCTTAGTTTCAACTCAAATGTCACTTCCCCAACTTAGTCTTCCCAGATCCTTGAAAGAGTTGGCTGCTCCTGTGACCTGCTCTCATCATACTCTCTGATTCAGTACAACACACATCAACCTGGCAACTACATAGTTGTAACTAGATGGTTAATGTCAGCCTTGCTCGATAGAGTATAACCATCTGAGGGCAGAACCAGGACCTCCTTGGTATACCCAGTGTCCCCGCTTAGTGGGCAATTTAGTGTCTGTTGGACAAACCCACAAATGAAGGGGGGAATAAAGCCATACTAACTTTATTACTAAATAAAGTTTCAGCTGAATACAGCATTCATAAATAATGAATACAGAATAAAGTTCATTACCAACATGAATAATTGGATACCCTACCTCCTGTTCTCATCATCTTTCCTGGGATCCTTGGAAAGACACTTCTCATAGAGGAAATTGCACTTTTAATGACAAATTTGGGGACAATCTGCTCAGGATAGGCAGGAATTCATAATGCAATTATGGCCCTCTGCTCTGGCCTCCCCTCTCACTTCCTTCCCCTCCTGGATTCAGTTGTCATCTCACACCGAATAGCAGCATCCCCTCCCTTCTGCCTCCTGCCAATTTTTTCTAACTAGGATCAAGCAAGAGAGTTGTCGGCCTGGGGAGGGAGGATGTTTCCCTCGGGCCATCATTAATTGTGTGTGTTCCGCAAGTATGTGTATTTTCATTTGTGCATTTATCTCCATCCTGAATGGGGCCATAAAACTCCTTTATGATTTAGCCTCAGGCCAAATAAGCATTGAATTTCACAACCAGAGTGTATGCTCATGTATTTATGGCAAGGTGGGAGGTGGGGTTGTTTTGTTTCAAATATTTGTTTCTCTAAAGTGGCTGCTGATTCTGTTTGGAAGACATGCCAGAATACGTGTGAAGGGGTGAGAACAGGAACTGTTTCTATCAAGTGACAGGGATGAGGACTTACTATTCCACAGTAGGGCACCACACATACTCAATATCTTAAGCCGAAGGAAAGTGGGGAAAAAAAACAAAAAACACAGCAGAAGCATAAAGTTCTCTCTGCCCTTCACCCTTCTCCCTGAAGCAGGTCTTAAGACGTGAGAGGTACACTCTCCACACGCAGAGGAAAAGACCATCCTATTGCCAGGATGGAGGGTCATAGGAAAGAATCCAAACAAGCAGGACTTGCAAAGTCTCCCCCAGTTTGCTCCACTTCCCTTACATTCTCTGTTCCATCACATTTCTACACAACTGGCCACTCTGAATCAAATCCAGCATAAAAATGTGCAGGGTTAACGGTTTCTTCCAATCTTCATCTCCTTACGAAGGCTCCTGTGCCATGTAAAAGTTATATTAAATAAATCTGTATGTTTTTCTCCTGCTAATTTTTCTTGTCAGTTTGTCACACCTGCCAGGGGCCCTAAGTGAGTCAAGAGAACCTCTTTTCCTTTTTTTTTTTTTTTTGTTAAAGATTTTATTTATTTATTTGCCAGACAGAGAGACAGCCAGAGAGAGAGGGAACACAAGCAGGGGGAGTGGGAGAGGAAGAAGCAGGCTCCCAGTAGAGGAGCCCGATGCGGGGCTCGATCCCAGAACGCTGGAATCACGCCCCGAGCTGAAAGCAGATCCTTAACGACTGAGCCACCCAGGCGCCCCAAGAGAACCTCTTTTCTTCCCCTGCACAAGGTTTCCAGAACTTTACAGCAACCCTCAACTTGAGGCACCAGCATAGCACTAAATGAGGACCCCTGGAAACAGTTTATGTGATATTTTTTCCATTGAGACCATTTCCCAGCACACTAAGGTGAAGAAGGCAAAGACACCAAGCATTTTTGAGCTTTCAATTTTAACTAGATAAAGGCATATCCTAGTTTCTGAAACTTACTGGCATCAAAAATATTAAGAGAAATATGCATAGTTATTCTTACAAATCTGGTCTATGTTATTTTCCTGGGAAATTCTGTTTGGTTGTGGCACACTCTAAATTCAGACATGACAAGGGCCACTGTCAGTGGTGACCCAGCATCAGGGTTTGGTCTTCAACCCAATAAACCTCTTTGCTGGAGGAAGAATGATGCAGTGGCTTACTGGGCTCAAGTCCGTGCTCCAACACCTACTAGCTGAGTGGTATAGGACACAGTACTGCCTCTCTGTGCCTCAGTTTCCCCAACTGTAAGGTGACATTAGTAATACAAAAGTGGGGATAACAGTAGAAACTTCAGAAGACTGTTGTGAGGCCTAAATGGAAAATGTGTATATGTAGCTTAGCACAAGGCCTGGCACAGAGTGAGTATTAGCAGCTATTATTTCAATGTCTGCAGTCAAAGAAGTTCTGAGGTTTAAGACACACATCTATATGATAAGCTCAGCTGACTTTCTCCAGCCAGTATAATAAATCTATGTAAAGGTCAATCATCCCAGTGTGTGTGGTCATCCAGCACCTTTCAGGTGTTTTCCAGTTTAGGAAGCTGCCCACATCGTAAGTCCTGCTCCCCAGAGGTAGAAGACGATGTCTGCCCATGTTCCTGGCTTCCCCTGAAGATACAGTATAGGTGTGTGACCAGTCTTCTCTAATTAGACAGAGCCAGAGAGCTTTCTATTCACAAGAGTAACATACAGAATCCATTTTGTGGTGAGGACAGCAACCCGACCTGTGGTGCTTAGAGGCAGCCAGAGGGAAGTCTCAGGCATCATGATGTGAGTTGCAGTCTGTGTCTGGCCACGGCAACCCAGAAGCTTTTCCAGGACAACTCATCACTGTGGCTTGGGCCCTGCCCCAGCCTCAGTCTGACACTCCTCAGCTTCCAGAGAACCTGTGAACCACCTAATATTCTTTAATAAATTTCTATTTCTGCCTCAGCAGAACCCAGAGTGGGTTCTACGGCTGGCACCTAAGAACGCGATCAAGGTCCCTGTCTACTGGGTTGGCCAAATACCAAGGCAGTGAACTCCAAGTAACCATCAAAGCTCTTTGATTCAATGAAAAATCCAATGAATTAATTCCTATTTGGAGAGAAAGGCTGCACTAATAGGAACGAGAAAACCTTTTTATTAAGGAGATTTTTATCTTCACTGCATTTGTTATAACTTTGTCTTCCACTCCTTTTTTTTTTTTTTCTTTTTAAGTAAGCTCTATGCCCCATGTGGGGCGTGAACTCACAACCCTGAGATCAAGAGTCACAGGCTCTATTAAATGAGCCATCCAGGCACCCCTGTCCTCTACTTCTAATGGAATAATAGAGTAGCAGAGGTGGAAGGGGCTTTAGAGATGGTCCAGTTTGCCCCATCAGTTTCAAATGAGGAAGAGAAGTACCAGAGAGGATAAGTGACTTGCCCATGATCACACAGCAACTGTAGCCTAGTATGACGATCACCAGCTCAGAAGTCAGATATTGGCTATGCTACTTACTTATTATCAATCTAGCCATATAGTCTCTGAGCCAGTTCTCTTGGTCTCCTTGTTTGCTAAATGAAGAAAATAACAATCGGTATCATATGGGGTTATTATGAAGGCTAAATGAGATAATGCATCTAAAGTGTTTAGCATATGCTCAAAAATAGTAAATATTCAATAAACATTAGTTGATATTATTATCAGCCCCTTAAACAAATATTTACCGTAATCCACTATGAGCCAGACACCAACCTAGAAGTTGGCAACATAAAGATGAAAAAGACATTTCCCAGCAAACTACAGTCCAGGACCAGATGGCTTCACTGGTGAATTCTACCAAACACTTAGAGAATAATTAATATCAACACTTCTCAAACTCTTCTAAAAAAACAGAAGAGTAGGGAACACTTCCAAACTTATCTTACAATGCCGGCATTACCCTGAAAGCAAAACCAGACAAGAACAAAGAAAAGAAAATTCACAAGAAAACAAAATCAAAGGCCAATAAATGATGAACATATATGCAATAATCCTCAACAAAATATTATCAAATCAAATTCAACAATAAATTAAAAGGATCATTTACCATGATCAAGTGGGATACAAGAGTCTGCTGCTGCTTTGTTTTCACATGTGAGACAAGAACATACATGTAGCGGGTAAAAAGTCAACAGGGGAAGGACCTAAATCAATATGAGAGCCCAGAAAAAGAACTGAGAGTACTAAAATAAGACACAAAAGTGTATTTTAAAACTATAATTAATCAAGGCACTAGGATGTTTTAATTAACTGCCATATAGGAACAGCCATACAGAGTAAGAGAATATAGGAGAGAGCCCAGGAGAGACCCGAGAATGGGGTGTATATATCTATGAATTTAGAAAAGGAAAAAGTGATGTTATCTCTAATGGGGGGGGCAGGGAGAATTTATTCAAGATAGTTTAATTCCATGTGGTTAATTATTTCGGGGGAAAACTTAGATTCTTACTTCTTGTGATGTACCAAAACATACCCCAGAGAGATTAGACGTTTATATCTATGACATGAAGCCATACACAAAGTTACCAAAAAATATATATGGAAATAGTAGTATAATCTTGAATGGGGGTGGTCTTTCTAAATGGATTAGTATGTCCCAGTTGAGCCTGAAGAGGGATTCAGTTTGGCTCTGTTCAGTAAATGGGTGGGCTAGTGCAGCTGGTGCGGGTTGGGAGGTAAGCATGTATTTTGTGACTTGATTTGCTTGGAGGTCAAAGGGCCTTCAGGGAGGAGCTGCAAACCGATCACTTGAAGTCAGGCGTTAGGCATCAGGAAGGAGTCAGTAGACACATATGGACTGACACGGACAGGGTGCTATGGCAAAAGACTCCTGGCCTGGCTTCATGGACCAGATCTGAGCTCCCATGAAAGCAGGGACAGTTCTGACAGGAACACAGAATGGCCACAGTACAAGGAGCCCTGCAAGAACCATCTGGGCACCAGAAGGCCTCTGGACCTGAGAGCACAAGAACTCATGCTTCCATGGAAGCCTCCAAGAAAGGGCAGTCATGAGGTGTCAAAGCCTGCCACTCCTGACGAGTCAAGTACAGAACATGCAGCAGCAGAATCATGACCACCTCCCTTGCTAGACACTTCCTTGTGTGCGTAAGGCTTGTTCCACAAGCAGTAAGTTGATTAAGAAACAGTTCAGAGGATTCTGACAAAACAGTGGTAGTAGCATCGTCTTTCAACCTCTCTGAATTATCGCATAAAAACAGAGGCACTAGCACAGCAAATCCAAAAAAACATGGAAGATATTTACCAAAAACTAGGTGAGACAGATTAAATATGGTGACCCATCCTTGGTGGTTCTTCCCATGGAGGGCTGGAATCTCTCCCTCTACCCTGTGGATCTGGGCTAGTCTTGTGACTTGCTTTCAACAATCCAATGCGACAGAAGCGACAGATCATGACTCTTGAGTCTCAGCTTTGGAGGATTGAAACTCAGCTGCCTGGTGAGCAACCCAGCTCACGTCCCTAATGAGGACACATCTCCATGAGTTAATAGATATATATTTTATTAAGCTATCTTTTGATGATGATAGGGAACCAATTTGTTATCATAAAAAACTGGATAAAAGGGAAGTATTTATCCTGCCTTTTCTATATGAACTGTGCCACTATATGAACAAACGGGAGATGAGATAAAACAACCTTTTATAATAAAAGTATTTCGGGGGCACCTGGCTGGCTCAGTCAGTAGAGCACGTGACTCTGGATCTCAGGGTTGTGACTTCGAGCCCCATGCTGGGTGTAGAGATTACTTAAAAAAATAAAATCTTTAAAAATAAAATAAAAGTATTTCAGCAAATAAATTTTTTTTAAAAAAGAATTAGAATATATCACCAACCTATAACCCCAATGAATTAAGATCTAGGCAATGAGTATCAATAGCTGCTAACATGACCAAAAAAGAGAGAGAGAGAGAGAGAGAGAGAGAGAAACAACAGACATTATGTGTCTCCTAATGAAAGAACACAGTACCACTTACAGTCTTGCCAAAGGGATCGAACAGGAGTTTCATCAAGCCTCTAAACCAGTTGCCAATTTGCAGGAAACACAGAGGACAAAGGAACATGCTGAGGAAACAGATCATGGGATTGCAATCAACCAAATCCAAATTGTGGGAAACTCTACAGGTCAAGTACCTTGAATGGCAGGAAATGTGTAGATTAAAGAGTCTTAGAAGAAATACATACATACATATATATATAAATGTATATATGTGTGTGTGTGTGTGTGTCTTAGAGGAAACATATGTATATATCGATATACTTATTATACATGCATTTTTGCATAAAATATGTGTTATATATAGATACCTAATAAAAGTTGGAAGTACCAAGCTGTGGTGTCTATCACTTGGGTGATAAAACTATAACAAATAGAAAGTGAATCCTGGGGCGCCTGGGTGGCACAGTGGTTAAGCGTCTGCCTTCGTCTCAGGGCGTGATCCTGGCGTTATGGGATCGAGCCCCACATCAGGCTCCTCTGCTATGAGTCTGCTTCTTCCTCTCCCACTCCCTCTGCTTGTGTTCCCTCTCTCGCCGGCTGTCTCTATCTCTGTCAAATAAATAAATAAAATCTTTAAAAAAAAAAAAAAAGAAAGAAAGTGAATCCTATAAAGTCAGGATAACCGGTGCTTTTGAGGGGACAGAGGGCGTCTGATCAAGATGGAGCGGGGGGGGGGGGGGGGGGGGTGCTTCCAGAATGGGGAGCACAGTTATAGTTGCTGACCTGGGTGGTATCTATCTTACAATAAGTTCATCAAATATACATTCTTTTTGAGAGATCTTCTATTTCTGGTTGTTTATAATAAAATAACTAATTCTAAAACACAGGAGGGTGAGAGAGTGAAAGAGTAACAGGTACAGACTTCTCTCTTCCCATCTTTTATCCTTGGAGATGATGAAATACTAAGCTGGACTCTGCTAGAGAGACAAACAATATGGGCTGTTTAAAATGATTCTGCATAATGGCAAGAATCTTTGGGGGGGATGTTTTAGAATCCAATTAGGGACATGAACCAGGTGAACAGATATGCACAAAGGTTTGCAAGAGTTTGTAAGACATCTGCAGAAGTATATTGTGAAAGAAAGAAGTATGGGCATTATTTATGTTATTTTACGTAGGCATTCATGTATGTATATTCCTTATCTCATTGTTCCACAATGAACATATACTGATTTTGGTAAAAACAAATAAAGCAATTATTTTTCATTTTAAACAGAATAACAGAGGTAAATAGAGTGTTCCTCCAGGTTTAGGATCTTCCAGGACAGGGGCCTTATGGACCCACCCTCTGTAGCAGCTCTGGAAACGAGGCCTATCACACTCCGTGCCCAGCCCTTACGATCACCCCATTCACACCCCTTGCTTCGGTACGTGCGCAACCTGCCAAGAAAACTTCAGATTATCATGTGGCTTCTCAGGTTATTTTCTTGGAGGGAGAGATGGCACTGAATGAGTCACATGAGCATTCTTACAGGCTTGATAATAATATTTCTGACTGTAAATTAAGAAATTTTGAAGTACTTATAGAGGGACTGGCTTGGGCCAGGAAGATGAACACCACTTTCTCGGAAACCCATGAGAAGGTAAGTATGAATGATGAGTTTATCACTTTATAGATTAAAACCCCTGGTTTCTTTGGCCCCTGGATAGTGGGAGGTGGGTCATCTGCTGAGGCAGAGGAAAGCTGGAACAGCTGCAAAAAGTCAAAGAGAAAGGGAGCACCTGGGTGGCTCAGTCAGTTAAGCTTAAGACTCCTGATTTTGGCTCAGGTCATGACCTCAGGGTGTTGGGTTCGACCCCCATGTCGGGCTCCCTGCTCAGCGAGGAGTCTGTTTAAGGATTCTCCCCCTGCTCTCCCCGCCCCACTTGCACGCTCGCTTTCTCTCAAAAAAAAAAAAAAAAAAAGTACTGAGAAAAAACTGAACCTCAGACAGGTGAAGGGATTACTTTCCAACTGTCCAGGCCCTCTGCTGCACCACCTGTGCTGGCCAGTCGGATCACTAAAAGGCACCCAAATCTGAAATCCCAGTTCAGGTTCAACTAGGACATACTACCACACTTAGAAAGGCTACCCCCATCCAGTTTAAATATTCATCTGTATTTTTCCCCAGTATCTTTGTTTTAAATTAAAATCTTTAGTTATTTTAGAATTTATTTAGATTCATCATACAAACCAGGAATCTAACTTTATTTTATGTTTTTCCAAGTATGGGTCAGTTGTGTCAATACTATTTACCTAATAGTTTCCCTACTAGTTTAAAATGCTGCTATTATCAGGACTGGCTACAAGGGACAAGAAACTAACTTTCATAAAGAGAGGATTCTTCCACATCTTTAGTTCAAAGTTAGTCATGGCTTCAAGGCAGAGGACCAAAGCCTTGACTCCAAGACTTGACAAAGCATAAGCTGGCTCGTTTCCCGAAGTGTGTGCACAACCACCAGCTTTCTCTCTCCCATCAGGAAGTGACAACTGGTTGATCAACAAGGACTCTGAAATCAGACAACCTGAGTTTGCATCCTGGCTGACTCCTCGCTTAGCCAAGTGACACTGGTTACAATACTTCAGCTTTCTGTACCTCAGTTTCTCGCTCTGTAAAATGGGGATAACAGAAGTATCAACTGCACAGGCAGCTGTGAGATCAAATGAGATAAGGCATTTAAAGCGCCTGAGTGATAATACCAGTGGCATGACATCTGTCATGATCGGTGGTGACATCATTTTCATCACCAACATCTAGATGGGCTTGTGAAGGACTGCGGTGAACTCACATGCATTGTTCATTCATTCAGCAACTGCTATTACGCATTTACTATGTTTCAGCAACCATTCCAGCAGTAAAGAGCAAGGACAAGATCCCTACTCCCTCAGAATTTATATACTACTAGGCGAAAACAGTTAAACCAATGGCTAAACAAGCAAACATCTGGGAATGTGAACAGTGCTACAGTGAAAATAAAGCAGAGTGCTATGGTAGGACTTTACCAGGGAGCTTAACTTGAATTGACAGAAAAGGCCTCACTGAGGAGATAAATTGTAAGGTTCAACCCAAATGAGAGGGAGTCAAGCAGTACTGCGTTTTTCAAATACTTAGAGTTTTGCTACATATCTTACTGTTTTTAGTTTCTTTTTTTTGTTTGTTTTTATTTAAATTCCAGTTAGTTAACATACAGTGTAATATTAGTTTCAGGTGTACAATATAGTGATTCAACACTTCCATATATCACTCTATGGTCATCACAACAAGTGCGCTCCTTAATCCCCATCACCTACCCAACCTATCTCCCCATCCATCTCCCATCTGGTAACCATCAGTTCATCCTCTATAGTTAAGAGTCTGTTTCTTGGTTTGTGTGTGTGTCTCTCTCTTTTCTTTCCCTTTGCTCATTTGTTTTGTTTCTTAAATTCCACATGAACGAAATCATATGGCATTTTTTCTCTGACTTATTTCGCTTAGCATAATACTCTCCAGCTCCATCCATGTTGCAGCAAATGGCAAGATTTTGTTCTTTATGATGACTGAGTAATATTCCATTGTGTATGTATCTTCTTTATCCATTCATCAGTTGATGGACATATGGGCTGTTTCTTCAATTTGGCTTACTGCTTTTAATTTCTAATTCAATTGCATGATAATCAGAAACTATGCTCCATATAATTTTGTTCCTTGTAAATTTATTGAGATTTGTTTTATGGCCCAAGATATGGTCTGTCTTGATGAAGGTACTATACGCACTTGAAAAGAACGCATATTCTGCAGTGTTGCATAGTGTTGTGAAACTACTAGATCAAAATGGTTGATAGTGTTATTTGTAGCTTCCCATTTTTCCTGTATTTTTGTCTAGTTGTTCTATTCACTGGTGACAGTGTTAATGTTCTAATGATCATGGATACGCCTCTCTCTCCCTTCAACTTGGTCAATGTTTACCTCATGTATTTTGAAGTTCTGTTATTAGAAGCATGCATACTTACGATTGCTCAGTTATGAACGAACCATTTTAACACAATATGTCTCTCTTGATCACACTGTCTTAAAGTCTACTTTATCTAATATCAATCCAGCCATCTCACGTTCACTATTTGCATATTACCTTTCAATCTATCCATTCACTTTCACTCTGTTTGTCTTTATGTTTAAAATGGGTTGCTACAGATAGCATAGAGTTGGGTTTTGTATTTTTATACAGTTTGTTAATCTCTACTTCTAATCAGCCTATTTACTGTATTTGCATTTAATACAACTATTCACGTGTTTGGATTTATGTCTAACATTTTACCATTCTGTTTTCTGCCTGTCCTGTTTTTGTTCTTCACCTACCTTATTTTGGGTTGATCAAGCATTTTGTAGAACTCCATTCTAATTTATCAGCTAGCTTTTTAGGTAGACCTCTACTTTTTTCTGGTTTGGTTTGGTTTTAGTAGTTGCACTAGAGATTATAATATACATCTATAACATCCCACAGTCTACTTAAAGTTAATATTATACCATTTCATATACATGTCAGAACCTTACAACAAAACAGGTCCATCTTCTCCACTCCCATTCTTTATACTAAAGTTTTTATACATGTAGACATTCATAGACCCTGGAACACAATGTTGTGATTTTTCCTTTCATATATATTTTAAAAGAGAAGAAAAAACCCTTTCCTATTTGAAATCACGTTTACCATATCCGGTGTTCTTCACTCCTTCCTGAAGATCTAGATTTCCCTCTGGTATCATTTCCTTTCAGCCTAAAAAACTTCCTCTAGTATTTCTTATGGTGGGAAAAGCTGGCAATGAATTCTTGTAGCTTTTGCTTATCTGAAAACGTCCCCTCCCTAATACCTTCAATCTCACAGGGTATTTTTGATATATATAGGATTCTGGGTTGATTTTGTTTCTTTTAGCACTTAAAGGTATTGTTACACTATTTTCAGGCTTCTAGAGATTACAAGGTCCACAGTCATTCATATCATCTCTCTTTCTGGCTGCTTTCAAGATTTAGTCTTCATCTTCAGTCTTTTGCAGATTTATTATGCTTTGCTTCGGTATAGCTGTCTTTGTATTTTTTTTCCACTTGGGCTACATTGGGCTTCATAAATTATTAAATGTATGGCTCTAACTAAATATGGGACATTTTTCAGCCATTATTTCTATAAATATTTTCCTGATCATTCTCTTTTGTCTACTTTTGGGACTCCAGTTAAATGTATATTAGACCTTTAACTACTGTTTATAGGTACTGTTCCATAAGGTTCTGTTCTGTTTTTAAAAGACTTTTCTTCTCTATTCTTTCAGCTTGGATGATTTCTACTGATCTATTTTCAAGTATATAAACTCTTCCATTCGTTACGTCCAATCTTCTGTTAAGCTTATCCAGTGATTTTTTTCCCCCAGATATTGTATTTTTCAGTTCACACATGTCCATTTGGTTCTTTTTATAGTTTCTCTTCCTCTGCTGAGATTTCCATTTGTTCACTGACTGGAGAATATTCTCCCTTATGTACTTGAACATAGTTATAATGCTTGCTTTAAAATCTTTGTCTCCTTAATTCAACGTCTGGTAATCTAGTAATGGGCATCCAAAGATTGCCTTTGCTCGGGTATAAGTCATACTATTCAGTTTCTTCAGATATCCAGTAATTTTGTATTGTGTCCTACACAGTGAGAATGATGTGTTGTAGAGCCTCTGGGCTCTAATATTTCTTCAAGTAGTGTTTATTATTATTACCTTATTGTAGTTTTGGCAGGCCAATTGACTTGATTGACTTGAAACTCCAAGTTCTGTTTCCCCTGCAGTGCACGGCAGCTGATAGCTCTGTTGAGTTTTGTTAACATTTTTCTGGGTTGCATGGAGTCTACTGCAAGCAAGCATAACTCAGAGATCATCCAGAACTTTGGGCACTCCTTCCTTGCTCTATCCCATTTTTCAAGTGTAGAGTCCTTCTCAATTGTGTCTGCTTTTGATCACTCGCCAGTCCCTCCAGGTATTTATCCACTTCTTCCAGAGTTCCTAGCTGTTATCTCCATGAGGGTTAGTCTGATAGGAGTTAGCTGGATATTACTGGACATAGTCCAGTGAAACATTTTTAATGGGGGAATGACAAGAACTTACTTCTTTAAGAGATAATTTTGGCTGCTATGGAGGGGAATGGATTGTTGCAGGAATCAACAGTGGAAGCAAGGAAACCAGTTATGAGGCCACTTTAATGGTCCATGAAAGAGTTGGGGTGGCTTGTACTAGGATGGGAACAGAAGAAAAGGAAAGAACAGGATTTGCTGAGATTAGATGTGGTGAGTGAAATAAAGAAAAAACACTAGGATGACTCCTAAGTTTGTAGCCTGAGCATCTGAGTAAATAATGGTGTCTCTTAATGGAATGAAGGAGATTCAGAAAGAAGCAGGTGGGGAGTGAGGTATATTAAGTATGAAATGCCCATTAGTTACTGAAGAAAAAGTATTAAGTAGGTGGCCGGACAGATGACTCGAGTTCAAAACAGAGGTTAGAGCTAAAGGGGAAGATTTGTAGTCTTCAGTTTCCTTAGGATGTGTAACACAATGGGATTGAATAAGTTTACTTGAGGGAAGTAAAAATGAAGAGAGGTGGTTGCAGGAAAAAGCCCTTGGGCTTTCCAAAACTTAGATGTTGCGCAGAGAAGAGGCCAGGAAACGAGAAAGCCAAGATGTATCCAATGAGCTAGGAGAAAAATCCTAGAGGAAAAAAGGTGCTTTGAGAAGGAACAAAGAGGTGAATGCTGCTGTGACTCTGACAAGTTAAAGACAGAGAACATCTTTTAGCTCTAGCAATGTGGAAAGTCGTCAGTGAAGAAGGGCCCAAAGACTGTGTAGACAGAGATGAGAAGAAAACTCAAGTGGGGGAGGTGGCAAAATGGTGATTATGGAGAATCTTTGTGGAAGCTGCATGTGATTGGGAAAGAAATGGGGCAGTGGCTGAAGGGGGATGTGGGTCAAGGAAAGCTTTTTGTTGTTGTTTAATACTGGAATTTTAAGAACACGTTTGTATACCGATCGGGAAAATCCACTTGTCTTTTCGGTATAAGCAAAGCTGGATTCAAATGTAGCCTGCCTGTTGTTGGCTTCCCTTTTCCTACTCCACATCCTCAGAGAGGGGGAGAGGACTTATCTATATTAAAGACAATGAAATGTATCCTCTCCCCCTCTTTTGGGATGTAGAATAGGAAACTGTTATTTATGTAGTTATCAATGGTGACAAAATCCCACTGTTCTGTGATCATCAATAGGCACCTTGTGATCATTGATATCAACAGTTCTACATTTAATACTGTGAAAATTTTAAACCTTTGTAAATGTAGGAAAACCCCAGTATATTAAGGGTATTTTCTCTGGGTGATATTGTCAATCAGTTCTTCTAATGATGAGTTATAAGGTTCTTTCCTATAATCCCAAGAAGAGCAATACAGTTTTATTACAAGAATACAGACTTTGGTATCACTCGGACCTAAGTTCAAGTTCTGGTTCTGCCCCTTCCTAACGCTGTACCGATTTTTAAAATAATAAATAGAGATTACTAGCCAAATATTTGAGTGTTTTCTAGATCTCATTAATACCATTAGTACATCTGGCTTTCCATTCTCGTGCTCCATGATTGCTCGGGTAATATGAACTGTAACCACTTTAAAATCTACCTCAGCATTGGAAAACTCTGAGTATAGGGAACCTGAGCCCTGCACTTAATATTTGCATTGCGGATGTGAAGATAGTCCACACCTCCAAGGGTTTCCGGCCACCAGGGATCACTAAATTGCATAAACAGCTGTCCGTGCAAAGTCCAAGAGGTTAATAATGAACAACTCTATTTTATCTGCGGCTAGGGAGGTGGACTCAGTGTTGTCAACACCAAGCGAACACCGCAAAGCATTTCCCAAGAGAGATCCAGAGAGATAAGTCAGAAAGAAATGCACCTGTTAGAAAGATTACCGTTTTCCTGGGATTTCCTACCGGTTTTCCAACAACTGGTCATATTTGTCCACATGAGTCACTATTCCCCCACCCCCTGCCTTACTTATCTGAGCTAACAATACACAGAACAAAGACAAAAATTATATTTCCCCATGAAACCTATTAAAGGACAGGGCACCCTCCACATCAATGGAAAGGATCAGATTCCCCATCAAAAGTCAAAGGAAAAGCTCTGAGAATGATAACGGTTGGTGTCTAGAAATTATATTGAGAGTCACTTATTCAAAGATCAGATTTCCCATCGTTCTCATTTTGGGATTTGGAATTTGCCTGAAAATGAAGCAACGGGGAGAATAGATGTTTCCTGATGATTTGCGTATACTTGGCATGCTATCCTGACATCAAAACCATCAGAGTATCAAACCTAATAGTACACTTCAGAACGAAAAAGAGAAAATAGTGCCTCCTTACAAGTAACAAAATAAATATTCCAGGTAAGGCTTTTGAGTTTTCATCTAGTTTTACACTCTGTCCCAGGAAATGGAGCTCCCACACTCTATTGTTAAAAAACATTCCTTCTCTGGCCTCTTTAACATTCAAAATTAGCAGACAGGTCTTTGTTACCACCAGCAACTCATCCACATTACCCTCCACACACATACACGCCAGTTTGAGAAACTCAATCTTCCTGCTTCTAAAACATAAAAGGCTGCCTCGGCCCCATGGTGCCGAGGAGTCTAGGTATCCCAAGAAAGGGCTGAGATCATAGGCCACCCAGCCCCTCCCCTGGGAAGGGTCTGCTGACAAGCAGCAAAGGAAACCACCACCAAGGGTGGAGGCTTGTGGGTGAATTATTATTATTTTAAATGGTCTTCCAGATTGTAAAACTCCTTCCAGGTCTCCAACCAGAATGAACAACATAGATCCTGCAGGAAACAGCAAAATTGCACAGAGAGGAGTTAATAGCATGAAATATGCGTGATGGCCAAACTGAGCAGAAAACTGGCATGTGCTATGGAGATCTAGGCTCTCTGGACTCCTACCAGTTCATTTTTACCAGTCTAACAAATATTACCTGGCTCCCTTGGGAAAATTAAAGTGCCCACAACAATCACAAAAGATTGAGGATTGAGATTTCTTCCCATTTTCATCAAAGGGGTAGGTTGGGACCCTTTAACAGGTAAATTTAAATGTGTTCCTGTGTGTGTGTGTGTGTGTGTGTGTACGCGCACGCACGTGTGTAAAAGAGAGAAAGTACAATATCACAACTGTGTCCCTGGAAGATGTGAAGTACAGAGAAGGAAAAACTATACTTCCCAGTATTAAGGGCTGGGTTTTTCAATGTGCTCTCTGGGACACCTGCAACAAACTCACCTGGTTCGTGTGTTTAAAATGCAGATTCCCGGGCCCATGCCCTCACAGATTCTGATTTAGGGATCTGAGGTGGGTCCTGGGAGTCTGCATTTTACACACTCCCCTAACGATTCTAACATACCCTAGAGTTTGAGAATCACTAGCACAGCATATGAGAAAAACAATGACAGGGTTGAGCCTCATGGAGTAAAACAGATTTCCTTCGTCCCTGTTTTCAGGTAGCCCAAAATTACTGCATAGGACCTATTGAGGATACATAACAAAGGTGAGATTGTTCAAAACATGGGGGCAGGACAATTGGTCATCCATGTGGAAAAATAAAAACTCCAGTCCTAACTCGTGGCATACACAAAATTAATTCTAGGTAAAAGAAAAACCTAATGTAAAATACCAGCAATCCTTTAGCTTTCCAAGGGGGAAAAAAAAAAACCCTGCATATCTACGCTGCATATCTGAGTGATACGTAAATATTTTTTGAATAAGCTATAAAAAGCACAAAGTATAAGGGAATGATTTCTCAATTTGGCTACATGAAATTTTTTAAATTCTTTACACATAAAAGACTCAAAATATAAAAGATACGCAATGAACTGGAGAAGTAAGTTACTTGGAACACTCAGATCTGATAGAAGATTACTATCCATACTTCATAAAGAACTCCTACACATCAGTAGGAAATAAATAACCCAATATAGAGATGTACAAAGGATACGGACAGCTAAACCACTGAAAAGAAAGACAAAATGCCCAATAAACAAATGAAAAGATGGTCAGTGTCACTAACAATCCCGCAAATGCAAACATTTAAAAAATTAGATAATATTTTCATACCCATTAGGTTGGATAAAAAAAAATTAGATCTGATGAAATTACATGTTGGTGAGAATGTCAAGAAATGACAGCTCTTGTATATTGCTAAGGGCTCCATAAATTCATTTCATTGGTTTCAAGGGCAATTTCTTAACCTCTAGTTAATTTTAGGATGTACATTACCTTCTGACCTATCAATTCTACATCTAAATATATAACAAAGGAAATTTCATACATGTGCACAGGAAAACGTGTATGAGAATGTTCATTTCAGCAACGTCTAAAATTATATGTAACAAATTGGAAAATAAGGGGAATATCTTCCTTAAAGGCCAAAATAGCCATCAACAGACTAGTGAATAAACAAGCGGTACTATATTCATACAGTGAATTATAAGCAGCAGTTAAAATGAGATATAGGTCTATTGAATTAACAGGGGTAAACCTCCATCACATAATGTCAAAATAAAAGCATCTATCAAAAGGCTATATAGAAAATAATGCCATTTAAGTAAATTATTAAAGTAGAAATGGTGATATATATTGTTACGTGAACAATTAGATATAACGGAAGGTATAAAACATGCATGCGAAAGAGGCACTTCAACTTTCCCTTAATGGTTTCCTTCTGGGATGGAGGGGAAGAACTTTAGCTGTAATGTTTCACATCTTAAAAAAATAATGATCTGAAGAGAATATGACAAAATGTAAACATAGTGTTCATCCTGAGTGATAAGTGAACAGGTGTCTGTCATATGATTCATGTAGGCTTAAGTATTTTATAATTACAAGAAAAAATAAAAACAAAACGAGTATCAACCACAAGACGGGACTAGGTTAGGTGAGACCAGCATAGTCCATTATAGTCCAGTGATACTTAGAAAGCTTGAGAAAAGGAGGTAGAGGGTACTAGTCTTTTCAAAGAAACATGGTGGGAATGAAGAAATAAAAAGATTTTTCCAAGGGCTAACTCCTACGGGATTTGATTATGGGAAAATAAAAGAAGTAGAATTTACTCACAGACCAAAGAAAGGAAATGCTGACAACCACACATGTAAAATGCTGTCTTGATACCAAATGTTTTTAGCAGATAGAACATATTGTGGTTACACTATTTCTTATTAAATTTGTTATGAAAATAGTGCCAAAGAAACCAAAGAGATGAATTAGTATGAAATCCAGAACACTAATGTATCCTTTGTGATATCCTGAAATAATACATTTGGTCAGAGGTTGGTCTCCAAACAAATCATATTCTAAGACTCAGAGGACTTAATCAGAGGCACAAAGTTTCCCTTGAAGTCACAGCCGAAGGGCTGGGAGGTTCACGAGAGGGTATCCTGCCCTGGATATCCGAGGATGAACACAATCATGACGGAGGGAAATGAAGCTTGGGGGAAAAGGAATTCTGGATCAGAACTTAGTACATAGTAGATGCTCAGTGCACATCTGTTGAATTCACAGAACAGTCTCAATAAACAGGACAGCCAAGGCAACCAGGCAAAGAAGCAACGTGACACCTTAATTCTTTCAGTGAAGTTCTAGCATCGGGAACCATGTATACTTTCCACTTTATCCTTCCTCTTTAACTTCAGTTTTTATCCCCTTTTTCTCCATGTTGTTGTTACCTTCTACTTCTGCTTTTGTTAAAGTGGCCCCAGGGTTATTTCGTCAGGTTTCTAAGTCTGTCAGTAGCTGATGGAGTGATTTGTGCTTTGAAAAGCACTGTAGTAAGAAAAGCCTTTCATTTTGCAAAAGAACTTGTGTCAACCCAAAAGGCACTATTTTATGCAGGTATCTAAACGCCAGGTCTGGCAGGGGAAGCTGGGCCCCTCCCCTGTCCCAGGGTATGAATTTTTATTAATCAAACCAAATATAATAGGATTCCTCTTGCCAGGCACTGTTTCAGGCATGAGCAATGTTACAACTCTGGCCAACGGGACCAGAAGAAAAGTCTGCCAAGAAACTCATTTTGACCCTAAAAAAGGAAGATACAGGATTGTTCCCTTTCCCTGTTTTTCAAATCGCTCATGCGAAATGATATCTAGACTGCAACCATCCTGTGACATGAGGACAAACCTAAGGGGAAAAGCCATACATGGAGAACGGCAGAATGGAAAGAGAAGAAATTTGAGACCTTGATACTCTTGTTAACCAACCCTGGAACAGCCCTACCCTAGGATTTCCTGCTAAGTGAGCTAGTAAATGTCCTACATATTTAAGCTAATTTTAATTGGGTTTTGTAGCACAAACTCTCCTAATAGTGAACTCCCACCCAAAACTGTGTTTATCACATTCCATTCGGTGAGAGCTCAGTCCAAAGCGTCTCTGTGTGACAGTCCACATCTTTTAAAAATTGGGGTCACTGGGCCCTAAGAGAAATTCATTACTTGAGTATTTGCAATCTCTCTTCTCCTGGGCAGCATTTTAGAGAATCCACAATTCTGGCAAGCATGCATTCACTCTACAAATACCTGAGTTCCACCTATAAGCTAGGCACTATCTTAGAAGTTGGGAATTACAGTGGCGAACAAGAACGTCAGGGTCGCTGTACCCATGGAGCTTACGTTTGAGGGTGAGAGGCAACAGTGATAAACAAGTAAACAAATCAGATGAGTCCAGGTAGTGGAAGGTGTCATGCAGGAAAGGAACCAGAGGGCTGTGGTCAAGTGACTGTCGAGACGCATGGCCATTCCAGACAAGGTAGTGGCATAGGTCTCTCTGAGAAAATGACATCTGAGGGCAAATCAGAGAAGGAACCAGCTCAGGGAAATCCGGGGACCGTTTCCCAGGCAGAAGTAAACATCTTGCACAAAAACCCTGGGGGCAGGGGCCCAGGGGACGATGAGCTTGGGGTGCTTCAGGAACAGAAAGAGCATGCAAGAGGCTGGAAAAGCATTAGAGAAGCAGAGCACTGGTCGACGAGGTCAGAGAATTCTGCAGTAACCAGGTCAGGTAGGGCCTCGAAGACTGGCAGGAGGTCTGGCTGTTACTCCAAGCACGAAGGAAAGCCACCGGTGCACAGGCAGGGAGGGCATGACACCCCATGATCCAATTATCAGGAGGTTTCACTGCCGTCTGCCCTCTGGTCTGGTTACTTAAAAAGGCCATTTTATCTCTTTCTCAGCAGGGCAGAACCCTAAACGAATCACAGTGCCCTGGGAGGCAGCCTAAGCCTAGGGAGCCAAAGAAGGGGGCTAACAATGGAGAGGCTCTCACTCCGGTGCTATCCCACACAGTCCATTTGGGAGGCTGGCTGGCGTCCATGAGGGAGATATGGAATCCGACATGTTAAATAGTCAACAAAACAAAACACCAAATCCACTTCATCGATTTCACTGTCTTGTTGGAGGCCTCACAACAAGCAGCAAAACTTTCTTTTAAAAAAAGAGAAAAAGAGAGAGAGAGAGAAAAAAAAAACTAGGTCAGGGCCCTTCTGCTTGGTAGAGCACTGAGTGCTGGGCAAACTCCAAAAGCAACCACTCCACTCGGAGGTCCCTATTGAGCAATTTGAGTGATGTCAGTACTAAAGGCCTCTGAAAGCCGTACGTTTTCTGAACCTGACCTCACCCGTGGTTTTCCTGGTAACTTTTTAAAACCATTACTTCCTGCCCTGTGCTTTATTTATCCCACATGTTTATTTTCTATACAGTCTATTCCAAAACAGAGCTCTGTGTGAGTTTCCAGGTCACCGCGTCCCATCAGGGCAAACTCAACAGATGTGGGATGAGCTGGAAGGTAAAAGAGGCCATCACTGCTGATGCTGAGTGCAGGCTGCCACTGCTGAGCTGGGTTCTTGCTCCGGGGCCAGCCAGGGAAAGTCAGCATGTGGGATCTATGCAGTCAGTCCTCCTTCTCAGAAGGACATCCTGTGGGCAGGGCACGTCTCCCCAGCCCCCACACCCAAGAGTGTTCATTGCTGACATACTCAACATGAGTGTGGAGGTCAAAGAGATGTCCACAGATTCCTGAGAAGCCTGCTTTCATTTCTTTTTTCTTCTGAGGGCACCAGCAATTTCCTTCCATTTAATTCATTCTTTGGGTCTCCTGGCACGCTCGGCTGTTGTCACGGCAACGGGGACCAGCAATGCTGCCCTCTGAGGTTAATGCACCCTGTGGCCCACTGCCCGCTGGTCTCAGCTCATCTCCAACAGCCCTGCCTGCCCCCTGCAGCCTGGCACCACCGCAGGACCAAGAGCCCACAGGATTTTCAGACAAGATTGATGTCTCTTGCTCCTCTATCAGATCCCAACACATAATAATAATAAAGCCTCTCTAGAAAACCAAACCCCAAACCTTTGAACTCAGTTTTGCTAAAACTAAAATTGATCTTTCATGTGTCTGAAACCACAAGCAGAACCTTAGTTTTGGCTGTGGGCTGTTTTCTTTGACTTCTTCTGCCTAGGAAGCTCATTCTTCAGCACCTTATGAGGGTGGTTTGGTACTACAAGGCCTGAATCCATGATGGTGGTGGTGATGAGCACAGTATTAATGGAAAGTACTGCAAAGGCACAATCAAAGAAAAAGGTTTTCCTGGGTTCTTTATCCTTTATTTATTATATAGTATATAGTATTATATAGTATTTATTATATAGTATATATTTATAGCATACTAAGCTATACATAATTATACTATATACTATAATATACTATTATATATAATATACTATATATAATAATATACTATTATATAATATACTATTACACAATATATAGTATTTATTTATTATCACCTTATCACCGTACCTAGAGCCTAACATAAACCCTGTTTTCCCAGATACAGAAAATGAGCCCCTGTTCGCACGGTCGGTGGCAGAACTGGAATTTGAACCCAGACAGTCTAGAATGAAGTCCTTGTTCATCACATTACATTCATTCCTGAAATATATTCATTGAACATCTCCTGCGTGTCGTGTACTAGATGCTATAGAGCTATAAACAAAAGAGACAAAGCTCCTCATGAATCTTACGTGGGGACTAAGGTGCAGAGAGGATGAGTAATTTGTTTAAGGTCACACAGCTGGGAGAGCTGGAATTTGAACTCAGCATCCTGACTCCAGAGCCTGCCCTCTTCACTCTCAAACAGAATGGGAGGGGCTGGCCTAGATGCCCTTTGGAAACTGTAACTAGAAGATGAAAATGGGGAAGTGTGGTGGATTGCAGCTGCTGTCCCCTTCACCTCTGAGCAAGGTCCCCTGTCAGTAGGGTTCACTAACACTGCCTTGTGACTATGGAGCAACTGGTCTACCGTGAGGCGGAGGGAGAGACTCTTTCTATTTCTGCCACCAGAATAGCCCAAACTCTGGGGAAAACACCTTGAGGAGATGGTTTACATCGACACTGCCCTTCCAGACTGTAGGCAGCCTGAGACAGCTGACTTAACTCTTCCAGCACCAGGGTCAGGTCTGCTCCTGTTTGTAATGGAATAATCGGAATTCCACCTGGAGAACAAAATGACTTATTAAGTGAAACCAGGCGTCACTCCCCAGGTCCAAGAGTAAAAAGTTCTGAGTGGTGCATCTGCACTTTCAATGAAGCAGAGATGTTGTGTCCTGGGACTTCCGACACCTAAAGACAAACACATTTGAGAGGATGAAGGTGCCAGAAAGGGCCGGATATGTGTTTTTAAATTTCTTTCTTTCTTGGATTAAAAAAAAAGGAAGAAAAGAAAAGAAGAAAAAAGGTAGGCTATCCTGAATAAACGTGGTACAATTTCCTTTTTTTAATTGAATTTAACTAGCTCAACGGTGAAAGTAAAGAGAACTGAAGGAGAGGAATAAAGGAAAGAAAGAAAAAGAAAAAAGGGAAGGGTAGAAAAAGTAGAAAGAGGGAGACAGAAGAGGGTAGTCCCTCCAAAAGAGGTTAAAAAAAATACGAGGATGAAGGGGCAAGGGGAAGACAGCCGAGGATCAGGAGATAATGCAAGAGAGACTAAAATCAAGATATATGGTAACTAGACGAAAAGCGGGGAAGAAAGAAGGTTATTTTCTGTGTCAGTTTTCCAAATGACCCTCCACCTGGGGCTCTGGCCACCCCCTCCCCTTAGCCATTGCTCAGGGGACTGTCTATCAGTCTACGGAAGAGGCAGGAGGCTATCAGTTTACAAGAAGAGAGGAAGCAGAGGAAGAGGAAAGAAAGCAGACAAATTACTAAATGAGGAAGCCAATTATCCAGTGCACCATACTTCAAGCTGTCAGTAGGCTGCTATTCCTCAGGCACCTTGGAGCAAAGTGGGACTTAGAACTCTAGAGTTTGCTGCCATCTGGCCTTTCCAATCAGATCATCTATACAGACTTCCCCCTGGCCACATCCAGCTGCCAGCATGCTGAGTGAAATCTTTCCAAGTCAGAGACCACTTCTACGGTATCACTGGATCACAGGATCACAAAAGCAGAAGACGCTTCCAAATAAAACTGCCTAGGAGCCACTTCGGTTTCCTATCTGCACAAACGACGGGACTTATTTGGAGCCCTCTGCTGACTTCTCTAACAGCGACAAACAAAAAGCCAAAAGCATTAGACACTTGCTTTAGTCAAGAAGCCGGAGATGGGGCCTGGTGAAAGATCTTTTGTGACTGCCAAAGGCTGCTGCACAGAAGGCAGCTCAGCACACAAGCAGCTTCCTGGATGGGGGATTCTTTATTTTCACGTAAAATCCTCACAAACACTGACGCAGAACAAAGTAAACGCCACCTCATCTAGCCACATGGGCTGACCAGACCAGAGCTGCGCAAGAGTGGCCCCCATCTACTTTGACGTGGGGAGGTGAGGGCAGAGAAGGTCAGACAGGGGATCAAAATGTCTGGAAAAGGATCCTGTTAGTCTGTGGCAGGTTCTACTTTGCAAGAAATACAAGTTACAGAGAAAAGCTGGGGCATGGGGCAAACAGCAGCAACACGGTTATGTAACATCTCATCCCCACCAAGCAGCCAAACAAACTCCAGCAACAAACGGGGACGTCTGCAAAGTTAAAATTTATGATACACTATATTTTCTGGTTCCCTGAATACAGTCCTGTGACATGTGGTTGGCTTCAATGTGAAGGAAAGCAAAGAGCCCCAAGAAAGGGAAAATGTCAGGTGTACAGTGATAAGGTTACCTGTGGGATCAAAGACGCTGGCCTTTCAGTGATGACTACATCTTTACGTCCCTCTGAAAGCAGAAATGGTACATCAGCCTCTCCCCTCACCAGCGTGCCGCCTAATTCCAGAAACGACTCTCTCCTTCTCCATAGAGAGTGATGACTGTAACTCTGGAAAACATTTATAGTGACTGATACACCCACTTTCATGCTCTGGAGGGAAAACTGATTAGTCACATTCACAGTTTCTATAACAACGATTCTCAGTGTGAGGCCCGTGGACTACTTGCGTCAAAACCACCAGGGGCACTTGTCAAGAGTACTGGCTGCTGAAGTGAAGTTTCTTGGGAGTGGGGCTCAGGAGTCCACATTTTTTAAAGTAGCTCTGTTGGGGATTCTTAGGCATTCTCAAGTTTGAAAACCACTCTTCTAACACATGCTATCCATGGAATCCTTTCTTCTCTCTCTCCAGCCAGCTTTCTTTCTTTCTTCCTTCCTCACCTCCCTCCATCCACCTATTACAACCTTCATTCAAGGCACGGTGTTGAGTGCTAATGGTGTATCAAACACAGAGCTCACACTGCAAATGGGTACAGCAAGGAAGCACCAAACGTGTGTCTCTAGCTCTACTCGAAAAGCGATCAAGGGTGCCTGGGTGGCTCAGTCGTTAAGCATCTGCCTTTGGCTCAGGTCATGATCCCAGGGTCCTGCGATCGAGCCCGGCATCAGGCTCCCTGCTCAGCGGGAAGCCTGCTTCTCCCTCTCACACTCCCTCTGTTGGTGTTCCCTCTCTCGCTATGTCTCTCTCTGTCCAATAGATAGATAAAATCTTTAAAAAAAAAAAAAAAAGAAAAGAAAAGAAAAGAAAAAGAAAAGCTGGGGCGCCTGGGTGGCACAGCGGTTAAGCGTCTGCCTTCGGCTCAGGGCGTGATCCCGGCGTTCTGGGATCGAGCCCCACATCAGGCTCCTCCGCTGGGAGCCTGCTTCTTCCTCTCCCACTCCCCCTGCTTGTGTTCCCTCTCTGGCTGGCTGTCTCTATCTCTGTCGAATAAATAAATAAAATCTTTAAAAAAAAAAAAAAGAAAAAGAAAAGCTATCAAACCACGAGAAGACGAGTTTGGCTCCCTTCTATGAAATGGAAGACCTCTAAAATATAGCTGAAGAAATCAACACACGCACAGTAACGATCACAAGTGAGGCATAGTCACTTCCATAAACAATTTCCACTGGGAAGAAGAGTGGAAACATAAGCACGTTTATCAAGTTTGCCAGTAAGTCTTTGCCCCATACGCTGTCCTTATCTCATTTTTTGATTGTGACTGTATACAGAGCATGGCCATCTTCACTCAATAAGACATACATTCACTGAGGTCTGTGCCAAGGGCATACCCATCTGAACAAGTAAGTTAAGGCTGGCAGGAGACATGTGACACGGAGGCCAGGAAATCCTCACCCACAGGCGGGAGTTTCTACCAGGACTGCCATTATTCACTCCAAGGCAGAGACGAGAAGACAGCGGCACAAAAAGCTGCTGGGAAGTGATTCTGGAGATGGTCATGGGATGGTTTGGTTCATCTTCTCTTCTCTTTACAGAAACATGTTCCATGTGAGAGGAAATACAGTGACTCAGAATTGCATTCTGGCCCAAATACTGATCCCAATACCTTGCTTCAGGCAACGCAGACTAGATATTCTGCCATGTCTGGTACAGACCCTCACACTCTTCATCATCGTCCCAGTCAGCTAAGAAGCAATCCCCTTCTGTGAAGGGGAACTCATTCTTGCCAGTTCCCAGGGGATCACCATCTTTGTGCTCCACCTCGGTCAGCCTCCTGGGGCCCTTCCCTCTGCTCTCCTCTAACCTCATGTGAGTCCCAGATCTCATCACACTACTCTTTCCTGGTTCACAGTCTCCTCTATAACCGCGCCCTTGACCCTTCTCCATCCTCCTTCTCTCTGTCTTTTCAACCAACACCAGCTTTCAAAGGAGAATGAAACAAACTCCTTGATCAAGTTTTGCATGTATTTTAGTTCTACAAATAAATAGGGGAAAAGATCTCCAAGAATTTCATGCCACCCATAAAATACACTTGTGAGGAATACTGGTTTCCTCCTGGACAAAGAAAAGAAAAAGCGAGCACATATTACACACGATGGGAGGTTCAGAGGATGGCAGCAATGCAGTTTCAGCTCTGCTAGTCCAACTTAAACAAGACAGCAATGGACCAGAAGGAAACCCTGTCTGATAACCCTTAAAAAAAAAAAAAAAATTCCACTGCCTGGTAAGAAACAACTTATTTCCTGTGAGGTGGGAAGCTGAGCAGGCCATCAGTCGAGCTGCAGAGCACATCTACCTTGGGAAAGAATCCACTGGTCTTACAGTCAAATGATCATATTTCTGCCCATTTGGATTTTGCATAAAGCTACCTATTACACTGGTTTTCAAACTGTGTTCTAATGTCCAACGTGTGTCTGTTCCCACCTCCAGGTCCTGCCTGTACACTGGGGTATTAGATCAAGAAAAACACCACCTCATAAAGCTTGAAAACCACTAGCATAGCACAAGAGTTTCCATGGGTTCTCAGGTGCTTGGGCCAAGGCAGAAGATGAAAACAGAATAAAGCAAGAGAGGAAATCATTCAACCTCAAGACCGCCGTTGACCACATCAGCTTGGCAACAGATTATGTTGGCTCTGGCAACTGCCAAATATTTGGGCCAGGGTGGGGTGGGCGAGAGAAATACCTTTTTCGGGGAGACATTTTTACCCTCTTGCTACTCTCTTGATTTGATTTATGTAAAGTGATTTCACAGAAAATTATCAGCAGCTGATACAAATAATAAGGAAATCCTCCAAAGACTGCGACTCCACAGTTCTAGCAACTCAGGCTAACTCAGAGACTTCACAAGTCTTGAGTTCCACAATTATTTTTAATTGCCTTAGCTAACCGTCTCTGTGACCCGTGGTCAACAACAACCTTCAGTGAAGAGCCAGTACATGGGCTCTTGAATCCATTCTACTGAAGCAGACCTTGAAACCAGGATGTGCAGTTTTTCAGCAAGAAGTAGGGGTGAGGGGAAAGGTGTGATATGCAATCCACCCAATTTATAAAAAGAACTCTGCATTTTTAGAAAATTTTGTCTGGTGTAGGTCTTGGCCTTAAAGCTTTCTAGGAAACAACCTAAATGCATCAGAGAAGAGCAAGTTCCAGACTTATCACTTGTGGGCCTGTAGGGAGAGCACAGCCAGACAAAACTAGAGAAAAGGAAAAGTAGCAATTCTTTGCTGCCCATATTGCCCCCAGCTGCCACCCTCCCCTCTCAGCTTCCTGCCTGGTGATTTCTCACATACTCAATAATGTCGTCGCCATCACCCCATCCTCATTTTTGAGCTCTTACTATGTGCTTGGCATTTGTGTTTTACAGACACTACACCTCATTAATTCTCACAGTATACTTACAATGCAGATACTACCATTATCGGCATTTACAGGTGATAAACCTAGGGCTCCAAAATTTTAAATGACAACCCAGATCACAGCTGGGAAGTGGTGGAGCAAGACTCAACGTCACCTCTTTGACTCCAGAGCCTGTGCACTCAGGCAGCATAAAGAGAAAAAGAGGTGTTAGCTCCATTTACCAAGTGAAGATAGCACTGAGGTACGACCGGGGAAAATACATAAAAAGATTTAAAAACCTGAGAGAAACCATATGATAATTGTCTTTCTCTGCTTGACTTATTTCACTTAGCATTCTCTCATCTATGGTACATAAGAAGTAGGAAGATCGGTAGGGGAAGAAAGGGATAAAGAAAGGGGGGGATAATCAGAAGGGGGAATGAAGCATGAGAGACTACGGACTATGAGAAACAAACTGAGGGCTTCAGAGGGGAGGGGGATGGGGGAATGGGATAGGCTGGTGATGGGTAGTAAGGAGGGCACGTATTGCATGGTGCACTGGGTGTTATACGCAACTAATGAATCCTCGAACTTTACATCAAAAACCAGGGATGTACTGTATGGTGACTAACATAATATAATAAAAAAACAAAAATAAAAACTTGACATTCACAGAAAGCTAAGCCAAAGCAGATTCAGTGGTACAGAACTACTTTGTAGAATTTGAGGGGATTTCGGTACACAAAGCAAGAAATTTATGAGTAATTTAGATTCAGTGAATTAAAAAAGAAAAAAAGGAAGAAAGAAAGCTTTGATTTCTTTAGTGACATAATGCTGGCAAGTCTTTTCTTTGAAGATTCCTGGCCCGGGACAGGAATACACAAGGCAAATAAAAATATGAGAGGCATATTAAGGAGTCCTCTGAAACTCAAAGTTTTGTTTCAGTAAACTGAGTTGCCTGAGAGAAATCTGTAGAAATGACTTCAGAAGATGGGAAAACTGATAATAACATGTCCCCTGGTGTCAACTCTGAAGACTTAAGCAGCTGTAAATGGTACCTTGAGAAGTAATCACAGAGGAGTTTTCATTAAGAGCCTTAAAAAAAAAAAAAAAACCAAACCTGCATTTATCCCAGTGTTTCAAAAGATGCAGTGAAAGGAAAATATCCCCATTGCTAATAACCTCTTTACCCTTTCTCTTCAGCTGCAAGCTCATTGGTTCAGGAGTATGCAGTCTGGCCATACACAGAAATGGTAAGAAATGGCAAGATGCCCATTTGTTACCTGCAGAGATAATATGTTACAGAACGCTTTCAAGATCATGAGGATGTTACTGATGAGATACTAAATCGGTCCATGAATGACGTGCAGACCTTATGCTGGGCAGGATAGGGCAATAGCAATTTGGTGGACAGGGCAGAAAATCAAAATGCCTTGGGTTGACAAGAGATCACCAAACTGACTTGACTCCTTCTCTATCTAAAATAGAACTACAGTTCCTTGTCGCTTAATAGAGTGGATGGGTTAGATTCCACTGATGGAGGCTCCAACCTCAGCTCAGATGGAAGAGAAAACCAATGCTTCATCACGCGATGGGGACAAATTCCATCAGGAACATCCCCTACGCACAGTCAGGACATCTGCCACAACATACCCAGCGATCACAAACAAGTAGATCTGGGTTTGCGGGGTAATGCGTACACACTCACACCACACTTCCAGTATTTTCCCCACAAGCATCTTTGACACAAACGTTTTAACTGTAAGCGTTTTCACCGCAAACATTTTCATCACAGAACTAATCAGCTGTAAGGTAATTTTGCCATAAAACATAAAATCATGAAAAATAATAAAACAATGACATTTATTAAAAAGGACATGATGAAACCTGAAAAATAAATAAAATTAAAGACTTTATTGCCAAACAAAAAATACTTGAATACATTCAAAACATATAGTGTAGATTCATGGCAATACTGTACAAATAACTGATTTCATTTTGCTGAATGTCCCCAAGCACTTGCCTTCAACGTTTTTTGTTCATATATTATACATCATTTTTGTCTGTTGACCTATCTCCTCATTCTGCATCACACTTTTTTCTCTAGTATTTCTTCATCACGAGAGGTATCAGTGTCCAGATACTAGAACACGTACTGACACCTGAGGTCTGTACTGCCCTGTGAAAGCATTCTACACGGTGTTCGCTGTTGGTGGATCATCACATTGGAACGGCAACAGACCGTTCTAAAGTCCTCTAGGAAACGTGGGTTCAAAACTCTGTGGCAATGTAGAGACCATTATGATGGCTAAGATTTATAAAGTATAAAAATGGGAATACCCTATCAATGGAAAAATGAAACCAAAGTATCAAGCAATTGATTAAACCAGCCAACTGTCAAACCAAAGTGTCAACCAAGTTATTTTTTATCTTTTAAGGTAGAACTGCCTTACGGCCAATTGGTTATGCAGTGAAAATGCTTCCAGCAAAGATGCTTCCTGAAAATTCTCTAGAACCCTCACACACACATACACCCCAAGATTTGGGGGAACAGAAAAAGGAGACCTTCTTAAGTGAAATTTTCTGGCTTTGTTTATAAGAACAATGTATTGCTGAAAAGATAAGGGGGGGGGAGCCTGGGTGGCTCAGTCAGTTGACCATCTGACTCTTGACTTCAGCTCAGGTCATGATCTCAGGGTTGTAAGATTGAGCCCCACATTGGGCTCTGTGCTGGGTGTGCAGCCTGCTTAGGATTCACCCCTTCCGTCTCCCCCCTCCTCTCCTCTAAAAAAAAAAAAAAAAAAAAAAAAAAAAAAAAAGAACAATGTATTTCTGCATCACTTACATAATTAGAAGTAATTTTAAGATATTTAAATATGTCAGGCATGTCCTTCCTAGCAATGGGATTCCTTTCCTTTCATATAAAAGAAACAAATTAACTCTCCTCTGCCTCAAGAGACTGTGACATAATTTCTCAATTCATTCACTCCTTCCACAAATATTTCCTGAGAGCCTACTACGTGCAAAGCTATGTTCTATGTACTGGTCTCTTCTCTCAGCACAGAGCCTCCACTTTAGAGTTTCTTCATTCCCTGATACTCCCCATAACTCATTTATAACCCCCAAATTTTTTTCCACACAGGTCCCTCAGACCCATGAGCCCTGGTTTCCAAATTCTCACCCAAGCCTCAGCCTTCACCAGGAGCCATGCTTCCAGGGCTCTGCTCCTCCTCAACAAGTAATAATGTAACCTTTAGCCTCCTGTAGCAGTTCACTACACCTATGTCCAACCCTGACCTGACAGGAAGCACTCCATGTCTACAAAGGTTAAGCATGGGGAGGGGTATTTTCCACCAGCTGACCCTCACTACCACCCACACTAGAAAAATTCAGGGTGAAACACAGACCTGCATCTGAAAACTGCCCTCACCCCTTGCTAAACACAGAAACAGCAGATGGTTATTTTGAAGTTTCAGATCTGCTAACCTCCCACCCAGACATCTCTAGGTTCTGCTCTGTCTGCAGCTGGAGAGAAAGGAGACATTTGACACTAAGGAGATTTGGTTCTCATCTCAGCTTTATATCATTTCTGCCAATGAACACTTTCCAGGCCACGGCTCAGCTTCACTCTTCCTTGGTTTTTGTTTTGTTTTTTTTTTTTAAAGGCCTATGGACCTTGTACTTGAAGGTCAGTTTCTATTAACTTTCCTTTCTCTAGTCTGCCTTCAAAACCAAAAAAAAAAAAAAAAAAAGCTAAAATGCAAAAGCAAAATCCCAAATGGCTTGGTGGTGGTTTGGCAAGTGGCAGGTTTCTCCCAGAGAGAGACACATTTTGTGGGTAAAGGGTTAAACATTAACACGCTTCCCTGGAAGGTCTCTTCTACCCTGTTAATGGAACCCAAGTGCAAACCTTGGCAGGAACTGCACATTAGCTCATGACAGGTGTAGGCCTCATGCTGGTTGCTGCTGCACTTCTAGCAAAAAATCAGGGACGTGGGGACCACTCCATGACACAGTAGGCTGGAACAGACTGCTTTGCAGACGTCTCTTCTGGCTGAAATAATTCCCTATAACAACTTCCTTGACACGCTGTTAGGATGGCCTATTTCCAAGGTAATGGCTGATGCATGAGGATATAATAGACATCATCTGTGGTCTTCCAGAGAGGAAGCTGCCAGAACCACCCTGCTGCATTTTTCTCATAGAGGCATTCACCCATTCAGCAATGTTTACTAAACTGGGTCCCCCTGCTACATGCTCCCCAGCAGCCTCCAGTTCTTTTCACGATGTAATGTTGTTTACTTTTTAATCTAAGTCTGGGGCTACAAACCCAACCATCTGTGGGAATGAGCCAGATAATATAAATGTCCGAAGCAGGCTAGGGACAACCAGACCATCTCTGCCTATCTAAAGAAAGAGATCACTCACTCCTGTGCAGTTGTTTTCACTTCAGGATGCTCTTCTGGAAGAACTCTTTGCAGATCTCTTCTGATTAAAAATAGGCTCCTCAGCAATGTCAGTGTCAATGCCAATCTGACAGTGTCAAGATGGTCTATATCCTGGGTTGAACAGTGTCCCCCCAGATTCATGTCTACCTGGAACCTCAGAATGTGACTTGATTAGGAAATACGATCGTGGCAGATTTAATTAATTAAATAAAGATGAAATCACACTGGATGAGGATGGGCCCCAAAGCCAATGACTGGTATCCTTATAAAAGGAGAGACACAAAGACACACACAGAGGAGGATGCTATGTGCAGACAGGGCCAGACACTGCAGCGATACATCTACACGTCAAGGAATGCCAAGGATTGCCAGCAACCACCAAAAGCTAGGAGAGAAGCAAAGAATCACCTGGCTGAAGATGGGACTTTTCTATCTATTCTATTATCTACCGATCTATCTATCTAAAGATTTTATTTATTTGAGAGAGAGAGCATAAGCAAAGGGGAGGAGCAGAGGGAAAGGGAGAAGTAGACTCCCCACTGAGCAGGGAGCCCAACATGGGGCTTGAACCCAGGACCCTGGGATCATAACCTGAGCCTTAGGCAGATGCTTAACTGACTGAGCCACCCAGGTGCCCTCGTACTTATTTATTTTTAACTGAATTTTTTTTTTGGCTTATAAAAGAGTGAAACATTTCAGTGAAAAAGAACAAAAACACATATGCTCGTAGGCTTCTGTGCTACGTTCTGTCTCATCTGAACTATCACAATGACCCCAAATCTACTCTGGCTCCTTTCAACCCACTCGCCATACTGTAGCCAGAGGGATCTTTTGAAAACTCAAATCAGATGATGTCACCCATTTCTCTCAAATCCCTTAATGATGTCCCATTGCTCTTCCAATAAAGACTAAAATCTTTACCATGGCCCACAAGGCCCTGCACGCTCTGGCCCCTCTGCCTTCAAGTCTCACAGGCTTCTAGTGGCTCATGCTCCTTGCATTCTCTTTAACCTCAGGACCTTTGCACCTGCTGGCCTCTCTACCTCAAGTATCTTTATCTTCCTCACCCCCACAATGTGCGCGCACACACACACACACACGCTTAGACATACATAAGCCCCTTGCACCTAGCTAATGCAAGGATGCTTACTCATCCTTCAAATCCCAGGTCAGTCATCATTTCCTCAGGAAAACTTTCCCAGACCTCTCCTTCTTCAAAAACACAGAAAAAATAATAAAAAAAAATAATTATCTCTTTCAGATACTCTCATGGTACCATGTCCCTTAGAAATTTCGTATCTCCCACCTAAATGTGTATGATCATCTGATTCATTCTGTCACCTCCCCTGGACTGTAAGAGTGATCCGTCCCACCTAACGTGGTGCCTGCCATTCAATATGGTCTCATAGGAGGCATCTAGGATTATCCTCCAAGGAATTTACATGCTTTTCTCCTACACCAGGTTAAACCATCTCTACAGCCTCTTTCCTCCAATAATTCCTGTGTATACTTTCATTAGAGTAACACTGTAGATTTTGCACTGTTCTGTGATGTTCACACCTGTTTACATCGTCTTGCCATTGGCCTCACTGGGAGCAGCAATTATACTATGTTCATTATTGCATTACTCAATGTACAGCATGGGTCTCTTGTCACACTTGGATTCTTAAAGGCAGATTTTAAAACTTCGCCTTATAATAATTTTTGGAGGCCTTCCAGAGTTGTATGGACCAAGAGGACAGCAGAGCTGTTAAGAGGGTGGGCACAGGACTCCAAGTATGAATCCACGTTGTGTTACTTCTGTGAGATTTTGGACCAGCTACTTCACTTCATTGTGCCTAAATTCTTAACCTGGAAGACGAGGTTAAAAACAGTACCCCTAACACAGTGACATTATAAAGATGGAAAAGGCACACAAGCTCCTAGAGCCAGGTGGGCACGGGCGTGTTCAGTTACATCAGCTATGAGCGGCACTAGCTTTTGTCGCTGGAGTCAGTGAATGCTCTTCTTTACATTAAAAAGTATAATAATGAGGGGCACCTGTCTGGCTCAGTCAATAGAGCATGAGATTCTTGATCTCAGGGTGGTGAGTCTGAGCCCCATATTGGGCAGAGACATTACTTTAAAGAAAAAAGTATAACAATGATAGCAGGTAATTCCTTCTAAGATGGAAATCCTTGAAGGTTCAGGGAAAAGCTTCATTGGAAAGCAACTATTCCAGAGGAAAAAAATTTAAGACGAATTGCTCTAGTCCCCAAAAGCAGCAGAAGAGAGAGGGGATAAAAGGCACAAGTCAGGGAAGGTAGCTCTGAACACAAGGGCTACTTCTTCACAATGCCAAGTCTACTTTTTAGGAAGACGTCATCTGAAATGACAGATTTCCTACTGCATGAACTCCCCTCTGGTGTAAATGCCTTGCTCAGATGGGTCTAAACTCAAAAGTTCTACCAGCTGTTTTCAGCTGGGGGCTCTTCCCTACACCAAGAACATTTCTGACAACGTCTGGAGAAATATTTAATTGCTACGCCTTGGGTAGGGAGGGGTGGAGCGGGAGGAGGGGAGGGGTGGGGGAAGAGCAGCTTGCTCCTGGCATCTAGCGGGTAGAGGCCAGGGATGCTGCGACACACCCCACCATCCACACAGCAGCACCCACACCCCCAACACAGAATTTATCCACCCAAGATGTTGACAGTACTGAGGTGGAGAAACCTTGTTCTAGATCATTACATCTCAACAGGGGTGCTGTAATTTTGTTTCTGTGACATTTCAACTAGCCCCTCTTGCCAAAGAAGAGCTTCAACAATAATCAGTGTGTTTTAGGACTTTGTAGGCCATAAAGTAGCCTGCCTGGATCCAAACTAAATCTCTCATTTCTTCCATCCATCCAGGCCCCGAAATTCCCTTTTGTGGCCACTGTCCTTCAGAAGGGACCACAGAGCCTCGAGGAGCTCCACGCTGTTCACTGCCTGCAGGAAATTTGTGGTTAATCACTTCAACCTGCTCTACTTTAAGAGAGATTTTCTGAGACCTGTTTATTGTTCCACTGCTTGGCTTCTCCGGAGTTATCTATGACTGAAGTCTTAACATTTATTTGTAGAGTAGAAGGTATATTTTTACTCTCACATCCCTTCCAAGTCCCTGAATTAAATTAGTACGAACTTTCCAAAATAAATTCACCTTTGAGCTGAAACTAAGCATGGAAAGTTTCAGTCCAAAAGGATACCTTATTGGAAAGTTAGAGGCAAAGGAAAATGAGGATTATAATGAATATTTGAGTGTAACCTCAGCACTCGTAGTTACCAAGGATAGAGTATTTGTTATTTAAAAGATTCTCTAATAGATTTGATGTATGCAATCCAAGATTGACATTCAATTCCCTTTTCTTCAGACTCAAAGAAAAAAACAACTGGAAATAAACAGAATGGAAAAATCAGCACACGTGGATCTAATTTTGCACCATGTCACTGGTTAAAACCCAAGGAAAGAATGTTTTATCACAATCCGAAAAGGGGAACAATCGATAACAGGAAGGAAGATCTCCAATTCCTTCACTCCACAAACGTAATTTGTCAGACCACGACTACGGTCGGGTAGCAGTTGTCAACGGCTCCAAGTTCACGTTCTATGTCAATGGCCACTATGGTTCTTCCTACAGGAAACGGTTCTCGTAACTCTGGGTGATTTGTACCACAGATCGATAGATGTTCGGGCATTCGGTGCTGGTGTTTTCTCTTGATTCTCAACATGAGAAAGTATTTCCCAATCACGTCCAACCCTTGAAAGATTCAAAATCTGTACAATTCTGAGGAATGCACCTTTTCAATACCTATTCATAGCCCTAAGTGCAACTCTGCTCACATAAGGCCCCAATAAAATACTACCAGTCAATGCAGCATTAAAACTAGTGCGTTTTAAAAACTGCTATCCTCTAGATGAAACTATTATTTTCCAACAGTTTTTGGCAGGTACAGAACGCTTTTCTTCCACCTTCCTGCCCCCCCCCCCAACACACATACAGCCTTGCGCAGAATAGGAATATACAGAATAGGTAAAAGAGGAATAGCTTTAGAAAAGGAGGCGTCCCAGAAGCTCAGACCCACCTCCCCACCCTAGTACTTCTCTTTGTTCCTACTATCTGGAAAAATACATGGGGGAAAAAATGGTTTCAAAATTATTTTTTTCATTTTTCAACAGATTGAGTTGGCACCATTTAGAGGGAGTCCTTATTCAGGCCACAGGAGCACTGAATCAAGTTCTCTTAATGTTAACAGCTCCCAGAAATAGTAGTTACCAGGGAGTGTAATTTGGGCAAAGCCACTTTTGTTTTTCCTTTCCTTGATTCTGTGTTACTTGCATTTTTGTGATGTGCCCCCTAAAAGCAGTTTTTACTTTTAAAAAAAGCATATGTTGAAAAATTAACATTTTACCAAGTTTCCTTTTTGTCTCTTTGGTTAATACCTCTTCTAGATTGTATCCTGGCAAAAGTAAGAGTGTCAGAAGGACAAACGCATCTTTCCTTTTTCTGCACCTATAATGGGATCCAACTATAATACACATAACTATGGAGTTAGTCAAATTAACACACACTATATAGTTTTAAAGGGGTCCTATGCATTATCTTCAATGTATTTTCATGCATTTAGTCTCTATGAATGTAAGATGCTTGCACTGTGATGTCTGTCACCCACACTACCGGGGTTGATTCTCTTTCTCTGGATGGCTAGACAGAGATTCCCACTCGCCATCATGGCTCTGTGGACATTCCTTCCACCACCTACCATCAAAGAAACCACATTCCTAGATGAAGGAAGACAGTTCTCCCTCCATCCAAGGCATGCTCCTCCTCCAAGGGCATGTTCTTGGCATAGGCTAATAAATTCTTAACACTCATAACCCAAAGGATATGTGTATATTGGGTAATTTTATGTTTTTCAATAAAAACACTTATTAAAATTCACAGGACCTTAAATTTATACTTGGAATGGGAAGACATCCTTAAAAATTTTTTTTCATCAGAAAATGATCCCCCAAAATGCATGTTACCATCAAAACGATAATCACCACCTCAAATCTGTAATCCTACCAAAAGAAGCCTGCACAACAGGAGCAGCTAGATGACAGGGGTTTGCGGAAGCTCACATTCCCTAAAATATCCTTAGCATTCCTCTCTAAAAAGCATGGGAGAAATCAAAGCAGCTGAAATTGTGGCTTCTTCCTGGCCAGTTCTGAAAAACAATATACCAGAAGCTATGCATCTTATCTTATGGTCCACATTTCCAGTGAAGTCGAACACAGAAAGTACATTTGGATTGGCACATGGTTTGAACTATTTTACTTTAGAGAAAGAAAAATTGAGCAATCCTGGAAGAACTCCATATTCTTCTTTTAAAAAAAAAAAAAATTTTTTTTTTTTTTAAAGTTCCTCTTGAAAACTAGTTACTCCTTTGAGCAGGAAGGAAGGGTTTGGAACAGCTGTCCCCGAGTGAGTTGGGAGAATGTTAATCACTGTCCCTTCTCTTCTTTACTTAAAGATTAGCTCACATCCCAGGCCCCTGCAAAAGGAAACCGCATACACTAAACTTTTGAGACTACCATGAGGAATATTTCTGTAACAGTAGTAGTATGTCAGCCGGATCTTAAAGACACTCCAGTCCGGAAATGTACCCCTAAGGCAACAAAAACCCAAAGGGTCGGCAATGGGTTGACTGGATGTTTGAGAAAGTCATTTGTATCTTGACTAAAGCTCCCCAGGAAAAAGTCAAACACAACAAAAATGGTTTTTTGTTTTGTTTTTTTTTTAAATAGTTTTGTTTTTGTTTTTTGTGTTTTTTTTTTAAAGATTGTATTTATTTATTTTAGAGAGAGAGGGAGAGCACGAGCAGGGTGAGGGGCAGAGGGAGGAGCAGGCTCTTTGCTGAGCAGGGAGCTTGATGCGGAACTTGATCCCGGAACTCCAGGATCTTGACCTGAGCTGAAGGCAGGCGCTTAACCGACTGAGCCACCCAGGTGCCCCCAAAAATGGTTTTTTAAAAAAAATGAAATTGACATATACACGGGCATCTGCAACTTTAGCCAGAGCCTTCCGAGGCAGAGTGAACTTGCACAGACCATGCTTGGTTAAAAATATTATATTAAATGCAATTTCCTCTGTATATGTTAAGTGAGGAGAGCAAGATGTAGGGAAGTAGCTAATATATAATCCCACTGTAATCACAAACAGCAATTCTCCCAAACCCAAACAAAAACGTTTTGCTCCACATCATTATCTGAGCACAGAGCTAGGTGTGGAAGGATATACAAGTTGCTAATATTTATAACACAGAGGAAGGTAAGAGAAGAGAGGGAAAAGGAATTAAAGAAGAGAGAGAGAAAAACAAACTCTCACTGGATAGAAAAATATGCATGGCCTAATACTTGATATGTGTGTATTCGGTAGTTCTACATTTTTAAATAAAAGAGACCCATGATTCTATAAAAGATGGACAGGCTGTTGTTGGATAGAAACATACGCATGGCAGTAACTAGAAGGTGACACAAACATTTGTTTTCAGGACGAAACTATGCACGGTTTCCTTAAAGTCACTGCAATAAGACATTTTATCAATATGGAGCATGACAGGTTCTCCACCTGCAGGTAATACGCCTTCTAACACAACAGTTAGACATGAGGACGAACACCAGTTGCATTTGAAAAATGGGTCTGAGACAGTGTACAGACAGGCAGGGGTCTATGGGATCTAAATGAATCAGATATGGCCTAAAAAACGGATGGTTTGCTGCAGCGGGACAAGAAGTGAAAGCGTTCCCCTCCGTTGATGTCCTAGGGCGCCCAGTGGTCTGGAGGTCTGTGACCTCGCTGAGTGCTGGAGACCAACATACCACAGCCGCAGAGCACTGAAGTGAAAAGCTCAATCCCAAGTACATATAGCAAAACATGTCCCTAAATCTGTCAATATGGCAGCAAGATGCTTGCTTTAGACGGTGGATAGGAAACTGACCAGAAAAAAAAAAAAATAAGGAAACAAAATATTAAAAGTGTAGATGTGATGGAAATCATAAACAGCCTAAAGCTCCTCTCCCTTCGGGAACAGCTGTGTCTGCTAATCCCTCGAGGAGTCCTCCCTGCGATCGCCCTTCCTTCCTTCCTCTGTCTCTCTCTAATAGCTCCCTTGTCCCTGCTGGACAAAACTAGCCCTTTGTGGCTGCTCTCAGAACAACATTAAAAACAGGAATAGGGAAATTGTAAACAGGAGGCTTCTGGTCTACAGGCGAAGACACACACAGGCCTCTGAGGCCTACTTCATGCTAAGCAAAGAAACAGATCTTTGTTGCTAAAGGGATTAGGGCTGCGGGGTTTCGGAGGCACTGCTGAGGCATTCAGCTGGCCTCAAGTAGGGGCTTTGTAAAGAGATACCTCCATTAGAGGGCTGTGAGCGGAAATCATTCATACTCTTTATACAATCTGGGTAATGTGATAGTGTTGGACTGTTCAACGCCTCTGGTGAGGCAGGGTCCTATCTCCTTGAATGGGAAATTCTTCAGCAGCTAAATAGATGGTGGTATAATTACCTTCACTGACTTTTTTTTTTTGAGGTGGTGGTGGTTTGGGGGGGGGGGTCGGTCTTCTACCTTTAACCCTTAGTGGGAGTGACGTTCAATGATCACCCAGAAGCTGAGCGGTGAAGTCTTCCCAAGTCAGTTCAGACATAGTCACCGAACTTCTGGTGCTGGCATCTTACATGATCAAATCTTACATGACCCTCTCTGTGCTTCCTCTGTGCATCGTCAATGATCACTCTGTCCCCACATTCATCATGATGATAGAAATCTCCGTAACTCATTCTGTGCCCTTGGCCTAGCATCCCCCCACAGACCTAGCTCCTCTCTATCCTATGCCCGCTTTCCCCAGCCAGCCCTCCCCAGGCTGCACTGGTGTTCCCTCCTCCAAGGTCTCCCTTGTTGCATTCTCCATACACCTGGAGACTCTGTGTGTGTCTGCTACCCCAGCAGATGATGAGCTCCTTGAGAGCAGTTGCTAATTTATCTTCGTAGCTTTAATGCCTGGTCCTTCATTGGTGCCCAGAGCTGTGTCCAGCAGAATGATGGAGTTAGACTGTGTTGCCTTCAGATCAGTCCTTATGGTAGCTGGGAAGATTATGTCTGCCTGCCTTAATGCTTTTGACGAATTTTAAAAATTTATCAGTAAACCCTTGTAAAGAAACCCTTGTAAAGAAAGCAAGCAAAAAACACTGTGGCCAGTGAGGAAAGAAGAGGAGTCCTCCAAGGAAGATGGTAAGAGGTCACTTCCCCACAAAGAGCCAGCAGACTTCTGAGGGACCTGGCTCATCCTGACTCGGCCTCCACTTTCTTCTCAGTTAAGGAAGTGTCACCAGCGGAATGGAAATGCTCTTTTGTGCTCACATTTAGAGTTTCCGGAAATAAATATTAATTACGCTATCAGCTATTGTATACTCAGGAAACTTCTCAGAGATAATTCCAAAAATTAGTTAGAACTATGGGAAGAGATGGTGCATCAGAGCTAAGGGGCCCTTTCCCCCGGTATAATCAGACCTGTCCTAGATGGCTGACACACTCATCCGGGTAGATGTGGATTTTGCAGAAACTTCACTTAGAAGGGATCCTGGTTTCCGTATAATATAAGCTTGCAAAAACCATGGGGGCTTTGCAACAACTGATGGAAGGCTGCTATTTTTCTCCACCGATGCTCTCAGTTCTCTGGGACATGCTTCTCTGTGAGCATGGCCTTGGATGCCATTAATTCTTGGCTCTTCCCATTGCTCACCATTTTCTATCTGGATTACCTCTCTTCTCACCATTTGGCAGATGGACCTCTGTTCTTACATTATTAACATCACTGTCTGCAAAAAGCAGTTACATATGGAAGGAAGAAAACAGAGCAATGAGACCGTGGGCTTTGCCTCCAATTCTGCCACTAACTCCATCACCCATTCAACCAGCAAAGGCTGAGCACCTGCTATGCACCACACACTGGGCGGGGCACTGAGAAGAGAAGCATGACACAGGACTTAATGTGAAAAGGGGGAGGCACACAGAAACAGAGTGGCTAATACCATGACGGCAACCTGCACGAAACCTTTTCAGAGCACTGGGAAGCTGAGGGAGTACAGGAAGTCCTCCTGAAAGAGACGAGCGCTTAGCCTAGAAGATCCCGGATGGATAAAAAACCCACAGTCATCTGGGACAACTACAGAATATATGCATAAACTACAAATCAAGTAAGATTATTGTGTTGATATTAAATTCTTGGGTGCAATAATGGCATTGTTGTTATGTAAGAGAGTGTCCTTGTTCTCAGGACATGCACGCTGAACTACTCATAGGGGAGGAGTCATGAAACCTAAAGTTACTTTCGAATGGTTCAGAAAAAGATACGTCGATCTGTGTGTGCGTGTGCACGTGTGCACGTGTGTATACATGTATATATGTATACACACATATAAAGGGGGATGGAGGGAAGAGAACAAATATGCAAAATGTTAGTCAATCTGGGTGTATATGCACATTCCTTATATTATTTTTTAGTTTACTGCATTTTTTCAAATTTTCAAAATAGAATACTGGATAGACAATTGTTAAAAATACACACATACAGGGGTGCCTGGGTGGCTCAGTCGGTTGAGCGTCCAACTTTTGATTTTGGCTCAGGTCCTGATCTCAAGTTTGTGAGATCAAGCCCCACGGAGGGCTCCATGCTGGGTGTGGAGTCTGCTTAAGATTCTCTCTCCCCCTCTGTCCTTCCTCCCCCTCCACAAAAAACATATATATACACACACACACATACATGCACATAATTCATCCTTGAACAATGAAAGGGTCAGAGACACAGACCCCCATGCATTCAAAAATCTACGTAGAACTTTTGACTCCCCAAATACTTAATAGCCTATTGTTGACCACAGCCTTACCAAAAACAAAGTCAATTAACATATATTTTGCATATTAATATGTATCATATACTGTATTACTACAATAAAGTAAACTGGAAATGTTATTAAGAAAAGAAAATGTTGTGGGGCACCTGGGGGGCTCAGCTGGTTAAGTGTCTGACTCTTGATCTCAGCTCAGGTCTTGAAATTACGGTCGTTGAGTTCGAACCCCGCGATGGGCTCCATGCTGGGTATAAAGCTTATATTAAAATAAAATTAAATTTTAAAAAAGGGATGCCTGGGTGGCTTAGTCGCTTAGGTGTCTGACTCTTGGTTTTGGCTTGTGTCATGATTTCAGGGTCCTGAGATACAGCCCATCATTGGGCTCCATGCTCAGTGGGGAGTCTGCTTGAGGATTTCCCTCCCTCCCTCCCTCCCACCACTCACTTGCTCTCTCTCAAATAAATGAAATCTTTTTAAAAAAAAGAAAAAAGAAAATGTTGTTGTAAAAATCACAAGGAAGAGAAAATACATTTACAGTACTGTTCTGTATCTATAGGAAAAAATCCACATTTGTAAGTGGACCCGCGAAGCTCAAACTTGTGTTTGTTCAAGGGCCAACTACATTTGTAAAGCTATTACAAGAGCTAAGACTGAACTGGAAAAAGAAAAGTGTGCATTAGTCAGATAAAGACAGACGGGAGGTATCCCGGAGAGCTGATGGCTGGAGCATGGGATCTGGGGATAGCTGGTATGCACAGAACCACTCCTGGCCCAAAGGTGACACTCATGTATATTTATCAAATGAATGAAAGAGTTAAACAGCATCATTTATGCAAGGAACTGCAAGCAGATCAGACCAAAGTGAGCATAAGGTTTATGTTAAGGAGCGAGAGCCGATTTGGCTATACAGGCAGGGGGTTTGTCCTGAGGCCTTTGTATATTCTGCCAAGGTCCTGGGACTTTATCCCGTGGGCAATGGGAGCCATAAGCAGGAGGCAATGTGGTCAGATTAGCATCTAGAGGGACCACCCTGGCAGTCAGGTGTCATGTGGAGTGATGGAGCACAGACCTCAAGGCAGGAGACAAGGGTACCAGTCAGGATGCCTTTGGCTCCCTAAACACAAAGCTCTGAGTCTAACTGGCTGAATTTATCAAGAGACTTATTATCCAACATAGCTGCAAGCTCTGAAATGACAGGGAGCAGATGTGGTTCATTCAGTGGCTCAAAACTGTAACCACGGACCCAGGTTCCATCCTCTCTGCACTCTACCATTCTCTGTGGTGGGCTCTGCCTGCAGAATGTCTTTCCTCATCTTTACAGGTCGGCTGTAGCAGTTCCCAGAGTGATGTACAGACACAGTGAAGACCACAGACAGCAGGGAGCCATTTCTTCTTTGGTCTCTTTCTTAGCAAGGCAAACTTGTCCAGAAGCTTCCCAGCAAACACTGCCTCACATCCCACTAGCCCAGATTGGATCACAAGCCCATTTCAAAACCAATCACTGTCAAGGGAACAAGATTACATGTTTGGCTCAGAATAAGAATTTATACACAGAGGGAATGAACTACGATGAATCATCACGTAAAACACTTGGGAGCCTACTGGTCCAGGCAAAAGATGCTGGAAGCCTAAACTAAGATAATCGTGGCAAAGAATGGAGAGATGAGAACAGATTCATGATTTATTTAGGAAGTTATGTTGGTACAATCTGGTGGTGGATTAAAGGTGGAAGAGAAGGAAAAGAGGAAAAGGACACCCTCTTCCATAATTCCAGCTTGGATGAATGGGGGGAAGAAAATGCCATTAACTGAGGTAAGGTACCCACGAGGAGACCAGAGGAAGGTTTGGGGAAAAGGTGGTTTGGTGGGGCGCCTGGCTGGCTCAGTCGGTTAAGCGTCTGCCTTCGGCTCAGGTCATGATCCCAGAGTCCAGGGATGGAGCCCTGCATTGGCTCCTTGCTCAGAGGGGAGCCTGCTTCTCCCTCTCCCGCTCACCCTGTTTGTGCTCTCTCTCTCTCACACAAATAAATAAATAAAATCTTTAAAAAAATTTTTTTTAAATAAAGAAAAGGTGGTTTGGGGCATATTCAATTGGAAGTGCCTGTGGGCTTCAGAATAAAGGTGCTGGGAAGTCAGTGGAACAGAGGACTTAAACCATTATCCCACACACATGGTCCATACTCAGCCATGCTTTTCAAACAGGCTTTGGTCTCTACAGACATTTTCCCCCCAAGGTTTTATTTATTTATTTGTCAGAGAGAGCGAGCACAAGCAGGGGGAGCAGCAGGCAGAGGGAGAAGCAGGCTCCCCACCGAGCAGAAAGCCCAATGCGGGACTCGATCCCAGGACCCTGGGATCATGATTGAGCCGAAGGCAGACGCCTAACCAACTGAGCCACCCAGGCGTCCCTCTACAGACATTTTTGAACCAATATTTAATCACTGAGAGATTCCAAATAGGATTATATATTTCTGGTTTCTCTGGGAAATCTGGCAACACTGGTCCTGAATTGCTGCCTGTAATCGGCGGGGGCGAGTAGCGGCCGTTCTCCTAGCTAGCATGAGAGGTTCACTGGCCTGCCACACTCACTCACTCACTCTCTGCCTTTACCTCCTTGGCCCTGATGCCATTTCCAACCAATACCCCCCTCACAGTCTTGGGGAAAGAGGTCTGAGCTGCAGAAACACAGCTGGTAGTCACTGGTATTTAGATGGTGGTCAAAGACCTTACTGTGGAAGCTGTCACTCAGAGAAAAAGTGGAATGAAGTAGGTCAAGGAGGTAGTCCTGGAGTCATCAGTGTTTTAGAAATGGAGGAAGAAAAATTCACACTGGATAGAAAAACAAACTGGAACAGAGCAAGTGAGTGTGACGTCTCAAGAGCTAAGATAGGAGAACTGGAGTTGGAGGGAGACCTCTCCTGTGTCACATGCAATAGGATGTCCAGGGAGAGAAGGATCCCAAGGAGACGTGACACTGGGAAGTAAGTCGTGGGCGCCCCAGGAGCCTGGCTGTGTGGCATGGTGAGGAAGAGGCAGACAGCAACGGCGTGGGTAGAGGACGAGAGTAAGTGGACACAGTGTGCATGGGCTGCTTGGGTGAGAAAGGAGGAGTAAAGCCGGATGAAACTAGAGATGCTGTGGGGTCAAGGCACAGTCCCTTGGCAGGATCCGAGACACTTGGACATTGGAAAGCAAAAAAGAACTCAGGGGTGAGATGAAGGCTGTAGAAATCTAACAGAGGGATGAACAACAGAACCAAGTCCAAAAGGAGGTGGGGCAGGCAGGGGAAAAAACGGGTAAGACACAGGTGGCTGGATTCACTGCAAAAATGAGAGGCCTCTGAGGCTACTGATTGGAGGTGATGACAAATCTGGAGGCAGATGGGTGTATTCAAAAATTTGAGAGCTGGGGTGACTGCGTGGCTCAGACACTAAACGTCTGACTCTCCCCCACCCGTGCCTTCTCTCTCTAATAAATTAAATAAATCTTAAAAAAAAAAAAATTGAGAGCTAAGTCATCACTAAGCCTGGCTCTGGCAGGGAGTAGGGGGGTACGTGGCAGTGGGGGGGAACCATGGGCACCTGGCCTTCAGGGACACACTAGCCCAGGACCCCCAACCAGAGCCCAAACCCGAGGAGGTGCTAGACCTGAGCCAAATGCCACCCGAGCTGCTCCTGGTGGTATGGAGCCACATGCCCTCATGCACGCTGCTGGGGTGCTGCTGCTAGATACGTGGGGGTGGGCACGCCCTGGTGAACCGACAGGCCCTGTGGCTGCTCATCCTGGCCCAGGACCACTGAGCTCTGCTGCTGTTCGACCACAGCTGCCTGCATCCACCCCCCAACACCATGGCGGGGCCCTGCCTCCTGGGCCACTTCTGTGAGCAAGCACAGATGGATCAACACAACCTCACTTGTAACCCCTGTGGCCAAGAAGGCCTCCAGAAATGGATGGTGCAGCGTGGTGGGGATGACTAGGTGGTAGAGGTGAACAAATCAGCAGTGCCTGGAGCTCCCTTGCAGACCTGCTTTGTGTCTTCCTCCGGCGGATGTGGCAAGAAGCAGGTCTTAGACCTAGAGGAGCAGGGTGTGTGGCCAGAACTGCTAGACGGTGTCAGGATTGAGATCTGTCAACAAGACGGTCCTGGGCAAACTCTCTGCTAGGCCGGACCCCGTCCAGCAGGGGAACAGCAATGTTCGCTTTCAGGTCACTCTCGTGTTCTCCATCATCAAGATGGGCCAGCCACTTTGAGTCTCTCCAACAGTGGGGCCAGGACACACAGTTCTGGGCTGGTCGCCATGGAGCCCCTGTGATCAACTCCACTGTGATCGCGCAAGCCTATCTGTCTTAGTCAAGGGCTGTCCTTGGAAAACGACGTAACTGCGACCTTCCGGAACCTGGGATCATTGGTCAGGACTTCTCATTAACCAAGGGCATGTACCTCCCTGACATCCTGGGTACTCCATAGTCCAGGTGAGGGTTCTGCTGGGTACCTCTTCAGCTTCCGGAAACTACTACAAGAAAGTTCTTCCATCATATCTACCCACTGCTGTTTAAGGACAGTCCTTCCCCTGTTGGGGGTGTGGAAAGGCAACAAGTGAGCACGGAAGAATGCTGGTCCTGGAGAGGGCTCTTCGCCCTCCCACGGAGACCCTCTGATTCAGCCCCAGTCCCGTCTGGCCTTGTCTCCTCGTGTGTCTACTTCAGGGACTTTATCGGTCACTTTAGGGAAGGCCTCTCATTTCTAAAGTAGAACCTCATCCTTAGGGCTGGGATAATCCCAGCCACCTTGGGTGGCAAACTTAACCTCCTGGAGCTTTAAGATTGGGACCAGGTCTTGCAGCTGAAAGTCAACTCGCTCAAAAAATGTTGGGAGATCCTCAAGGACTCGTGTGATCATGTGGTGTATAAAATTATTTTTTATTTCGAAAATTTTCACAAACGTTGAGAGAATAAAATACATCAGTAACAACTATCTGCCAAGCACATGTAATAAATTTATTATTTTGCCAAGAAAGAAAGAAAGGAAGGAAGAAAGAAAGAAAAATTTGAGAGCTACTAATTGACCTGTCACAAGGGAGGCCTTAGTAACCCTTCAAAGAGATGGTCCAAGGTGCCAATCCTTTGCCATTTGGGATGAAGGAGGGGACAGGGTGGGAAGAGTGGAGAGGCCGATCTCCCCAGCAGCAATTGTAGAGGACAGAGCTAGTTTTCAAGCCCTGGGAAGCAGAGTTCCTACCGGCAGAGAGAAAGAAGTACACACAGGATAACCATTCTCCTAGCAGCCGGAAGAGGCACCAGCTCCAAGGACAGAGGGGAAGGATCACAGCAGCACCCATGCCTTGAGGGCTTGGGACACCCACAGCCTCTGGGTCATCTCTGGTGTGTATGCCCTGGTTTGGCTGAATGTTTGTCCCCTCCCCTACACTTAACTCACCACCGAAGTGCCTGACAGACATAACCAAGAGGGCAGTAAATGTAACTCTCCTTACTCAGGTGTGTCCACGAGTGACTGTAACACCGATCCCTCTGAAGCAGATGAGCACAAGGTTCTGTTTGTCTGATGTTACAGTGGGCTTCGGCGCTACCTTTACCCAAGGCCCTCAGGCTTCCTTCCAGGAGCCGTCTGCCAGAACACTTCTGGTAATGAGACAGCATTTCGTGGTATTTTTCTGAGGAAACGTTCTATCCTGGAGTCTGATGGCAGCCCACTGCAGATCCAGGCTGTCACTGTGACAAACTACACCCTTCCTGGCTTGGGGCTGCCTGAGACCCCAGCGCTGGGGCTGGGCCTTGGTGGTCCAGGTTCCATTTCCCACAGTGGAAGCTCTGAGGAGCAGGGAGAGTTTTCCACAACTCACCCTTGACATCCAATTCAGTGACTTTTACCCTAAATTGTGGGTTCACAGGGACAGAGGCAAGGGGTGACACCTAGCAGCACCAGTGAGCAATCCCACTACTCCAGCAGGCCACGGCCTTCCCTCTTCCTTTCCCCACATTTTAATAAAATTTCCCAAGCATAATTATTTCAATGTCTGTCTTCTGTGTCTTATTTATTTTATGGTGGAGTTGCTATGAGGCAAAAACAAACAAACAGAAAGCACTTTTTAAAAATGCAGGAAAAATATGCCTGGACAGGTCACTTACTTCACATTAGGCATCCCTAGAAGAATTAAGATTTAGCTGACATAAAAATCTCATGTCTTAAAAGCTCTCTCTGATCTGAAAAATAATAATATTCTGGTTACAGCCCTTCCACTGGAAAAAATCAGTATTCTTTAATTCCTTCTACAAACTGGGGGGCATTAAAATAGAGCCAGGGTTGCAAGAGGTAATAAGGCATGCCTGCATCATTTCGCCGGTTTTGAATGATGTTCTTAAACCCACCATGCATTTCCCCAGAGGGGACAGAGAATATCTTTCAAGAACATGCTAAACACCCATCTGTCAGAAACAATTTTGGGTACTGAGGTGTAGAGATGGAGAATAGAACACACCATCCCCTGGGGTTCCTGCCTGTGCAGAACAGTTCAGCTTCTGTTCGATGCATGTCCTTATTATCTTTGATCACCTGCCCCTGCTCGAGAGGCATGGTGCCACCCACCTGCTAGGCTGGGGACACAAGAGTCCAGGTCCTCAAAAAGCTCCCCTTGTCCTGGCAGAGCCAGAGGCCCAGACAATTACACAACAATAGCACACTGTGAGAAGAATATTGATGAGAACCCAAACCGAATACTACTATCAATTATATATTAGTGGGAAGACGGCACCATTGAGAGCTGACCTCCTGTACTTCCAGTGCACTGGGGGCTTGTTTCTCATGTAACACAAGAGCCCTCTGGGGCAGGCGACCTTATCTCCATATTCTGAGTGACGCCCAAGGTCACCAAGAGAGTGAGGGGCAGAGCTGGGATTTGAACCCACGTTGCTCCAATTTCATGCTCCTTTTATTGAGCAATACCTCTAGTACCATTTTTTAATTATAGCCTTTCCTGACTCCCTGAACTGAATGTTACTTATTTGTACTTCTCTCAAGGCAACTGTCTTGGCCTGGAAGGACTGTCATTTGTGTACTTGTCAATTTTACAGGACTGTAACCTTCAAAGGCAGGAATGGTATCTCTACGTGTTTTGTGAGTGTATAATTTTTAAGGTAAGGTGTGCCTCTCTGATGAGCTGATATTAGGCAGACACCTGAACAAAATGAGAGCAATTCTTGATGATGTGGGACAGGTGATTGGGATGGGGGATATTCCAGGCAGAGGGCACAGCAAATGCAAAGGCTCTCCATCAAGGGGTGAGTTGAGAAATAAAACCCCCATCTTACCCCGCCCCTGTTGCTCTGTCCCTGCCTCTGCTTTATTTTTCTTCAAGGCACTTTTTACCATTTGACACTACATTTATGGGCTTATTTGCTCACCACTTATCCCTCATCTACCCTCTGAGCTTTGTGAGGACATGGACTTTATTTTCGCCGATCCTTAGAGCCTAAAGGAGATCTGAATACAGAGGGAACTCCATACATATTTGTTTAGAAACATATGAATAAATGTATAAAGCATTATATATATTTTTAAGTTGCACTTTTATTAAGTACTTATCACGCACAATCACTGACCTAAGCACTTCATATACATTACTTAATTTACTTCTCACCCAAACCCCATTGCGGTAGGTATTTACATCTGCATTCTACAGATGGTGCAAGTGAGGTTAGGTAACTTGCTTCAGATGACTCAACCAGTAAGTGGTAGAGCTGGGTTGTGAGCCTGGTTCTGAGCCAAAAGCCTATAACTTTCCAAGAATATACAGTGGGGGAAAGATAATCTCTTTAATAAATGGTGTTGGACAAAACTGGACAGCTACATGCAAAAGAATAAAAGTGGACCAAAATAAACTTCATCGTGCACAAAAATAAACTCAAAATGGATTATAAACCTACACATGAGACCTGAAACCATGAAACTCCTAAAAGAAAACATAGGCACTAATCTCTTTGACATCAGCCTTAGCAACGTATTTATGAATGTGTCTCCTCAGGCAAGAGAAACAAAAACAAAACTAAACTATTGGAACTACAGCAAAATAAAAAGGTTTTGCACATGGAGGCAAGCCATCAACAAAACGAACAGACAACTTAATGAACAGGAGAAGATATTTGCAGATGACATATCCAATAACGGGTTAGTATCCAAAATATATAAAGAACCTCAACTCAGCAAAAAAACAAATAACCTGATTTAAAAATAGGCAGGGAACCTGAATAGACATTTTTTCAAAGAAGACATACAAATGGTCAACAGATAAATGAAAAGATGCTTAACATCATTCATCATCAGAGAAATGCAAATCAAAACCACAATGAGATATCACCTTGCCCCTGTCAGAATGGCTAGTATCAAAAAGACAAAAAATAACAGGTGTTGGTGAGGATGTGGAGAAAAGGGAACCCTCGTGCTCTGTTGGTGGGAATGTAAACTGATGCAACCACTGTGAAAAACAGTATGGAGGTTCCCCAAAAATTAAAAATAAAAATGTCATACGATTCAGTAATTCCACTACTGGTTCTCTACCCAAAGAAAATGAAAATATTAATTCAAAAAGATATATGTACCCTTATGCTTATTTTAGTATTTTTTTTTTAAGATTTTATTTATTTATATCAACAGAGAGAGCACAAGCTGGTGAAGCAGCAGGCAGAGGGAGAAGCAGGCTCCCTGCCAAGCAAGGAGCCCGATGCTGGACTCGATCTCAGGACCCTGGGATCATCACTTGACCCGAGGGCAGACGATTAACTGACTGAGCCACCCAGGCGCCCCTTATTTTAGTATTATTTACAGCAGCAAAGATATGGAAACAAGCCAGGAGTCCATCGAGAAACGAAAGTCGTGGAATATGTGTGTGTATTGATATATGTATACGTGTATAAATGTGCACACATGTGCACGTGAACAATGGAATTATCATTCAGTCATAAAAAAGAATGAGATCTTGTGATTTGTGACAACATGGATGAACCTACAGGTATTATGCCAAGGGAAATAAGTCAGACAGAGGAAAAACAAGTACCAGATGATTTCACTTATATGGAGAATCTAAAAAACACAACAAATGAATACACAAACAAACAAAAAACAGAAACAGACTTATAAATACAGAGAACCAACTGGTGGTTGCCAGAGGGGAGGGATGAGGGAGACAGCTGAAGCAGGTGAAGGGGATTAAGAAGTACAAACTTCCAGTTATAAAATAAATAAATCACAGAGATGAAAAGTACAGCAGAGGGAATATAGTCAGTAACATTGTAATAATGATATATGGTGACAAATGGTAACTATACATATTATGGTAAGCATTGTGTAATGTACAGAATTGTTGAATAACTCTATTGTGTACCTGAAACTAATATAACATTGTATGCCAACTATACTTAAATACTAAAAGTTCTTTAAAAAAAAGAATAGTATCACACTATATATTCTTTTTTGCATCTTTTTTCCCTTAACAATGTATTATCGGCATATTCTTATATGATTAATTATTTCTCTTATACCATTTAAAAAAAAAAAAAAAGCCCATGCCTTTCAACCAAAATATTCTAATCTGGGAGCACCTGGCTGGCTCAGTCGGTGCAGCATGAGGATGGGAGTTCGAGCCCTATGATGTGTGTACGGATTACTTAAAAATAAAATCTTAAAGATTTTGATTGACTGGATTAAACTGAATATATTCAGTGCAGAGAAGTGGACAAGTTCAAAGACAATATAATGCGGAATTTGGAGACCAGGTTAGAAGATGCTCATCCTGGTATGGAAGCTAAAAAGAACCGACATAAAAGATATGAGGTTTGTTGAATGTGCACATTTTCTCCCAGAGATTTACACACATAAGAAATGATGTCTAGGGTGTGGCTCACATGACAAAGGCACTTCCTAATGCCACCAAGGCCACCTGATTCAAAGGGAAGACACTGATTTCTACTCAGCTAATGGCAGGCAAGTTCTGACCTCAGGACATTGTCAGCTCTGTGAGGAGGAGGAGCTGTGATGACAATTTTTGGCTAGCCCAAGGGAACGCAGAAGAGAGGGAACTGGGAAGGAGACCCTGTCAGAGTTTGCTAGAGGCCCGCACATGGTGGGTTGGAGAAATCCGCTTTGTTGAAAGGTAAATGTCAGAGACAAAACTCAAAAGGTCGCCATCCAAAAGAGGTTAGGAGAAACCTCCCACAAAGACCCATTAACCACTTTGCTTTTGATTGCATGCTGGCTAGGACAAATCCAGATCCTAGATAACCGAGAAGGTGATTCCCAGAATCCTCATCACAGGTTTTTTCATAGGATCCTCCACCTTCCTGGCTGCGTGGCTTAGTTAGCACTCAGGTGAGGAGCTGGCTCTGCTGCTAGGAGGTGAGCTCTGAGCCTGCTCAGTCCCAGTTCCCCTGGTTAAGATGGCTCCTCAGGCAGGAAGTGTGGGAGTGAGCCTCTAGGCTCAGATGGTGCCGAGTGCAGCGGCATGCCCGCTTGCCTCCTCTGCCTCTCTCCGACGGGGATCATGACGACGACTCTGTCTCACAGGCTGTTCCGACACGTAGGTGAGAGACTGGCTCTATGAACACATTCACTGATCCAAGAGTTTCTGTTATCGCTGAGTAACACATCAGTCACCACAGGGAAATGAGCGCTTTTCCCCACTTCTCTGACACGTACCTCAAAGTATTTTTTTTTCCCTTTTCTTCTCCCATAAGCACACCTTGGGTTTTCCAACATCAAACCACCTTTCCCTACTCACAAACAGTAAGTACCGACTGAAACTGAAAGCATTTGAGGCTTTGTGTCCGTATTCTGGTGCTTTCTCTGAGATCACCAGGGAGAGTTCGGGCTGCACTGTGGTTGGCTGACTTCCGAGTACCCTCACAGGTGCCGTCTCGTGGGACTCTCCCAATGATGCCTAAAGACAGGCTAGCAGTGGTGACTCCTCCCTTTAAAGAGGAGACCACAAAAAATAAACAAATAATACAAAATAAAGAAGAGCCACAGACTCCAGGAGGCTACTAGTGACCCGAGACACATAGTCCCAGCACTAGCGAAGGGGAATGCGGACTCAAACCCAGGCCTGCTGACCTCATGCCTGGAGCCCTTTCCCTAAACTGCACGACCAGGGGTGTCACGTGCCACCCTGGCCCTCTTGACACTTAACTCTGTAGACACTAAAAGAGCCAGTATGTGAAGTCAACACCAGAGTATTCACAAGCTAGGTTTCAAACTCTGACTCTCCTCAGTTACTCGTACAGGTGATTTAACTTCAACTTTCTCAGTCGTAGAATAGGCAGGTTAGAAAAATGTACACGGCACAACGAGGGCTTTAGAAATTCACAATAAGCAATGCTTTAAAATAGCTGACACTCATAGCAACCGGCCATGCTCCAGGCACATTCTCACAGGAGGCAACACGAGTCGGGCATCTCGGGCTTAGCATCTTGCCCCCAGACTCAGAGTGAGGAACTTGGCTTTGTTGGCTCTTTCGGAATGGATCGGGCTCAAGGCATCTGTGCCCTCCGAGCCTCCCACCACCACCCACCATAGAAGCTGCTGCTCAAAATGGCCATAAGCAGGCCTTCTAACTGCCCAGCTGTGTGAGCTATTCATCCTTCCAGACCCTCAGCCTTTCGCCTACTCTAATTGCAAACACATTTCCTCACACCGTGCTTCAGATCAGGCAAACAGGAGACAGAGAAAACACTTAAGAGCCCTCAACATTAAGGGGCATCAAGGTGCTAGGAGCGTGACCCCTTCTGGCTCAGGTGCAGAGAAGTAACCGCCCCTGCCTAGCTCCTCCCTCTCCCCAAACCAGCAGCAGCTACTCAGACCTACCTGGGGCTGCAAGCACAACATGGGCTCTGAGGCGCCTGGCTTCTTTTAGGTCATCTCCATCTTGCCCGGCACTTTGGCCTATCAAGGCACCAAGGACAGGCTGCCCTCCTCCTTTCTCCCAAGCATTTCAAGATAAAATGCATTTCATCATTCGAGCACACTGCCCCTCAGACCCTTCCTCTGAGCCATTTCAACCCGCCATGGTTGCTTCCAGTGATGCAAGAGGGGCCCCTACGACAGGCCTCACACACTGGCCAAAGGAGGCTGCTCCAGAAATAGGTATTTCCAATGACTGCTTTCTTGGCTCAGAAAAAGGCAACACTCTGGCTCTCATAAAAGGAATATCTGGGAGTCATCCTTGATTCTTTTTTGTTTTTTTTCCCCTCAGCCCCTATACCCACCCCAGGTCACCTCCCAAGTACATCTCAAATCTGTCTACCTCTTTCCATCTCCACGGCCTCTTTACTGAGCTACTGTCAAGCTACTGTCAACGCTCCCCTAGGCCTCTAAGAAATCTCCTAAGTGGTCTACCCACTTCCCTTCCTGTATTCTGGCACAATGCTGGTTACCCTCCAGATCCATTCTCCTCTTCTTAGGAGAGCTGGAATATGGCAATCCATTCAGAGACTTCATTTTCCAGATCCCCCCCTCCCACAGATAGGTTGGCCAGGTGACCATTTATTTACCAGCAAAATGTGAATGGAAATGATGTATACAAATTTCGTATCATTTGTTGCATAGCAAATGGCAGCCCAGGATTTCCTTTCTTACTCCCTTTCTGTGGGCTAGAATGACGATAGAGAGCTCTGACCTTCTTACAAATGAACACAGCAAAGCAAGGGAAGGGGAACAGGAGAGAATGACCCTCAGTCCCAGAATGGTGTTGTGGAGTACAGCTGCCTCCCAGTGCTGGATCACTGTGGCCAGTGTGATGAGAAGAGCCTGGGGCGGCAGCAAGACTACAAGTGGATAGATCAATGTCAAGGCTACTGTAGAAAAGGGACTGCAACACAGACGGTTTTGACAAAGGTGGTACAGAGCAACGGAAATCATGGGGTGCTGGATGTATTCTGAAGACACGATTAACTGAATTTTCCGCTACGTGGGGTAGGAGAGAAGGGGAGAAGTCAAGGAGCACACCCAGGTTTCTGGCCTGAGCCCCTGGAAGGATGATGTGGCTGTGAACTGACATAGAGAAAAAGTGAAGGCAGAGACTCTACGTGGGGAATGATCAGGAATTAAATTTCGGACATGCCTGAGAGTAGTGGTCACCAAAGGCCGAATTTAGAGTCAAGACTACCTGGATTTGAATCCTGACTCTGACATTTAACTGTGTGACCTTGATGGAGTTACTTAAATCCTCTGTGCTTCGGAGTTCTCACCTATACAATGAGGACGGATAATGGCCGTCTGCATGTAAGGAGGAAATGCGTGCATTCCAGACTTTTGTGTGTGTGCTGTTTGATTCTTCAAATAAGGCTCAGAACTTTGGAGATCAGGAAGAAATCTTCCCTCATCTCTATGCCTGCTTATCCCATCTCAAATAACACTAAGCCCCCAAGATTTTGAAAGTAGAGATGTGGCTGTCTGCTATGGTTTGGGGACAGCTGTAAGGAAGCTTTCAAAGCAGCTGGTATAGGCATATAACTAGAACATTTTCTTCACCTCAGTTTCCTGGCAAAACAAGGCCTGCAGTTAGAAGGGAAAGGTTTTAATTACAAGGCCACCTGTCCAGCCATCTGAAGCCAACCCCAGCCTCTGGCTGGTTCCCTGTGGGCAATGGGGCATTTAGGGGGACTGTGCTCAGAGTCCCTAATGTCTTTCACATTTCGTAGCACAGTATAATCATGGCGAAAATTAACAGATCTCAAAAACAGGCCCCATTATTACTTCCTTCCCCCATTTGTTATTAAGGATGGAGAGAGAGATTGAGGGTTTGGGAGAACCTGAGTTCCATCCTTTCCTTTCATCTGTTCAGAATGAGGTGTCCTTAAAACTAAATTATCTTGTGCTCTCCAAAGCGAACTGCACACTTCTAATTCCCCCTCTGAACGGAGATAAGTGGTTTTCTAAATTATTAATTGCCCACCGACATTTTTAGACTGACATATATGAAAGATAAGCAGGCTATATTCAAGCCTGTAAAATAAAAATAAATTTAAAGTTAATGGAAATTTCTAACTCTCAACATAAAGAAAGAAAAGAAGAAAAAAGAGACAAAAGAAAATAAAAGTAACAAATCATTTTTAGAGTGCCATTATTTAGATCACAAATGAACATATAAAAATTGAAATATTTTCCAACTTCAGCTTTTTTTTTTTTAAGTGCCAGGAAAATTAAATTGTAGATGGTCGTAGAGACGGTTCATTGGTCCTTAAAACGGTTTCTGTTTCTTCCTGGGCCCACAGCTAGATTACATTTCCCAACCTCCCAGATGTGGCCACGTGACTGAGTTCTGGCCAGTGGAATATGGGGAGGAGCAATGGGTGCCCTTTCAGGCCAGGTCCATGACACCCTCCCATGTGTACTTTGCCACGTTCTTTCCCTTCTGTGTGATCTTAGCAGCTACATGAGGGGGAGGGTAGAGTGACAACATGGAAGAAACCAGGGAGCCCCAAGCACTGCTTAGAGGAGAACCACCCACTGACCAGGAACAGCAGGTGAGAAATAAATTTAGACAGCAAGCCATTGAAATGTTAATGTTTATCTGTTAACAGCAACTAATGTTCCACTAACTAATAAACAGCTCATTTCTTACCCATCTCCTTCCAGACAGATTCACTTTGGCATTTGCAAATGCTGAGACTTCCTAAGACCATGTCCTAAAGGTTGTGAGTAAAGTCAATCAACAGACTAATCACAATCAACACAGAATACCTGTGTTGACCCTCTTGCCCTCAACCTCAAGACTTCTTTAGCTGAAAAGCAATGTCTTCATCAGGAATGTGTTATTCCACAAAACACCAGACACCCAGAACATGCTGTCATTTTTTTAAAATAAGAAATTACATTTAGCAAGATAAGAGATCCTAAAAAACAACAATTAGAAATTAAATAATCCATTAGGTTACCATAGTAATGGAAAGAGCATCCTCTCTACTATGAGCTGTGAGCTCCCAAGGACCAGGTCCATCTTGCTCGCCATTGCACCTCAGTTGGCCTGGCACACAAGAGCTGTTCAACAACCATTTGCCCAGAGGATGAGAAGACAAAAGGATGAACTTGCCTCTGCTCACCTCCCTCCTCATCTCCATACACCCTCCCCTCCACCCACCGCATTCTCTATATACCAAGTACACATTTGACACTGCACCCAGCCACGGGCCATTGCACGTACTACTCCCTCTGCCTGCAGTGCTCTGCCCCTCCTCACCCTCGCTTTCACTGTGTCCTTTGCCTGGTCACTCCTATCCCTTTCTCAGATCTCAGCACAAGCATCCCTCCCTCGTCTCTCTGTGTACCTCCCCTTCTATGAGATTGGACATTTACATGAGCGATCATTTCCATAGCACTTGTCTGTATCTGAAGCCACCCAGCTTATGTGAGCATGTGTTAACGCTCTCTCTCCTCACAATCCCACCAGGGAGCTTAACGATCTCATGCACAGACTCTCCCCATGCCCCCAGTAGGAGTGTATGGCCCATGGAATGTCCCCCGTCATCAGGCTGAACGAATCAAGGATTGTGTCAGGTATCATTATTCCAATTTATTTAGTTGATTTTATCTAGTCAGCCCAACCACTAGGTTGATTTTTTTCTGCTTCTATTTTTACATCATGTATAAAGAGATACCTGTTTGTATCAGTGAGGTAAAAAACCATGAATGAGACACTAACAATACAGATTCAAAAAAAGTCATCTACCTTTATTGTCTTGCCTAATAAATGTGTATTTAGTGTCTCCTCTGTGCAAGGTGTTATTTCAGCTACTGTTGAAGAGTTCCCTCTCCTCAGTTTACAATTTTTCTCCAGGCTTCCTTGTATCCAGGGTCCTTGCCCTTAGCAGTCTGCTGGGCTAGTCTGTATTCCTTGCCTCACAGAAGGAACTAGAAAGCAGGGAGAAAAATTTAATCCAGGGCTGGGGGACTTAACCTTTCTCTCAATCACACCATGCTCCAGTCCAGCAGGCTGGACGCTTCTGCCCAATTCTCCATCTCCCACCAGGGCTGCTGCTGTTTTCCTATTAATGCAGCTTGGTCTAACTTCGTTGCGCTTATGCCAGCAAGAATTGCCTGAGTTCACATTCAACGAATTCAATCTTTTTATAAGTCAGGTGTTATCATTTCCATTTTAAGATGACAAACTGAGACTTTCCAGGGTCACACAGTCAGGATGCAAAACATAGTTCTCCCTGACTCCAGATTCAAGGCTTTTTCAACAAGTCTACCCTAACCTCACTTCTCTAGGTGTGTGGCTCATGTTAATCAGAAGACTTTCTTCCCCAGGCTGGAGTGACTTCCCACCATTTGGCAAACACATGCCCCCCACCTCACTCTGCCCTGGTGGACACATGATACCATTTAAACCAATTCAGAGTTTAACCTCTAATCTTGGTGTCAGTTCATGGCTAATAGCTGCCTTGTAACTTTAGTGGGTGCACCAGATCTCCCGCAGGTGCGGACAAGCCACCAAGAAACCTACCTTGAGTCTGCACGTTGGAACCATCCCTAGATATCAACCAAACTACATGTAGTGGTCAGGCAAGGCCCTTAGTTTTATCAGGAATATTACAAAGACTTTTTAAAAACAATTGTTGCTTTAAATGTTGCAAAAATGAAAATTACTATAAATACTTCTCTTATGGAGCTGATCAATCTATTAATACGGCATTACAACCAAAACCTGAAATACTATTATGTTGTAAGGAGAAAACATTCGAGAAGGATTTAAGTGTCAGACAAATAACATTTACTCCAGATTCTAGCCTTAATCACCTTTAATTTATGTTAAATATGGCATTTTAAATGCCATAGTTTTTTCTACAAAGAGGACTTCCATTTAGAAGCCGGACTTTCTGACTTTCCTTCTTGTCAGTTCCTACAGCTGTCCCCTCCCTTACCCTCGTTCCTGGTTCTATGCTACTTTACACCAATGTTTTCATTTCTGGCCTTCCGTTCAGTGCACCACAACACTACCACAAATTCCTCCATCTCCTTCAATCTAGATCCCACCCACCCAGACTGACCCATCTCAGCTGGCTAACAGAGTGTGCCCAACGTCCACAGGCAAGTACCCGGGTGCATGCACAGGAGTCTGAAGGAGCAAGAGTAATATGGCATTATGATGGGATTGGCCAAGGCACAGACCAACCAAAGTCCTGCCACAAACCAGCCACTGTCCCTACAAGGCCCCTGGGGAAAAGGGGTGCGGAGAGAACAAAGCTAGGCAGAACAACACTTTGTTATTGGCTGGGGTTGGTCTCAAGCTCCGAGCAGGACTCCAGCAAGACTAGCTGGGCTATGAGCTCCCTACTAGGACGAGCTAAGCCTGAGAGCCACCCTTGAATATTCACTTCTGGGCCCAAATCTGAACCTCCCACAAGAGCCAGCTACCACCCTAACACACAGAAGAAGAGAAAAGCAAGACTAATGGAGTGGTGGACCCAATGCCCAGAATGGAGTAAATCTAGGCCACCTCCCCAGACCCTCTCCAACCAAGGGAGAGAAGGCGGCTGCACTTGAGGGAAAGAATGAGAATGACGAATGAATGAACGAACGAAGAGGCAGACAAAAGAACAAGACCACAACTGAAAAAAGGCCAGTCAATGAGGCCTTCTCTCAGGGGATATGGGCCTTACTCCAAATCATCTCTCAGCACAAGACTCTCTTCCAAGAGGACTTCCATCTAGAAGGGCACATGGGGCAAGGTTAGGTCGTATTTTTATCCCTCAAGTAGCAGAGTTAGGAGGACAGGAGAGAGAGAGGGGTCCTTTGGAGGGAAGAGTGTTAAGACCCTCAGTGTTCTGGCCACATGAAGGGAGACAGAAAGGCCCATCCAAGGTTATATGTGCCTTCTAGGGGCCTAAAAGCTCCACACACACCCCATTCTCACATCCTGCTCTGGATGTGGTGCCCATAGAGTACCCACCCTTCTTATGTCCACAGGTGGGGGCCAACTGTGAAGTCTCAAGAGCTGAGAGGGGCCTCAGACTCATTCTCCTTGAGGGCCATGTTGCATAACTGCCTGCGTTTCTAAACCTCGAGTTTCGACTATTGATTTGCTCCAAAGGCTAAATGAATACAAAGAACCTGGAAGGAACTCAGCCATCTGCCTTCTGTCTTCCTTCTTCCATGACATATTCTTCCAGCAAAACCAAAGCACTCAGTGATGCTTGGGAGGAGACAGCACGTATGATGGTAAGAGCCCAGGCTCTGGAGTCAGACCCCTGGGGTTCAAACACTGACTCTACCACTTACTAGCTGGTGACCTTCAGCAAGTCAGTCAAGCCATTAGAGTCTTAGATTTCTCATCTGTAAAACAGGGGAGAGCACTAGCAGGGACCTCACAGATTGGTGTGAAGATCAGATGACCATTCACATAAAATGTTGAGCAGAGTGCTGGGCACATAGTGAGTGCATGGTAATGCTGGCTGCCACGACGATGATGATGAGGTCACCCTATTAGTACTACTACTACTATTCATCATCATTATGATTACTCCAGCTTTACTCTGGTCTGCATGGCTTCCACAGGGCAATGAAATCTCAGCCTCCCTGCTTTCTGTTCCCTTTGCTTCTCTACAGGTGAGGACCCTGGTTTACCAAGGTGAATTCAAAGTCCTTCCTCGCACTGAGAAAGACTCACACAGTGCTTTGGGGGCCATGCTAAAAGAGAGGGGCACTGCTCGCTTCAAAGACCACAGATAGTTAACAGGCTGACTTCCCTGACAGTTGTTCTCATGAAAGGACATAACCCCAGAGTTCCTGATGAGCCATTCGAACCAAATGCCCAGCTCACCTCTTTCCCTCCCCNNCCCCACTACATTTTATGAATTTCTTTGAAGGAAAGAAAAAAAAAAAAACACCCATGGATTTGCTAAGCTTTCTTCTGGTTCATTTACTCGCATTCCTACCTCCAGTGAATACTCTGCTAGTTGTTACAGGGTTTAAGAAATGCTATAAGCAGAATTGGTAAAAATAGTAACAGAACAGAAATTTCTACCTTAAACAAATCATTCCAACAGATGGGACTTAAAGTATTTATTATCCCTCTCTGGTCTGGGACTTTTCAAACACGGCATTTCCAGCCGGCCAGACTGGGAGCTATTTGATAGTACCTCTCTTACCAATTACATACTAATTAAAAGACCTCGGTGTGGGCTGGAGGTAGCAGCTTTGCATATGGACTTTAATTACTGGGCTCGAGGTTTGCCAAGAAAACACAAAGGGCTTTTCTGGCTGGATGCAGAGGCTTAGAATGAACATATGGCCTGCGTGGGAGGGGAGGGTGAAGAGTGTCATCCTACACAGGAAGTGGAGTATTTCCCCCCTGTAATCTCCTGAAAGTAACTATGTACCAGGGTTAGACAAAATCCTTGGTCAGCCCAGGGAGCAAAGGGCAACCTGAGTGGGCAGTGAGCTGCCACCCTGGACACGTCACATTCAATCCGAGACATCTGTGGACTGGAATTCTTTCTTGCTTCCACCCCCGCTGGCCTTTTCTTGTTCCATTTTTTTTGGATCAGTATCTCAGGTTTCTTCCTGGGTTTCACTGAGCCTGGAATAGCCCCGTATTAATTTTGGGTTACCCAGAATGCATTCCCCATGTTCTGGTAACGCTGTCCCAAACTCCCCAGACCATAAGGCTCTAGCATGGGGGAGCATGTGGCCCAGTCCTGACCAATCAGCACAATTTAACCCCTTTGGCCACAATGTTTGGTTCAAGGATGGGCATTAGACCTAAACCGGTATATGATTTCCAGGATGTGCATGGAAGTTCATTCGGATAGACACATTCTCTACCCAGGTTTGGGACTGAAAGGTGATGACTTTGAAGCTGTGGCAGTCATCCTGCTGCCATAGGGAAGAAAAGATGTGAAAGTGGAGTCAACCGAGGGGAAGCAGAACTTCAAAAAGTAAGAGGGAAACTGGAACACTGTGACAGCATTTGAGGTCCTGGATTAAGCCATTCTGAATGCATCCACTCAACACTTCCCAGTGTTGTGAGCCAATACATTACTTTTATGTTGAAGTTGCCTTTGGTTACACTTTCGATCAATCTGGAACTGAAATAATACTATCTAACAGAAATAAGATTCTGGGGCAGGAAGTGAAAACAACAACTGCCCACCCTATAGGGATCCAGCCGGCAATGAACACACTTGCTATACACTCCATGGAGCCCCAGGGATCATGGCCCAGAATCAAAGAATTCTAGAGCTAGGAGAGACCTTGTAGACAAAGCATCCTGTTCAACCATCATTGCTGACTTTCTTTTTCTAAACAGGTATGCATCTGAAGGCTTAGGGGAAAAAAAGATGTCCCACAGTAAACAAGAAACAAACTCTTCTTCCCATTGGTGTCCCAATGTCATGTATGTAATTGTTCAATAAAACCTTTCTGAATGAACATTACCTGCCCAGTCACCAATAACCATTCCTTCTGCATGGCAAATAGCTCTTGCAATAAATTCCTTAATGGATTACGTACCCTTCCCACAACAACCACAATCTCAATCTCTCTCTTTCCTTTCTCCCATCCTACCTTCCTTCTCTCCTCCTTTGCTTGACACTAGCCTCTCATTTCTTCCTCTTCCCCATTCTGCCCCTTGAGTTGCTCAACACCTTTTCTTTACTTGTCAATTCAAAACTACATTGCTTACAGGCACTTAATAACCAACACAATGTCTGCTTCTCCATCCTTTACCTCTACCTCAAACCATGAGTTATCTACCAACCCTCACCCACCCTTCACCTTCCCCAAGTCCATTGACTGCGTTTAAAAACAGCTCCAAATTTTTACACCCTGCCCCCGGAACACACATATACACACAAACTAAAACCAACCCTTCACTACCGAGTTATCAACATCTTCATGACTCTCAAGAGATGTTTCTTCCTAGGATCAGATCTCACAGCCACCTGAAATATTTTTATATGGTTCAGGATGATACTGGAAAATAAATCTAATGGTCTATTTGTTATCAGCTCCTTATAAGACATGATCAGATATTTAAACTTTCTGAAACTAAGTTCCCCCATTTCTATGACAGATTAATACCATTTGCCAGTGTGTAATGTTAGCCACGTCCTGGTAACACACAGATGGAAAGCTTCACGTAAGCGTCAAACAGGTTATGACTCTCTGGAACCCGGTATACCATTGGCAGCCTTCAAGAAATACAATTATTATTTTTATACTCCTTTTAGAGTGTCTTAGGAACTTACAGGTCTTTAGAGAAAAAGCTGTGGGATTTTGGATGAGATTCACAAACACATTTGCTCTCTAGCCCAAGTGAAACCTTTTATTAAAACTCTGGACTGGGAAGGCAGAAAGTTAATTCAGGATATAAAGTAAACAGGTGATACCTTGAATTTATGCAGGCCCCTGTTGGCAAAAATCTGCAACTGCTCTCGTGTGTCATTTGATCATCAGTGTCTTCTTTCACTGGAAGTTTTCCTGGGGCAAGAAATACAAATCAAAAAGAATTTAAAGACACTTACTATGGATACCAAATCTAGGCTTTTGTTCTTCCTAGCACTGTTAACATAACTCTATTTAGATAATTTCCCTTCAAATCTTTCTTCTTAATCCAGCTTCAAAATTGTAATTCACTGTGGGGACTGGAAACCTTTGCCAGCCTGACTTGTCGAGCATCCTAGGGGACAAAGCTGTGCACCATCTCACGTGCCCTCAAGGGCTTCCTTCCTCCATTTTCCTCCAGGCCAGCGTCCCACCCACCCTGGTTGCCACTCTGCTACCAGAGGCATGGAGACTGCTTCCAGAGAAGTCACCAAGGGACCAACGGACTAAAAAGTAGGGGACTGAGTTCTCACTGGAGTGAATTTTACCAATGGAAAACAGGTGTCCGAGCAGTGTGGGGAAAGGGCCAGACCCCTCTATTTCCTTCCCCCTCCAAGTATGCAGAGGTGTGATTCCTCCTGCAAACTATCTGGAGCAACCCCACACGCTGAGGGACCGCTTGAATCTTCATGGCTTATTTTGAAATGATAGCCAACACACACAAAAAAATCAATGTACTACTTTCCTACTTCCCCCTCACCATCCTGGGATTTTATCACCCTGATTAAGTACTAGCACCACAGCTCTTCCTCAGATCCTGCTTTCTGGAGAGCCAGGCTAAGATGTTCGTTTTCTCTATTCCAGCTTTTCTCAGGGTATGATTTGCAGACTACCTGCATCAGAATCTTTGGGGTGCCTGCTAAAAAGGCAGATTTCTGGCCAACCCTGGAAATTCAGACTCCGTCGGTCTGGGATATGTACTAGCCATCTGCAGTACGGAGCTGCACAGGTGATTCTTTAACACTCTAAAATGTGATGGCCACTGGTCCAAGTTTCTCCAATGCCCCCCACCTCTGCACAGAGGATTTTATGGTCGCTCAGGCCAAAACTCTTGGGTTCTTTCCCTTTCTCCCACATTCTTGTTGACTCATACTGGTATCCGTGAAAACAATATCCCTTGCATCTGATCTTTTTTTTTTTTTTTTTTTGGTTGAAGTATACCTGACACACAGTGTTACCCGTTAGTTCCAGGTTTATGAGATAGTGATTCTAGTGATTTGACACCTCTCTATGTTATGCTATGCTCACTGCAAGTTAGCTACCATCTGTCACCATACAACGCTCCTCCCCTATGCTGTACCTTTCATCTCCGTGACTTTCTTATTCCCTAACTGGAAGCCTGCACCTCCCCCTCTCTGTCATCTCTTTTGCCCATCCCCCCGCCCCACTCCCCTCTGGCAAATACCAATCTGTTCTCTGCTCCTGTCCATGTTATCAAGGTGTATGGAGAAGAAAAACAGTGGCACTCGTCAGCCTCTCTGGCCCAGACAGAGTTCCGTTTGGCAGAATTCTAGAGTTGGTTTCTTTATATTCTAGTTGCCCTTCTTTTTTAAAAAAAAAATTTTTTTTTGACAGAGATAGAGGCAGCCAGCGAGAGAGGGAACACAAGCAGGGGGAGGGGGAGTGGGAGAGGGAGAAGCAGGCTCCTAGCGCAGAAGCCTGATGTGGGGCTCGATCCCATAACGCCGGGATCACGCCCTGAGCCGAAGACAGACGCTTAACCGCTGTGCCACCCAGGCGCCCCTCTAGTTGCCCTTCTAAACCTTAGCTTTTTCTCTGTGCCCCAGGGCCAACAAATCTGCTCATGGTCCCTCAGTACTATCCTTCACAGCCTGGGGGGTGGGGTTCCCCTTGTTACCATGTCTCCTCTCTCTTGCCGTTATTCTCTGTGTGTCTATCTTGTTTTTCAGAAGCTGTTCAGTCAGCATTCAGTTCTTCTTCAGGAGGAAGTGCTCTACAAATAGGTGTAGATTTGGTGTGTGCCTGGAGGAGGTGGGTTCAGGGTCCTCCTATGTCATCATCTCGAACTGGAACTTTTCTCTTTTCCTACCCCATTCCCCCACCCCCCCATTGGGCTCATCTCCTTTCTCCTGGAATGTTCATTAAATCTTCCTCAACGTTCTCCCCACCTTCCTTCTTCTAAACGGGGATGAAAGCGGGAGATAAGGCTGCATATTTCACTGAGCACATGGAACAGTCCAATACAAAAAGTGGACACTCAGGTTCTGTTAGACATATTTGGCATCCCTGAGGTGGTGGATCCTCCCTGAGACAGAACCATGCCTCTGCTGGGGTAGTGCTTCCTGCCTGTGTGTGGTGTTTAATTCTTCCAACATGGCTACACTCACTTTGCTCATCACAACATGTCCTGTGAAGACCACATGACCTGGGCCAGTCCATCTATTTCCACAGATTCCCATATCCAATAGGGCACAATGTACATAGTGGGTGCTTTACCCAAGTCAGTGGCAGTGGGGCTAACAAGAATGTAAAATTCACTGCTTTTGTTTCTTTTTCTCCCTTTCAATTCTCCCATACCTCTCAATTACTCAATTCCCTCTCCTAACTTGGTAAACACTCCTACCACAGCTCGAGCACTCTCCTCTGCTCCCTTTGGCATGGCTTTGGCCAAAATCCATTTGACTGCACCTGTGTTCTATTTATTTCCTTCTTCACATGTCTATTCTTTCTGGCTTGAGAAACTGACCAAAAATGTCGTTATTGTAAGGACACAAGTTGTATTGCTTAACTGGTATAATTACAGCTAATATTTGTTGAGCATTTACCATGAACAAACCCTCTTCCAGGCACTTCCTTATTTAGTCTTTTCAGCCCTAGTATGTAGGTACTATTTTTGACCCACCTTCCTAGATGAGGAAACTGAGGCTCAGAGAGGTTGTGACTTGTCCATAGAAAGTGCTAGAGCTTACCTGATCACAAGATCTAGGCTCTTAACCCTTCTGGTACCTTCTTGCAGTGCTACCTGATGATGCACAGCAAGTTTCTCCAATGCAGCTACCTGGTATAAACTCCCCATGCTGAACAACTGTCCCTGAGTCCACATTCATGGCTGATGCAAGTCAACCCACCCTGACAGCAGGTTACCAGCTTCACAGTCCTGGTCCTCGATCAAACCTTTGATTTTTGTAGATCTAATTTTGCAGTTCCATTTGCCACATGGTTCTCCCACATCAAGCAGACATCTCATTTCTGAATAACACAGAGTCTTCATGTTTGGCTTGCCTTATAAGCATTCTTGCCACATCAAGCCATAAGCTCATTTCCCCCCAATATTTCTTCCACAAACGTCATCCACTCCATCCCCCCTAAAACCCTGCATCATAGTCTTTCATCCCAGCATCTGAACCACTACAGAAATGTGTCTCAGAGCCATCTTCAGTGACTCACAATCCCCACAACAGATTCTCTGTGGGCACTTGACAGTTTCTCCTTTGAAATCGCCTTCCAAAGACTAATTAGCCCTCAATCTCCCAGGGAACAGTTCTCTCTTCTCTGTCACTCTGTGTGGATTCTCTATTTCCTTCTCTTGCATCTGTCTCTGTCCTTCTGAGCCTTTAAAACCGACTAAGATCTGGGCCAAGGGAAGAGGTTAGTTACTTGCCTTTAGCTTGCCACTTGCTTCATGAAGGCACGGGGCTAGCCCCTATTTTTAACAGGCTGAGGCATCTCATGATGGCACTGTTCCCCTTCTTGGACCTTCAGGTGATGGCAGCTGCCACACACCCCAAACTTAATTTAACTTTTAATTTTAAGCTTGTCTTTCCAGCTATCAAGCTCTCCCCAAGCCATCTCACTCTCCCCAGTATGCACATCTGGAACCACTCACAAAGTGGTGGTTGAAATTTCCACTAATTCAAATGGAATGCTAGGGATGGAGGCCACTGGGAGGCCCTCAGCTTCCCCCAGGTCCCAGGAAAGTAGTTCTACTCTAAGAAATGCATGAGTCAATAAACATCCTAGAGCGTGCCCACTGGGAGGAGAACCCTGAACCAGGGGCACTGGGGCAGCCCAGCTCTGTATGTGGTAGCCCTAAGGCATGCCAGGACATCACGGACAGGGCTAAAGACGGAACAGTGTCCCCCCAACAGCCATATGTGAAACCCTATCCCAGTGTGACTTTATCTAGAGGGTCTTAGGAGGTTAAGTGAGGTGAGACCATAAAGGTGAGGCCCTACTCCAACAGGACTATGGCCTTGTAAGAAGAGAAAGAGATCTCCCACTACCTTCTCTCCTCACCATTTGAGGACATGAGCAGAAGGTGGTATCTACAAGCCAGGAGGAGAACACCCACCAGAATCCAGTCATGCTGCCACCTTGATCTTGCCCAGCCTTCAGAACTCTAAAAAATAAATTTCTGTTGTTTAGGCCACCCAGCCTATGGTGTTGTATGATGGTGTTAACATAGACAACCAGTTCTTATGTCTGTGTCCAATTAATGTGGTTCAAGGGAAAACCAGGAACTCAGAGCCTTTGCTCTCCTCATCTGCGTAGCCACTCTGCCCAGGAAGGGTTCAGAAATCATGGAGGGCAGCAAGAAAACCAGGGAGAAACACACTGAAAACAGATTCATTCATCCGTCGATAAGCATTTATGGACTGGCTATTGTGTACAATTACAAATACTTCCAAACAGAATATATTCACATTTGTTTATAAACACATGGAAGAAACATGTGGAAAGATAGGCACTAAATGGATAAGGGTCATCTTTGGGGTAGAGAATAGGAGCAGGGAAGGGAGAAAATGGGTGAGGACGATGAAGAGGGACTTTTAATGATGTAAAACTGTTTTAATGTGTTCACCTATAAAACAGAAACACATACACGCTTGCAAATATCTGCTGAATGAGAAAAGGCAGGAGGCAAGGCACACTGAATCTGGCTTTCCTGTTGAAGAGGCAATCCTACTCCCCCAGGCCTTTTTATTCTGGGACCTGGGAATGTAATCATTTTGAAGGCACCGAGAGTTTGCCTATCCTGTTAACGGCTGTATCCCCAGCACCTAGCAAGGCTCCTGGCGCAGAGTATAAGCTCATTCACTCACTGGCTTGGATGCATGAATGAATGCATGAATGAATGAATAGGGGAAGGGGGCCCAGAGGCTAATAGGAAAGTTCTGTGGGAATGTCTATCCCAGGCTAGGAGATTTAGTTGAAGCCTCAGGAAATAAATCTGAGAGAGTTTCTGGGGAATTTTTATGACTTAGAAGTTGAGATGGTTCAAAGGACTTTGGGTGGCACATGCCTCAAGAGAAGGGCCAGAGGGACCAGAGCTCTGGAACTAGGGTCTAAGGTTCCAGCACTTGCAAAGGACACTAATGTCCCCAACAAAAGAGTATGCCTCCTCTTCTACCAGAAAACCAGTGCCCACCAGATCCCACGCAGTCCTTGTAGAAACCCTGCCCTCCCCAAATATGTGGGAGTCTGGAATAGAAATGTCTTGTTGCGGGGCGCCTGGGTGCCACAGCGGTTAAGCGTCTGCCTTCGGCTCAGGGCGTGATCCCGGCGTTATGGGATCGAGCCCCACATCAGGCTCCTCCACTATGAGCCTGCTTCTTCCTTTCCCACTCCCCCTGCTTGTGTTCCCTCTCTCGCTGGCTGTCTCTATCTCTGTCGAATAAATAAATAAAATCTTTAAAAAAAAAAAAGAAAGAAATGTCTTGTTGCAACGCCATAGTGAGACTGAGCATGAGAGGAAGGTTAAGAGCACAGGTTCTGGCCCCATCACTTAAATGAGTCTGTTTACTTCTCTGTGCTCTGGTGTCCCCACCTGTCAAAGTACCTTCTCTATGTACACTCAGACCTAGGAAAGAGGAGAGGAGTTTAATGAAATGTGGACTGATTTGAAGATAGCCAAATAAAACCATTCATGCAGAGTTCATCATTCTAACTCCTAGAAATAAGATGCATTAAGAACTACATTTGATGCATCGTTGTGACGGTCTTCATATGGGTCACCCTGGCTAGACTAAATGACAATGTCAGGGCAGAGCTATTTTGTAGCATACATACCCTTCTACCAGCTAGTCAATCAAACACTAAAGCAGGTGCTTCTCCGAAGGGATTTTACAGATGTGTTTAAAGGCTTTCATCAGTTGACATCAAACCAGGAAGATTATCTTCGGTGGGTCTAACGTAACCAGGTGAGTCTTTAAAAGAAACTAAGCTTTTCCTGGCAAAAGAGACTCCAACAGCAGCCGGATCTATAAATGCTTTCCCTCTGCTGGACTTCTCTTCTTCACTGCCTGGGGACAACAGCTCCCGCCATGCCCATGGGTTCCAGCTGGCTTGTGATCTTCCCTTGCCGATAGGTTGCCCTACAGATTTTGGGCTCACTTAGCCAACTTCCATAGTTATGTAAGTCAGTTCCTTGTAATATATATTTTAAAAGATACCCTCCACTGGTTTTGCTTCTCTGGTTGAATCTTGACTGATAGAATCATTTCTCAGGAGGGCTAACTAGGGGTGCCATGAAGTCACTTTCTCTTTTCCAGATCAAGCACTATTAAGGATCAAGGGGCTGAATGTGAGCACCAGAACACAGTCATTTCTCATTATTCATAAGGCTTTTGTTCCATCAAGTTGCCACAAATACTGAATTTGTAAATACTGAACCAGAGTTCCTAGGCAGAAATACAGGGTTAGGTCCTGCGAGCCACTGGCCACAACACTTTCATCGACTCATCAATGCCTAACTAACTTTGTTTTATGTGTATTTCTATTCAAAGACCTTATTTAATATACATTGTTGATTCATTCACATTGAACCCTGGTTAGGAGCACTGTAAATGAAGCCTAAAGGAAGCTTATCTGACATAGGTATCTTCTCCCTAAGGCACATCACAGCCTTCATGCACTTAGGAACACTGAACAGCCCTTCAGCACTATACCTGGGGGCCATTTCAAATAGTGAAATCACTAACAAAAAGCACAGAAAACCTGTCACAAGACAAACACTGAGAAGGACACTAGCTTACAGCACAGGGCTGACACTAGAAGGCAGAGCGTCACTTTCATCCCCCTCAGCTAGGAAAGTGCACATCACGGGGCTCACACTCAAGCCTCTCAGAGCACATCCACACATGGCCACAAAGGCATCACTGGTACTGATTTTCAGGTTACAAATGAATTTTAGCAAGTAAGCAAAATTCCAACTATAGAATCTGTGAATAATGAGGATCAACAGTATTTTGTAATCTCTCTTCTTTTCAAACACTTCAAGTTTCTTTTCGCTCCCATCCAAGGCATGACTTTTGTGGGTTTGAATCTGCCCCCATCTACCTCCCTTACTCTCCTGCTTCGTCTTCATCCTTAGGCCTTAGAAACCATGCTGGACGCTGGATGCTGGACACCATCTGCTTTCTGCCCTGAGGACGTCAGAACAAGGCAAGAGCCAACGGAACCTGGGGGAAAGTGCAAGCAACACCAGAAGAGGCAGACCCTTGCTTGGCAAATGCCAGAGGGCTAGGGGTGGAGAAGACCAAGCCGAAGCTGACTCTCTGATTTGAAGTAACACCACTCTAGTAAGTCCTGAGGAACTGTGAGATTCCGAGTAAGATGATGTAGGTATCTGAAGGAAGGTAATGAGTCCTTTCTGGGATCCATTAAGTCTAAAGCGCCCACAACGTCCAGATGGTATATATATATATCAATCGGCGCTCGCAGTTGCAGAGACGAGAAAGCAATTCTGGCAAATTCAAGCAGACAAAGAACTTACTAAAGGGTATCTGACAAGTCACAGAATTTCTTTAACAGCCAGAGAACAAAGGTCACAACCTCTGCAGCCAGGAGCAAGCACCAAATTCATTCTGGACCTAGTCCAGTGAGGAAGCCCTTGTTGATACCATTGGAAACAGACACTGCAGTTCACAGTTCTGCCCCAGGCCTCTGCTTCTAGAACATGGCTGCTGCCCCAAAAAGCCAGGATATGTCCACCACCATTCTCACAAGGATGGATTCTGCACAGGCCCTGCTTCTGATCTGAATCAGGCCACAGGCCTGTGCTCTAGCTGCCAGGTTGGGGATGGGGTTGGGGATGAGCCTCTGCCACTGGCCGTCTCTGGAGTGTGAAATGGGTCCTGCCTCGTAAGGCAGGAGATGCCCAACACAGAGGAATGATGTTCAGATGTCAGGAAGACCAACAGAGGAACAAATGTCTGCAATAATATATTCAGTAGGGTTAGAAATAGGACTGGTAATAACAGCTCCTACTTTTAAGCACTTACCATGTGTCAAGCACCACGTAAAATGGTTAACAAGCATTTAGAGTTTAAACTATGCAAAAAGTATAAGGTGAGCATAGAGAAGAGATTGAGGGAGGGCAGAGCAATTTACAAGGGCAGCGAACCATGCTGGTTTGCCCAGGACTGAGGGGTTTCCTAATAAGCAGGATTTTCAGTACTAACACCAGGAAAATCTCAGGCTAAACAGGGCAGTTGGTCAGTCTAGTCACATCAGCCTGACCTGGACCCCAAATCTGGCTTTTACAACAGGGAAAAGTGGCTTAACTTCTGGTAACCTCAATTTCCTCATTTATAAAATGGATATAAAAAAATATCTCCCTCATAGAACTGCTGTGGAGAATTAGAGATGATATGTATGAAGTACTTGGCACATCACCAGGTATATAATAAGAGGACCAAAAAATGTTAGAAATTATTCTTGTAAATTCCCAGAAAACTTGCGTTTCCCCACATCAAAACAAACGGTCGAAATGAGTCTTCTCCCTGGGCCTGAACAACTCCACTCTGTACTCTAGATGCCTAAGCATTTATTGCATCCCTATCCAGATGGTGGCTAAAGTTTGGGGAGGATGGAAGAAATTAGCACGACCAGCTAACCTAATTCTTAAGGCAGGAAAAAGAGGCAGAGGCAGCAAAGAAGAACAGAATAAACAGATCACAGATGAAGAAGACATTGTGGAAGTAGAATAATTATAAAAAGTCAGGATGGGCAAGTCAGATGCAATACTGCAGGCAAACCAGAAGATTAGAAACACAGTCCGTGGTGCAACCAGGGAAAATGGAAAGACCTCCTAATACACGGGGCATTGGGTAGGTACTAAGCCCACGTTAGTCTCACACAGATATTGGCCAACTTTTTCTTAAAGGATCAGACACTACGTATTTTAGCTCTATAACCTTACAGCCTCTGCCACAACTACTCAATTCTGCAGCTGGAACACAAAAGCAGCCACTGACAATATGTAAACAAATGTGTGTGGCTATGTTCCAATAAGATTTTGTTTCCCAAAACAGGCCGCTGGCCTGTGGGCCACAGTTTGCCAACCCCTGGCTTACACTAAAGCCAGTCTTCTGGACTCACCCTTAAAAAGCTGATAAACAAGCCTCAAAAGAATCAGACTAATTCCAAGGACCTTAACTGCATCCCAGAGCAACGAAGCCCAACAATATACAGGCATGCAAAGAACTCCAACACTCAACAATATAAAATACACAGTATCTGGAATCCAATCAAAAATTAGTAGTCATGCAAAGAAGTGAAAATATGCCCCATAATGAGGAAGGGGGGAAAAATCAATCACAAGGAATGTCACAGATGATACGTGAAAGCATACAAAAACATTAAAACATTATTATAATCAGGTAAGTTCCAGAAAGTTAAAGGAAAGCACAAGCATGTTAAGAAGAAACATCGAAGACAGAAAAAGTTGTAAGTCTAACTTAAAGACGAAAAATACAATGTCTGAGATGTGAAATAAACTAGATGGAATTAAGGAGCAGTTTGGACATTGTAGGGAAAAAATTAATGAATGTAAAGACATAGCAATATAAGCCATCCAAAATGAAATACTGACAGGAAAAAAAAACACTAGAAAAAAAATGAACAGAGCATCAGTGAGATGTCTAACAACATAAAGCAGACAAATATGCTTGTAATTGGAGTCCAGGAAAAAAGAAGACAGGTCTGGGGAGGTATAAAAATATATTTGAAGAGGGGCAACTGGCTGGCTCAGTTGGTAGAACATGCAACTCTTGATCTCAGGGTCATGAGTTCAAGCCCCACATTGGGTGTGGAGCCTACTTAAAAATATATATATTTTTTTTTTTGAAGAAATAATGGCTTAGAGATTTCCAAATTTGATGAAACCTCTAAACCTACAGATGCAATAACCTCAGGAAATCTCAAACAGAAGGCATAGCAGAATCACATTGCTTATAGCCAGAGGAAAAAGGCAAAAAGGAATAAAGATTGATGGCAGATTTCATGTCAGAACAATGCAATCCAGAAGACAGTAATACCTCTAAAGTGCTAAATGAAAACAGAACTCTTAACCCAGAATTGTATACCCCACAAAAATGTTTTACAAAAGCAAAGGTGAAATAAAGACACTTTTGAACACAGAATGAAAAAAATCATCGTAAACGGACCTCTACTGTGAGAAATGTTAAAGCAAGTCTTTCAGGCCAAAGGTTAATGATAGCAAATGGAAATTTGAGGTCTACACAAAGGAACAAAGAACACCAGACATAAAATGTATGTGGGTAAATATACTTTCTTCTTACTTTAAAAAAATCTCTCAGGGCACCTAGGTGGCTCAGCCAGTTAAGCATCTGCCTTGGCTCAGGTCATGACCCCAAAATCCTGGGATAGAGCCCTGCTAAGCAGGGAGTCTGCTTCTCCTCCCTCTGTCCTTCCCAACCGCTCATGCTCTCTCTCTGTCTCTCTCTCTTCACTCTCTCTCTCTCAAACAAAATCTTTAAAAAGAAATCTCTCATATGTGGAATTTACATATGAGATCTACAACAAAACAATCAAGCAAAGGGACAAAAAAGAGAGAGAAGCAAACCAAGAAACAGACTCTTAACTATAGAGAACAAACTGATGGTTACCAGACTGGAGGTGGGGGGGAGGGTAGGGGGTTAAATAGGTGATGGAGATTAAGGAGCACACTTGTCATGATGAACACCGGGTGGTGTACAGAAGTGCTGAATCACTAAATTGTACACCTGAAACTAATGTAACGCTGTATGTTAACTAACTGGAATTTAAATAAAAACTTTAAAAAAAAACTCTTTAAAAGAGAAGTGAGTTCAAAGGAAAAATATCAAGAATGCTTTGAGGGGTTCATAGCACATGGAGAAACAAATGAGTAACAACAGCACAAAGAAGGAGGGAAGAGAGGACGGGGTGGAAATAAACTTTCCTAAGATTCTTACACTAAACATGTATTACTTGAAGAAAGACTGTGGTAAGTTAAAGGCATATACAATAAAACCCTACAGGTACTTCTAACGAAATAAAAAAAGATACAGCTGATTAAGCCAGTAAAGGAGATAAAAAGGGAATTATATTGACTGCAAATAGGCACAAGGGATCCTTCTGTGGTGTCAGAATATTCTAAAACTAGATTGTGGTAATGGTTGCACAACTCTAAATTTTCTAAAAATCTGGGACACCTGACTGAGCAGGGCACTGAGCAGTCAGTGGAGCATTGGACCCTTGATCTCCAGGTCATGAGGTCAAGCCCTGCCTTGGGCTCCATGCTGGGTGTGGAGCCTACTTTAAAAAGGGGAAAAAACAGGGGGGAGGGGCACTCGGATGGCTCAGTCGGTTAAGCTTCTCCCCTCTGCTCAGGTCATGATCCCAGGGTCCTGAGATCAAGGCCTGCATCGGCACTCTGCTCAGTGGGGAGCCTGGTTTTCCTTCTCCCTCTGCCTGCTGCTTTCCTTGCTTGTGCTCACACTCTCTCTCTCTCAAATACATGAATAAATTCCTTTAAAAAAGAAAAAAGAAAAAAAGACTGATATTAGCAAGTGTTGACAAAGAAGTGGGAGCAACTGGAAGTCTCATACTTTGCTAATGGGGATGCAAAATCGTACAGCCACTTCACAAAACAGTTGGCAGTGTCTTATAAAACTAAGCATACACTTAGCAGATGACCCAGGAATCCTACTCCTTTATATTTACCCAAGAGAAATCAAAAGATATATCTATATAAACTTTTACATGTCAATTCTCATAGCAGCTTTAGCCTTCATAGCCAAATATTAGAGACCACATAAATGCCCATCAATAGGTAAATGAATAAACACACTGTGGTAGAGTCATACAATGAGTAACTACTTAGTCATTAAAATGAATGAACTACTGGGGCACCTGCCTGGCTCGGTCAGAGAAGCATGTGACTCTTGATCTTGGGGTAAGTCTGAGCCCCACATTGGGTGCAGAGATGACTAACAAAATAAATAAATACTTTTTTAAATTTGAAAATAAAAATAAATAAATAAAATGAATGAACTGCCAACACTTGGAGCAGCATGGCTGAATCTCAAAAGCATCCAGATAAATATAAAAAACCAGACATACAGAAAATGACCAACTATGCAATTTAACTTGTATGAAACTCTAGAAAGCGCAAAATTCTAGTAATAAAAAGCAGGTCAGTGGTTGCCAGAGTCAGGGTGCAGGGAAAGAATAAAATAAGAAAGAGGAACAGGGGATCTTTCTGGGGTGGTATAAATGTTTTGTATTATGACTGGGATAGTGGTTGGAAGACTTTATACACTTGTCTAAACTCATTGAATTTAGATGAACTGTACACTTAAAACTGGTTTTATTTACTGTATTATACCTCAATAGAGCTGGCAACAAAATAAAATAAAATACATTGCCATCAATAATGAGACCAAAGCATGCAGGAGACTATCCTCTTAGGGAAAATATTTGAAATTTTATATTTAAATCACCTTTTAAATCATTTGTTTTGATTTCTATTTCACAGTATATATATTTGCATACTAGCATATGTATCTAATTCATAAATGAATATTCATACATTGAGACACCTACTCAATTTTTTTTTCATTGATGGAGATTAACCATTTGAAACATTTGGGGAGGGGCACCTGGGTGGCTTAGTCAGTTAAGCACCCAACTCTCGATCTCAGCTCAGGTCTTGATCTCAGGGTCATGAGTTCAATCCCCATGTTGAGCTCCAAACTGCGTGTGGAGCCTACTTAAAAAATAAAAATTAAAAAAATAAAATAAATAATAAAACGTTTGGAGACCTTTGAGTTGTTTCAAGCCTAGAAGGACAATTTCAGTAATGTGGTAGAAACAGAAACCAGATTGTAACAGCTGTTGAAAAGTGGGGATAATAAGCAGACTTCTCTTTCAAGACATTTGGTGGAAAGGGCATAGCTACAGGCATAGTGGAGAGTTAGGGAAGGTGATTATTTGTAGAATGAGTCATTTCAACATAGTTAAAGGATTCAGAAAAAAAAAAATCAATAATACCATGGGGGGAGAGAGAGAAAGAAAAAATAGTGGATAAAATACACACAGTTTGCAAAAGGAGATGGTTCTGAACCTTGGTGAAGAACAGAGGGAGAGAGAGGGTTGTCAAGTTGATGGTCTCATTCATTAATGAATTATTAAGCAAGGTCATCAATGCACAGAAGAATGCAAGGTAGGAATCTTTGGAAGAACCATCATAGCCAATGATAGGCAAACTGACTGGACCTATACAGGCCTATAGATAAGCAGTTGTAAGAAAGCAGCTAAGCTTCTATCATGAAGTTATTTTTATGGTGATGGTACCTACCACACACTCACATTTCTAAGCTGACCCTGAGATGGTTGACTGGAGTTAGCTGCTCAGTCTTGGCCACTCAAGGAGATGTCTCTTGATGTCTACTCTAGCAAGAGATGGCCCAGGAGGTGAAACGTGGTAGGGACCTGAAAGGAAACTGGTAAACTGGTATCTGTGCCCCTGGGTCCCTTTGTAATTCATCTACCGCCCACAAGACCTTGGACCAAGATTCGCATTTTGCCTCAGATGCTAATTTTGGTCCCACTGGTCAGTGCTAACCTGGGTGTGGTGGTTGTGTGGGTGGGACCACCGGGAAGTGGAGGAAGTGGGACTGGTGAATCAGGCGGAGGCCCTACTGCAGCATGGCCTGACTCACCCAGGACCATGGGAATGGGTACTTCGGGGCTGGTGGCGCCATCTCTGAGCTGCACCAGGGCCTTGAGGGGCATCATTAGTGGTTGTGAATGCTTGCCCAGCACTTCTCATAAGGTGGCCTCGGGGCCTGCCCACATGCCATCTGGGTAATTATGTCCTATTTACCTTCCTGTAGATCCAGAAGAACTAGCCCTTGACTTCCGGACCTAACCTCTCTTAGTGCTGCCCTGAATGATACAGTGAGTTGAGCCTTAAAGATGGTGCTTCTTTCCCAAACTAGTCATCCCCTCTTTCCTTCCTACTCCATGCTAAAGGATTCAACAGGATTTAGGGGTGGGGCCTCTGACCACCTTCTCATTTCTTTTATCAGCTGCAATGCTCTTCTCCCAAAGCAATCCAGACAACCTCTACTGCCAGTGTGGACACTCAGTGTCGTTTCCCTATCTACTTCGATTAACTCTACTTTATCACTCTGAAGAAACAACCCTCCTTCACTTTTCAGTTGATGTGGTTCCGGTAGAGCCAACTCTACCTCTAGCCCCAGGGGAGGCACATAGGAACCTCCTGGCTTGTCAGAACATCACCATCTTTTGGCCAGTGACTGGTTCAACAATGGATATGTGACCTGAAAAGAGGCAACAAGATCCAGTTCTGAGAGTTCTGTGCAACTCTTAGAGGAGAGAATCATTCTCTGCTGAGATACTGATAGCACAGAATAGAAGCCTAAAGTTACTGGCAGCTTTTTCTTTTTTTTAAGGTTAAGTTAAATAACCCTATGAGTCAAGAAGTGTTTTAAGTGTCTCTATATATTATTATCTCATTTAATTCCAACATCAGCTCCAGGAGTCGCAAGTTCTATTATATAAGGAGGCACAGCTTGGAGGTTGATAGTACTGCATTTGAATTCTGGCTACATCATGCACTAGTTGTTTAACAGGCAAGTTATTTAAACTTTCTCTACCTCAGTTATCTCATCTATGTAATGGGGCTAATAATAGTACCTACCTCATAGGTTGTTGTAAAGATTAGTCAATTCATCTATGTGCAATCTTTAGAAGAACACCAGGGACACAGCAAGTGTTCGGCAAGTTTTAGCTATGACTATCACCATCACCATCTCCAGTGTAAAGACAAGGAAAACAAGGCACAGAGATGTTAAGAAACTAACCTAGGGTTGTACATCTAGTAAGTGATGGACTGGGGATTTGAATCAAGGCTGCCTCTGGCTCTAGAGACTGCGAAACAATAGTTCCTGTGCCCCAGCACCCTAGGGGAGAGTCTGGCCAAAAACAGAGAATACACACAAAGCAGAGCTGAGAGATGGACAGGTTAAAATGGAGTCCTGGAGACTTTGTCAGAGCCCTTGAATCAGCTATTGTAGTCCGTTCTAACAAAAGTGACATCAACTAAGTGGGATATACCCAAGAGAAATTTATTTCTCACAGTTCTGAAGGCTGGGAAGTCCAGAATCAAGGTGCTGGCAAATTCAATATCTAGTAAGGGTTTTCTGGTCTACCGATAGCCATCTTCTCCCTCTGACCTCAGAGGGCAGAAGGGGCTAGGAAGCTCCCTGGGGCCTCTTTGGTCACAGGACTAACCCCATTCAGGAGGGCTCCACTCTCATGACCTAATCACCCCCCAAAGGGCCCACCTCCTAACAGCACCACACTGCTTGCGAGAGGTGGTGTCATGCATGAATTTGACAGGGACACATTTAGTCTATTTTATCAGTCAAGCCAGAAGTCAAATCTACCTTTGGAGTTTTCAAGAATTTTATTTTTTTAAAGATTTTATTTATTTGAGAGAGAGAGGACACAGTGAGAGAGACAGAGTGAGAGAGTACGAGTAGGGGTGGAGGGGCAGAGAGAGGAGAAGCAGTCTCCCCACTGAGCAGGAAGCCTGATTTGGGGCTCGATCCCAGAACCTTGAGATCATGACCTGAGCCAAAGGCAGATGCTTAACCAGTTCAGTCACCCAGATGCCCCTTGAGTTTTCAATAATTTTAATCAACAAAATTCCTTCTCTCTCAGTCCAGTTTGAGTTGAGGTATCTGTCCCTTGCAGATGAAATCCCTTATAGACTTGACTAACATAGCAATTCAGATCTTCAAGACTATCCTCGTATTCTGGGCATCAGTGGCCCAAGAACAACAGGAACATTCCCATGAAAGAATCTACTCTAGGGTTACAAAACAAAACTGTTCATTTGTTCTGCCATTCATTCATTTCATCCATGCATCCCCCACATGCCAGGCACTAGTTAGTTGCCCAAACATTCTGGGTGGATTGGGCATAAGGCATTCTAAAGTATCAAAGTATCAATGGTGTTCCCATGAGTATATCAATTAGGTCCGGCTCCAACCTCAAGTGGAATCTCAGTTCTATCAGAATAGAAGTCTCTGGGATCTTATGATCTACGCCAGATCTTTTCTGAGCTCTGCATATCCACTGCTACAAGTGGACTCTGGCTTGTCTTTAAATGGAAAAGGTAATGGGGGACTTCTGCACAGACTAAATTATTCATCTCCATCGAACCACATAAGCAGCATTCAATCTCCATCTCTGGACACAGTCTTCCCAGATCAAAATATTCGATCGAGGTCCTAACAGGAAATGCAGATGCCAGCATGTGACTGAGAATGCCAGGGTAAAGGCTTCCATCAGCAAGGTGAGTTTTCTCCTTCTCTGCATCAGATGTACACACACACACAGAGCCCTTGAGGGCTGAGATTACTTTTGATTTTTACATCACAAGCATCACAGAAAATATACAATGAAAAGCCCAGTGATCCCTTGGAGAGTTCATTGCTCTCCCCCATCGTCTTTGAATTCCCCTGCCTCCTCTCCACATCCTTTGAACTTCTAAGAAGACACTTTGAAGGCGTGTCATAACGCAGTTTTTCATTCATGCTCTCCACTTTGATGATCTTGCTGTTTGTCTGAACTGCAGCGTCCACAGGATGTCGGGCGGGCGAGCTGAAAGCCAACACTGATGAGGAAGGGCCGAGTAAGGACGAGCCCGAGCTGCGTTTGTCAATTACAAGAAAGGGGAATGAAGGANAGAGTGAGACCGGAAGGGCCCAAGCAGAATTTCTGGTCTCTCCTGTATGCCTGATCCCTCAAACTGGCCACCTATGAGAAAGGTCAAGAGTACTGCGGCCCAGCAACAGCTCACAGACTGCAAAATGTTTTGTTCGGAGGCTTCCCTCCAGCCCTGGCCTCAAATGTAAGAGCTCTCTGCTCGCCCCAAGACTGCAATAACCCAGCTTCCCCTCGATGAAAAGTATTATTGGTTTTGATTCTTCCCAACTTCTCCCATTTGCCCTAGTGAAAGATTCATTCATTTCAATGCTAACAAGATACCACGAGGCAGGGAAAGGAATGGGAGAGAGAAAAAGCAGACAGGCAAGGTCACAGACATGTCTTTCTTTTCCTTGCCCATGAAATAAATGGTTGAGAACTAAAACTCTATATGACTCTCGAGAACCCTAAAATACTCAGGAAATAGCCATGGCCCTCAAAGCACCAGCCCTGACTCCCAGGCCCGGGATAGGAGGACTACAGTGAAGGCAGACAAGAGCTTTCCCTGAACCTGAGTGTTCTCTGATGCAAAGGGAAAATAAACCATTCCCTGCCGCGGTGCACTGAGTCTGATTCATGCTAAAGATGTGGTTATGAGGGTCAGGGTGGGGAGAAAAGCCTTCACCTGGTTATAAATATGAAACACATTAGAACCGATCACTCTGGAGGATTCTGTTGTCAGTGCAGAGGGTGAAGAACTCACTCACTCATTCATAAATGTTAGTGACTGCCTGCTAAGCCCTGGGAGCACAAGAGTAAGCAAAACAGATAGGTCTCTGCCCTCGTGGAAAGCTAACAGTTTAGTGAGAAGTTAGACATTTAATAATTCCACTCACTTATGTGGAATTATCAACTGGGATGTATGCTTTGAAGGAAGAGTATATATAGGGTGTTATGAGAACCTTTAGCAGAGAGACAGCATGTGGACACGGGGGTTGGGCTACATGGAAATCTGGGAAGGACCATCTAAGGAGTGACATCAAAGCTGAGACCTAAAGGGGAGAGGGACCTTGGCAGGCAAATAATAGGGAGTACTATGATATGCAATTGGAACAGCATTTTATGCAAAAGCACACGTGAATGTCTAGGTGAAGGGGAGACAGATAGGAGGCGTCAACCACAGAAGCCAGGGACCAGTTAGGAGTAAAGGTTCAACAAATGTGTAAAATACCTCCCAACATGCTAGGTGCTATCCTGAGTACTGGGAACACAGCACCAAACACCACTCACAAAGTCTCTGTCCTCCTGCATTTGTCCTCCCAGTTGTTAACCTCTTCAGAAACCAGATTCCAGCAGAGTTCCCGCTAATTCAGGCTGCACGGCACGAGGAGGGAAAGGACAGGGCTACTTCATACGCTCCAGGGTTTTCTCACCTGAAGGGCTCGAAGAGTGTGCCTCCAAACTTAAAGTGAACAGCTACTCTCATCCTTCCCCTGCTTGGATGTACGCCAGACCAAGATCTCCAAGGAATGCAGCGGGCGACAGGGCAACTGAAGCCGACCTGAACATCATCCGCCCTCTGTGCTGGCAATTCTGGCCCACCAGGGCAAGGGGTCTGGAATGATCTCATTTTTACATGGACCGGTTCTAAGTTCTGCCGACATTCTGGCACAGAGCACTGTGATTGACAGCATGGCATTTTTGAATTAAGCAGTCCTGGCTTCTTGTCTTGACTCTGCCACTTGCCAGCTGGGCCCAGGACTTAACCTCTGTGATCCTGATCCTTAGTCTATAAAAGAGAGTTCATAGGACTTTGACTACAGGGTAGTTGTTAGGATTCAAAGAGTGAGGGCATGTGAAGTGCTGAGTGCTTTGCTCGGCAGACGGCAAACGCTCACTCAGCATCCGCGACCATGGTTATTACGACTGTGATATATCCTACTTCCCTGACTCAAGGCGCCTGGCTTAGTGTAATTTTCGTATATCACTGAATTACAGCTCAGGCAATTAAGCGCAATGCACAGCCCTCTCCCCTTGATTCACTCATTGCCAGGGAAACCAAGGCAGAGTTCAGCCTCTAGCCCCGCATAACCCCAGGACTTCAAAGTCAGGAATGTTCATTTCTGAGAACAGTGAAGCAACCACAGGAAGCATGCTGCAGAAGGAACAACTGGCTGAATTAGTCCCACGGGAATTACTCGGAAATATCTTCCATTCAGAAAGACTATGTGAATTTTCCATTGCAAATATTTAATATCGAACTGGGTTCTCTCTTCCGCCTTTGTCAGTGGAGTGCTCAAAATAATTTTAATATTAGCCCAAGCCTAGTAAAATTAGCAAGATAAATCTACAGCACTTCCTTCCCCTTCTCCCTCTTCTACCTGCCCACAACGTATCTAAAAGCCAAACTTCAATGACGTGAAGTCTTCCACAGCTCAGCTGCACGGAAGCCAAGCAGTTGCTTTTAAAACAGAGGACACAACTTGAACACTGGCCCTGCTACTTATGCGTTTTGTGATTTTAGACTAATAACTTGTGCTCTTCAAGCCTCAGTTTCTTCCTCCACAGAATGGAGGCAACAAGAGTGCCTACCGAGTTACTGGCACACAGGGAAAGTGCTGCAGGTGAATGCTGGTTGCTATGATTTCTACTACTGTTCTGTCCCCACCCTGACCTAGGTCATCCAGAGATGAGCTGGGTACGGCTGGGCCAGCAGGCTCTGGGCGGCCACCAGATGACCACAGAGAAACACATCTTTCACTGGAATGGGGTGAGAAGGCTTTGTGTTCTCCTTGGAGATTGATAGGCCACACAGATGGAGAGTTCTGTGTGAAATTAAGAAAATCTATTCATGACCGAGTCAAGCCACATGGATACAGAGAGAGCTGCCCGACTTTGTTTCTGACAGTTTCCAACCCCCAAATCAGACTTGACACCCGATTAAAATCCTCAACTTTTAAAGTATATTGAAGGACTTCTACAGGGTTTTCTTTTCCTCTCTCCCCAAAGGGAACCATACAAAGTCTCTGACCTCATGGAACTTCCAGTCTAGGAAGGAAGAAAACAGACCACACATAATGTCGGGACTTAGGGAAATTCCTACGATGGAAACAAAATGGGAGACAGGATGGAGAAGGACAGAGGATGGAGAAGCACCTCAGAGGGGACGGTCAAGGAAGTTGCCCCCAGGAAGTGACAGAAAAACAGGCCCATGAGAGTAAGTGGGAGAGCCACGTGAGAGGAGAAGTACCAGACCAAGGGTCTTTCCTTGTCATGCTCCCTTGCCACCACTAACACATGTAACAGTGCAGGAGTGTCTACTTCTCCTCTGCACAGATGGCCCTAAAGCATTACCAGAAACACAGGTCTCTAATTTCTTCCAGAGTCATCACTAGACTAATAATCATCATAACAGCAATGATCATTCACTGAGCAGTGTGTTCTATGCCTCCTGCACATACCCTCATTTCATCTTCCCTACAAAGGGGATGAATGGAGATAAGGGTATTACCGTCACCTCCCCACATTTTACTAAAGGGGAGACTCAAGCTCAGGGAGGTTACTTGGCTCAGAGGAACAGATCTAATACAAGGTGGGGCAGGGATGCTGCCAGGTAGGTACCATTATCAGCCCCATTCTACAGGTGAAGAAATTAAGACACGAAGAGGTAAAGTGACCTGTCCAACTGGTACGTAATGGGTAGAGAGAAGATTTTAAAAAGGCGGACAATGCCAGAGTCCATGCATTTCAAGACTCTAAAGTGTGTGCATGGAACAGCAAGTCATTCCATTTCCCTAAAGCAGTTCAGGTAGGAAGAGTCTACAGTCATTTGGTGAACACAAGACATAAACAGAACAGCCAGGCCTGGTACCACCTTCCCAGCACTTCAGTCCAAAAAGAAAGCCAGAGACGGACACGTTTATACATAAATAATTCTTTATTGTTGGGGTAAAAGCCAAGAAGTCTAGGGTGAAATGAAAAGATAAGAGGGGAGACTAGAGAAATCTCATCTGAGGCAGAAACATTTAAGGGCTAGCTGAGTGAAGAGAAGGGAGACCAACACGGAGATCAACATGCCATGTATCAGGACCTTGGAAAGAACATGGCAGACAAGAGCAAGTGAAAGAGAGCAAAGGGGTCTGGGGCAGTGGGTTAGAGGAGGGAAGCAAGGGTAGCAGGAGAGGAGTCTGGACAGGCTGGCAACAGAGAAGATGAAGAAAGTGGTGGAGCCACGTTGCGGGGAGCTCTTAAGGCCAGGCTAGGGAACATCTACCAACTGGTCGGGGGGGAACTAAACGCTTCACAAGCAGAGCTGCCCCTCGGGAAGGTGGTCTGGAGACATGTGTCAGATGATTCGGGAGGAAGCAGGACTGGTGGTATGTAAACAATGACCATAACCCAGGTAAAAGGCAATGAGCACCGTGAGGGAATGGTGGCAGGAGAGGTAAAGAGGAGGGAAGGCATTCAAGAGATAGCAGAGAGATGGGGGGCACAACCCAGACAAAGCCTGAGGTCAAGGAAGAAAGTTTAGTCAAATCTGGTGACTAAGAGTGTGGGGTTGTTGAACAACTAGCAGGGAGACCAGGGCGCCAGACGTGTGTCTGTTTGATCATGTTGAAGGTGAGGCCCGCTGGAGTGACAGTTACTGAGCATGATGCAGGGCACCTGGACAGGCTCTAAGAAACAAATGCCATCCATCAGGGAAATACAAATCAAAACCACAATGAGATACCACCTCACCCAGTCAGAACGGCTAAAATTAACAACTCAGGAAACAAAAGATGTTGGCGAGGATGCAGAAAAAGGGGAACCCTCCTACACTGCTGGTAGGAATGAAAGCTGGTGCAGCCACTCTGGAAAATGGTATGAAGATTCCTCAAAAAGTTGAAAATAGAGCTACCCTATGAGCCAGCAATTGAACTGGGTTTTTACCCCAAAGATACAAATGTAGTGATCCAAAGGGGCACATGCACCCCAATGTTTATAGCAGCAATGTCCACAATAGCCAAACTACGGAAAGAGCCCAGATGTCCATCAACAGATGAATGGATAAAGAAGATATGGTGTGTGTATACACACACACACACACACACACACACACACACACACACTGGAATATTACGCAGCCAGCAAAAATGAAATCTTGCCATTTGCAACGATGTGGCTGGAACTAGAGGGTATTATGCTAAGCGAAATAAGTCAATCAGAGAAAGACTTATCATTTGATCTCACTAATATGCGGAATTTAAGAAACAAGGCAGAGGATCACAGGGGAAGAGAGGAAAAAATGAAACAAGACAAAACCAGAGAGGGAGACAAACCATAAAAAACTCTTAGGAAACAAACTGAAGGTTGCTGCAAGGGAGGGGGCTAGGGGGATGGAGTGGCTAGGTGATGGACATTGCGGAGGGTATGTGTTCTGGTGAACGCTGTGAATTGTGTAAGACTGATGAATCACAGACCTGTACCCCTGAAACAAATAATACATTAAATGTTAATTTTAAAAAAGAAAACAAAAAGAAAAACAAATGCCAACTTCCCATTTCACACTTTGGAAAGGTGAGACTCAGTGAGATGGAGTGACTGGGGCATTCACACACTCATGCATGGGACCCCTTGGGCCAAAGCCCATCTCCCTCCACAACCCCATGCAGCTTCCCTGTAGCTCTTTTTTGGTTTAAATCCTCCTCTCATTTACATCCATTTGCTTGTGTTCTGCCATCTGAAGAAATGGCACCTTTCCAGTGACTCACCTTGCACTGGCCCAGGGACAGCTAACTCTGGGGTAAAACATAACTCCCAGATAAGTTCTGTTCAAACCACAGAGAGTATTTCACACCATGAGTTTATTGTCAACATTTAAAAATTAGAAAATTTTACATACAAATCCAGGTATCAAGCTTCTCCTGAAAACCCAAATTATCTGGTGACTTGGGGTCCCTAACCTCAGCTGAAAACCAGCGGCCCTCTTGAGTCACCACAGCTTTCTAGGTCACCATAGTCTCCACCACAAACATCTAACAACCAAAATAGAAACTAAGATGTGTGACCACCTAAGAAGTCTGTTCCTTCAAAACTAGCAGTCATTTTTAATCTTAGGGACAAAAGGGAGTGGCAGGGACTATGGCTAACAGGAGAGTACACTCTTCAACTGCGGGAGAGCTCCACCTCCTTAGTCCTTACACACATTTGAGTCTCTGACCCGTTCTTTTCACTGTCGATACTTTATTTTTATTAGATGGTAAAGGAGAAGGGCTAGTTGGGCACACATGTTTGATGCCCAGCTTGGGACCACTCAAGAATAGACTCTTTTTCCATATTTCAATCACCCTAACTCCATCCAATTCCTGAGTTATTCACCTGCTGCCACATGGATTCTAAGTTTTAATTCAAAACATTGTCCGGCAGGACATCCCAGGGAAGTGGGGACACAGAAGTGTATTTGCCCACCACCATGTGGGAATAAATACAATCCAAGTGAACTAAGGGCTCAAGCTGAGGCTGGCTAGAGTCTTCAACGAAATGGGACATTCTTTCAGAGCAGTATCCTAACAAAGGAGCTGAGGAGAGAAAACACATCTCATTACGGAGCTTCCTCCCCCTCACTGAGACTTGGCAGACAGCAGAAAAATGAAGCACACTCCTTGCTCCTCTCTAAAAACTCCTACTATGGGGAACAGGAGCCAAGATGTAAAAGGTGGTGGGGTAGAGAGATCAGTGAAACGAAGTGCCTTGTGGCCTGCTCGGAAGGCAAATGGGTAACTACTATTTCAGGGGGCCTGCTCTTTAGAGGGTCAGGAAATGCCCAGTATCTGCCGACACTCTCTCCTGTTCAGCGCTCGAGCCCTCTCTCATTTCCATCTGCTGGATTCTTTCACATCTGCAGAGGATGTGTCAACAACAGAGCAGCTCGTGCCCGCCAGAGAGAGAGCCCCGACCCCCAGCCCTCAGGATCTGCCCACTGTGCACACCCTTCCTAAGCCGGCATGGAAGCACCAGAAACCAGCAGTTCTCTGGAGAGCTCAACCACTAAAGGGTTAAGCGTGGGTTACACTGGGGTTACATGAGGAGCAACCACAGACATGCTCCTGCCACTGTCAGAGTTTACAGCCAAGCAGGGAAGACAAATAGTAATGATACAATCACACACATATATGCATGCGTTATTCAAAACAGAACTATGGAGGCGCCTGGCTGGCTCACTTGTTAAAGCATGCAACTCTTGTTCTCGGGGTCATGAGCTCAAGACCCACACTGGGCACAAAGATTACTTTAAAAATAAAATAAAATAAGCCAAACAGAGCTATGTATTCTGAAGGAAACAGTCCAGTGCATGCACGCGATCAATTCATCAGACAAGGTGGTCAGAAAAGGATGGCTTCCCAGGGTAGGAGTTGGCTGGTTGGGGGGGTGGGGCAGGAAAGTATTCTAGCAGTGGGAAGAGCAGGTGCCAAGACTCTAAAGAAGTAGGGAGTATGGAATGTTCCAAGACCTGAGACGTGACTCCTACAGTTGAGTGTGGCTGCGGGGGGCGGGGAGGGCTGCATCTGATAGGCCAGGGGGTGGGTTCCGCAGCTGATAGACCCCTCCCTGCCTGCAGTACTGCTTCACAGCTGTTCTAACCGGCCCGATTCTGGGTTATGCTCATTCTTCGGTGACCTCCCCTGAGCTCCTAACACAGTCCTCAGCCCAGAGCAAGGACAAGCAGAAAGAGCATAGTCGATCAACACTGAGGACAGACCTCGTGGAGGGCACCCGAGGAGAAAAATGAATGCATGTCTGTGAATTAAATACACAGCAACCAGCAACCAGCATAAATACACAGCAACCAGCTACCGTCAGGAGCCGACGGTAAAGGTAACTTTAAATTCAAGGCTGCTAAACCCCGGAGACCATCTTCTGCAAAGAGGGATTCTTCTATCTCTGTCTCCGGTTCTGAAGCTTTGAGCTGGCTGCCGAGTCCCTGTGGCTCCGGGCATCTGCCACCACTGACACAGAGCCTCTGGCTGTACTGGGCCTGCCCAAGAGCGAGCGGGTGCCTTGCTGGGCCGGCTGTTAGGTTTCTTCTGAAGCTTTGCTTTGGTTCCAGTGTGATCAACTTGAAGGACCTGAGCAAACGTGGGTGGGCGCTGGGAGGGAGTGTAGGGGGAAGCAGGTGGGAGGCAGGAGCTCCACAACCAAGGGTAGCAGGATTCCCCAGAAATGCTAGCCCACGACCAAATTACAAGCTGCCTAGAAGGCGTGATACCACTAGGTTATTTCTGGAGCTTAACAATGTGGACTCTAATCACTGACAAACGAAGGACAAATAAGGAGAAAAGACATGGCCCCACCAACCTCTCCAAAAGGCCAAGACCATGCCTCAGAAATTACTCAGGTATAATTTCAATTACAAAAACAAATTAAAAATTTTACATCGTCCTTTGTGATACCTCTAAGTTCTTGCAAACAATACCTTGAATGTATCGTGCCCTCATTAACTCGTAGAAGAGATTTCATTCCAACCTGGCAGCGACCCTCAGAGGTGCTTTAAACAGCAGCTGGTGATCTTTTTAAAGATGACTTCATTTCAGGACGTTCCTCTGTTATCAACTCTCCAGGGACTTCCTATCGCATCTAAAATTAGCCCCACCAGCCCCTACCCACAGCATCAACCCCATCTTATACCTCCTTCCCCCTGCTCACCACTCCACAGGCAAAATGCCTTCCTCTCAGTTCCTCAACCAAGCCACACACTTTTCAGCTGCCAGGCCTTTGCACGTGCCGTTCTCTCTGCCAAGCACGCTGTCACCAACACTCCACACCTGCCTCCTCGTTGGCACTTGCTCATCCTTCAGCTCTCAACTTAAATATCACCGCTTCAAAGAGGCGCCCTCCTCAGTCACCCATCAAAAACAACACTCTTCCCTCTCTGTCTTATCTCAGGCCTATTTTATTTCTTCGTTTTTTAGAGCGGATACCGCCTAACCAGGAACTCTTCTTAGTCCCCCACAGCATATTTCACTTTCCTGTAACTTGCTCATTCAGCATCAGGCTCTCCCACTAGACTATGAGCTCCAAAAGGGAAAAGACTCCGTCCGCCTTGCTCACAATGTTTTCCTACCACCAGCACAGTGCCTGCCGCCCGGGAGGGGTGCCACCAGTGCTAACTTCAATGAATAAGCTGCATCATCTGCAAAATCACTGGCCTGGATTCCTCAAAGACGTCAGCTCATGAAGGAAGGAAAAAGGCTGGGGAGCCACTCTTGATTAAAGGACAGCAAAAAGGCACGACAATTTAATGCAATATGTGTCCTTGAATCGACTTCATCTGAAATAAAAACTACTAATAATAAAGGACATGACTGAGACAGTAGAACCATTTTAATCTGAACTGTATGTGAGAGAAGAGTGTTGTATCAGTGTTACATTTCCTGAGTTTGATAACTCCACCAATGTGAGGGAGGAGGGCACCAAGATGTGTCCTAGAGTACTTTGGGACAGAAATGTCCTGACATCTGCAGCTTACTTTCAAATCGTTCAGCAAAAATAAATGTATTTGTGTGTGTCTACATGTACCTACAGAGAATATCATTCTGGTCTTACGATTTGTCCTATAGGTCTTAGATTTTTCAAAATAAAAAAGGGGCATGGGAGTAAATGATAGATGGCTTAAATAACCAAATAGAATTCTACTTACTTTCACTGAAGGGCTGTGATATATCTAAGATCATATGGATAGCCTCTGGCACTTGGGGTGATAACCAATATTCCAAAGTCCCAGATTTTCTGAATTTTCACTAAATAGAACAATTCATCTGGACTCTTGACAATTTCAAATAGGTAACTTTCAGGGCCCTGAATTATATTACTAATTAGATATGCATCAATTTTAAAAAACCAAAACAGTGTTGGGTGATTTTAATCTGGGACTTTTGCTTCCAGGCCATTTCACCTTACCAGCACTTTCCACCTGCCCCCACCCCATGCTCTATGAATTACAGCTCTATTAATAGTGACCTAGAGAACTGGGGGGAGGAGGAAGGGAGTCTAGCATTAAAGTTTTAATTTTCTATTTTTATTAACATTCTTAAGCTTTAATTTCCATTTTCTTTTCAACCTAGACCTCTGGAGCCTGTGTGTGGACCAACTCCTATTCATCCTTCAAGTCCCAGCCTAGATTCCTCTTCCTCCAGGAAGGCTTCCCTGACTTTTCCAGGACAGTTTAGGAGCACAACCCCTCTCCATTCTCTAGGAAAAAAATTAAAACTCGTCACACTAATTTTTATTGGCTGTTTGCTTATCCGACTTCAGTGCTGGATCACATCCTTCACAAGGGCAGGAGTTGGGATGTCAGTGCCAAGCCTGCGCCCAGCCCAATACAGAACACACGAGAATCCACTGAGCTGAACTCTATTGCAACAGCTGGCCCAATCCCACTGCCGAACAGATCTTAGATGACTTGTGGAGGGCAGGCTGAGGCCAGCTTTCCCAGAACAGCTCTAGTGAAGCTCTCCTTTTGCCTGTTGTTTCAGGTGTCCTGTATCACACATCCCCTTTGGGACAGGAAGTGTCCTATGTCACTGTTTTCTCCTCTTGTTCTGATATCAAAGGCTGGACCAGGGAGTTCCTGAGCGAAGATCAGGGGGCTTGGGTCCAGTTACCCACCACCTGCTAGAACGGCGAATTGGCCGCATTGCCAAGTGGGGAACAACAAACGCTTTATTAAATGATAACAACACAATACACACTGCTCACTCTATCCAGTCATTTCAGCTCATGGGTCATATTCAGAGTCTCACTAGGGTGGGACCAACAGAATGGGCTTCACGGGCAGAGGTGGGAGCAGAAGATTTGCAGGATGCAAATTATTTGGATTTCATGGATTTGACTGAGGAGTGGTTTTTCACTTGCCTATCCCTTCCCACAAGGACTCCAACAGAAACTATCCCCTACTGGTCGTACACAGGGTAAGGGCAGATGCTGTGTATCTTTTTCTCATCCCTGTCCTCCCTCCTGGGCCCCAGGTTTTCACAAGCCCAGCAGGTGACATGGTACCACTAAAAGGTCCCACCAGAGTTGAAAAGACTGAATTTTTGTACATCACTGTCTTTTTATAAACACACACATAAGCGCACATTAGCAATCCAGAATCTAGCCCCCAAATCCCTATGTTTCTGTTAAGGAAATGTTTGCCCACATGGGGATCTCCTGATCCCTGAATCAAACTCAGAACTCAGGACACGTGGGTGGGGGGTGCGTAGAGTCAATGCCAAGGTCACTGAATAGTACCTTTGTCCCCATTGTCCCACCATCTCTGAAAGCCCACCTCCCATGGGATCTGTCCCCCACAGAGCCTTTCTCCACCGAGCCCTTCTCTCACCCATCCCCTCCTTTCCACAGCAACCACTACAGCCTTACTGTTAGCCCTCATTATCTCTCACCTAGATGGGAGCAACAGCCTCCCTGTGGCATGCCACTACTCCACCCACCCCCAATCAAACCACAGAACTCCCTTCCTGAGATCCTTCAGTGATCCCATGACCCACAGGCCCCAGCCCACACTCCCCGAGAAGGCAAACTAGCCCTGACTCCATTCTGCAGCTCCAGCCCCCAACACAGTACACTCCTCCCTTGTTTGATCAAACTCCTTGTGGTTCCCCCTCCCTCTCCACACTGGTTCCGACCTCCTAGAAAGCCCTTCCCATCCTTGGTCAATTTTTATTATCTTCATGAGTCATTCAGGCATCACTGCCTCTAGGATGTTCTTTCTGAAGCCCCAATTTGGGCTAAGGACCCTTCCTCTGGTCCCACAGTCTCCAGGTTAACTCTTTTAAAGTGGAATGGTGTGTACCTGAGCCTGATTCCCCAACTAGATGGCTCCTTCCCGGGGCAGTGAGTGGGCTGAACCTGTGTAGCCCCCCCACACCTAGCACAGCGCCTGAACACTCAAAATGACCGATAAATACATGCTGAATTGAAATGAACTTCAAACCACCAAAAAAAGAGCAATGGGCCGTTCAGCTGAGATCCCACTCCAACTGAGGAAAGAAAGAAACAGGAAGTTTCCAGGTTGTTGGAGCCCACACTTGGCCCTGGGGTTCCCTGGGCCCAGATGCTCAGAGCACCAGGAGGACACCCAAGCGTCACCTGAAGACGGAACCAGTGTTATTCCTGAACCTCCCCCAACCCTGGCCAGCTGCCCCAGGCCTTCCAGTCTCCGGACTATCCATCTCAAGATGGGATTTGCACAATTTAATACGTTAAAACTTCTTTTAAATAGCTAACATTTACTGAGTATTTAGGATATCCCAGGCTTCTGGGTATGTGCTTAAAACCACTTTGTAGACAAAGAGTATGGAGATAGGTGCACATTTTGTATCCTTTTTTTAAAATACAAGACTTTAACACTGGAACCTTACTTACCCCTCCAAGCTCATTTCTCCACCTCCCTCTCTACTCCACTCTGGCTTCCTCTCGGTTTCTGGAAAGTGCCAAGCTCATTTCTGCCAAGGAACCCCCACACATGCTGACCCTTCTGCTGACAATGCTCTACAGACATTGCCAACTCTCCATTCGGCTGTTCCTTACCCTTCCCATCTGGGCTCACTAGTCACCATATCTGGTGGGCCTGGCCTGCCAACCCTCTCCAGGTCTCCCTTGGCTTTTCCATCCCAGCAACCCCACCATTCAATCCACAGCAAGATTCTCAGTGGTTAGGCGCATGGTTGCTTTCCACATCTTGACTGTCTGTCTCCCTGACGGCACCATAAGTGTCATGAAGGCAGGAACTGTCCTGTTTTGTTCACCCAGCACTTGGCAATGAAGTGTTCAAGAAATACTTCTTAAATAAAGAAACAAATGGATGAATTAAAGAACGAACTAACTAACCAAAGGAAGGAAGGGTTGAAGGAAGGGAGGAATTGCCACCTAGGCTTTTCAACTCTGGAGGGATACATTCACTAAAACAGTGGTATTTTGGTAGAACAATTTAAGACGAAAATTCAGAATTAGGAATCCATGTTTTTGGAAGAAATGTCATAGGGAGAACTCTAACCAGTTCATCTGTTCTGGTGGTTTGTGCAAACATGAACTTTGCCTTCTGCAGACACAGTCCTTGGAGAGGACTGTGAAGCTGCCCTGGGGGCCTCCAAAGATGACCTTATGTGGCCTCAGGCAAGGTTCAACAGGCAAGCACCCCCACTGCTGCTTGAAACACTTAACCCAACTCAACAGGGCTGGAGCGTCTAGAATCCCTAGAGCAACCGCCATGAGAAGGAGTTCACAGAATTGCTGTTACCCTCAAACCTAAGAGCCAAATGTCTGGGCGTGTACCATCCAAACCTGAGGCTACCGTTCACCGTGCAAAAAAGGAGGTCAGGGGGGGGGAGGGTAGCTCAAGTCTCAAACACAGCTAACCTTTCCAAGACATAATGGGCACACCTGAAACTTTTCCACCCAGCCTTAGGAAAATGTTTAAGAAGACCAGCAGAGGGGAAGGGGGTGGGATGCCGATTGTTATTAAAAAGACAACTAGAGCCACAGGAGAGGAAATGTCTCTGCTATTACTCCCAGCAGGTCACTATTGTGGAAGAGAAGTAATACCATTTTAAAAGTGCCAAACAGGAAGGAAGAGCCTGGGGGGCAGGGGGTGGAGATAAATGAGATCAGAGCAGGTCAAAAAAAAATTAAAGGAACAAACTCCTTCTGGGAGCAAAAATTGTTCTGTAGGGAGAAACACCCCTCAGCAAGTTAGTCTCCCTCTATTTTAGAGAATTTTTTCTCCTCGTGTACTTAACTTTCTTTGTATTTGTAATTTTTGGTTTTTTTTCAGGGAAGGATGGGTCTTCCTCTGTTTTTCTCCCCATTTCTTTTTCCTCTTTTCTTTTTGGCTCCCTGACCAGGCCTCCTACACCTTCTGGGTTCCAAGAGCATCCTGAGAATATTTACTAACAGGAAGTCAGACAAGAAGGGAATTGACACAGTCATTAGGTGACATAAGCCTGTTGACAAGCTGCCAACTCAGCCTATTGAAGATATAACTGAAAAGCCAGCATTTCATTCAAACTAGGTCACCTCCAAGTGCTGTGAATGTCAGCTGGGAATTCGCACAGTCCAAGAACGGAGGGGCCAAGAGGTTAGTGGTTTCCACTGGGGACAAGCAGAGGTCAAGGGGACAAGGGGACGATGAAGACTAAGAAGGGAATTTGTGACAACGGATAAAGTGGAAGAATAGGAGGGAGACATTCACGGGCAAGTGGATTTCCAAAAGCAAGCTCTAGAGATTCGGGTGTCAGGGTCTGAGCAGGCCACTGGTGTGGCATCTGGCATTCTATCTTCATGCATTTGCTCCTACTTGCCTCGTTAAGTATTCTGTTCGTTAAACTACAAAGCCTCCCCCAAATAAAGTGTCGGTCCCTTAAGGGAATGGACTGTCTTCAATTTCACCAAATACCATGCCATAACAACACAGTGAATGGTCGAGCACGTGGGCTCTCTGGAGTCAGTTAAACGTGGGTCTGCTGTCCAGCTGCATCTCTCGTTTGCTGTGCCCACTTGAGTAACGCTTCCAGCCTCTTGATGTTTCAGACCCCTCATTCATAAAATAAGGACAGCAGTATTGCCCAACTCATACACCGTTCCCGTGAGGGAAAAGTGAGGTATTACATAAGAAGCAGTCAGCGATGTGCTGGGCACAAAGGAAACGCTCAGTAACTGTGAGTTATTACTATTTTTTCAATCACTATTACTGTGAATGATGACAGGCTACCTTCCCCTGGCTTTGGGTTTCCCTGAGTACTTCCAAGTACATCTGGATTCTGCTTTTACCAAAACACCTGAAAAATACCCACCCAACGCATCCAGGCTTTATCCGGCAGATTTAGGATGAGAGCAGTCCCAGGGAAAACATGCTAAGTTGAGAAGAGCCTCCCTTCTGAATGGGTGACAGACTGGCAAGATCAACTGGTTTCCAGCAAGGCATTTACAACATCTCTCATTTTACCCTTGTGGTCAACAATGGAAGAAGCTGGGCCAGATGATAAATAACTGGTCATTGGAACATCTACCTGCGTTCTCTAGAATACATGTTTACAGATTATTATTAGGAGTTACGTAGCAGGGCAGGGGAGGAGAATTTCGTGGTCACATACAGTTGGAAAACTATTTCTAACAATGTCTTTCATCAGAATTTTTAATATACTCCTAAGCATTGTGGGTCTTTGAGAAAGGGTTATGGTATATAGCACATCCAAATATGTTTGATTACTACAGGGGTACATTTTTGAGGACCATCCTCTAGACTAGCATCCTTCAGAATGCACTCTGAGATATGTCATCCACATTCAAAGGTACATAACATCAACCCTGACAGGAGTATCTCAGGGCCAGGCTGTGGCTCTGGCCTTGACCTTGTCTGGTTCAACATCATTAATCTGGTGGCACACTGATCAGATCTGAAGATGACCCTGAGAAGAACCGGGAGACTGGGGGTGGGAGGGGGGGAATGAGACAATCAGGACTATGGTCTCTCGCTTTTTTTTTTTTTTAAGATTATTTATTTATTTATTTATTTATTTGACAGAGAGAAAGAGAGAGAGCACAAACAGGGGGAGTGGCAGAGGGAAAGGGAGAAGCAGGCTCCCAAGGAGCCCGATATGTGGCTCAATCCCAGGACCCCAGGATCATGACTTGAGCCAAAGGCAGACGCTTAACCAACTGAGCCACCCAGGTGCCCCTCAGGACTATGGTCTAACAAGATATTTCATAGGAATAAATCTCAGGTCCTGCATACACAATCCAAAAGCCAATACAAAGACTTCAGGATGGTGGGAGATGGGGCTCAACGTGGTACATGTGAAAAAGACTTGGGACTCCTGACTATGCAAAAAGAACAAGAAGTTGGGTCTTTGGTCAAAGCGTCTGAACCTCTGGATCAAGCCTCACCTGAAGGCAGCACCACCTCCAGGCCTGTGCCTTGTTACATATACCAACAAATTCCCTTTCAATGTTAATTTTTTTCTTTTTTCTTAATCTGCGACATAATATCCCAAATTGATGGTACTGTCAAGTACAGTATGGTTTCTAAAGAAGACACTGCACTTTTAGGAAGAACTGAAAAGAAGTCTCAAGTCAAATCAAGGAGAGATGACCCACACTTCCTGGTTCAATGACTCTTGGAGTTTAGCTTGTACATGGTTGGGGGCTGGGGCTGACAAACTAGGAAAAACTGGCCGGACAAACAGGGTGCCTGGAACCATGTTACACAAAGAATTAAGTAAAACAAATATAAAAAGAGACAAGAGATATAGACTAAGGAGGGTCTAGCCTTCCAAATAGATCTATGAGAGATACAACATTCTATGAAAAACAATCCAATGATTCTTAATCTTCTAGAGAGAATAGACACCCTTGAAAAACTACTGAAAGCTATGGAAACTCTCCCCAGGAAAATGTACATGCAAACAAAATTCTACAGACATTTTCAGGGGGTTGCTGCCCTGGCCTCCTATCATAACCGTGGGAGCCCATCCACGGACGTCCCCCATAGGAGACCAAAACCAGATTAAAAGCCTCCTCAGGATTAGGCATTATCTGTGTCATGTCCCCACCCCCAATGCTGTCAAAGTAATGACCTAGGATCAATGGATGGCTCTATCAGCTCAGTAAAAGGCACACATTCTCAACACGCCTGCCATCTGGATACAGAAAGAGCTTGTCACCTTTAGAAGGAGTCAAGCAAGAACTGAATGAGCATTCTCACCAAATGCTGTGGAGGTTTCGACTATGCTACAGGACTCACAGACTCAGACCTTTGCGACTTAAAAGGTGGTCTGAGGACCAGCAGCATCATCTGGGAGCTTATTAGAAACGCAGAATCTCAGGTGACTCATATGCATGTCAGTGTTTAAGAATTCTTAGATTGCTCTAAGATTTTTAAGATTCTCCAAGGGGCAAGAAATAAAATATTCTGGTCCCTCGGCAGCCGTCTTCCACCCACACCTTCAGAGAGTTGAACTTTTATAGTTTTAAGTAAGTTTAGGTTTTGAGGGCACAGAAGCCAGGGCCTTTCTCTAAATCCTCATCCCACCCCCTGCTCATTGCATGAGTTATTTATCTTCTCAAAGATGGAGATGGAGAACTAAGAGAGAAGAATGGAATAATTCCCACTTTGTCTCTAATCCAGGTCCAGAACTTAGAGAAGGAAAAAGCCATTTAAAATATTAATCTTCATGATCCTCTCCTTTAATAATATAAGATTTGCTTTATTGTGCACTCACATGTGCCATATACACTAAGTGGTTTCTTATCCACTTTCTTATCTTACTTAGTCTTCACAATAACCCTATAGGTACTATCATCTCCCCCCCCCCCATTTTCCGGCTGATTTCTGAGGCTCAGAAAGGGTGAGTGACTTGCTCAAGGCCACACAGCTAGTAAATGGGGGAGCCAGGTCTTGACACCGAAGTTCAAGTCCTCAACCACTAAAGCCACACACCTATATCCTTTAGAGAAGATCTCTTGCCTTCTACTCTTTTCAGTAAGCTGTAAAGGTGGCCTGAAGGCTGGCAGGTTCCCACAGAGCTTATTCAAGTTATGCAAAGATGCAGCCAGGCTGGGGAGCACAGACATCGGTGCGTCCAGGTCTCAGATCTCAGCCCTCCATTATAGTCTGTTCATTACACAGGAAGACTGAGAGGTCACGCTTTCAAACCCTGGCCCTTCCTCATTATCTGTTCCAGCATCAGAGTTCTCCGGGTCCTGTATTGACTTGCTGTATCTCCTGGCTGCTGTCCCATCTCCATTAGATCCCAGGCATTTGAGCAAAGTACACAGCTATCCAGTTCTGGCTGAACGGAACTAACTCGCCATTCCTTCTCTATAATTTTGGGCATAGTCTGAGAGGATTTAGAAGGTGTCATTGACTTGGAATTACAGTTCTTTGTTACAGAATGAATTTCCGGACCTCGCTGAAGAGACAAGCACTCCCCCTTGCACTTACACAAGCAGCTTTGTTCCCCCTCCAAGTGCCCCTCTAACTGCACTGCACACAGTCCTTGTGGGCTCTGCTGCTGTTCAAGGAGAGACCTTCCCAACGCGAACTCAGACCTCCAGTACGCCATGCCGGCAGCCTTCCTTTGGAAATGATTCACGGCTGCATGATCGCTCTTCTACTTACCGTTATTATGTTTTATTTTACTTTCTGGGGCTGTCATACTTTTTGTATGCTTTTGTCTGACCTGTCCAGCCAGGTCCCCTAAGGTAGGAACCACATTCTGATTATCTTTCTTTCTGCTACACACACTAGCACACTGCCTGGCCTGTATGAGATGCCCGATGACCACATAATTGACTGATAACCAACCGATTGCATTTTACATATTATCATGCACATCTGTTGCTACGTCCAAAGTGAATTCACTCTTCCAGATACTGAACTTATTTGGTGACAGGGACTCGGGGGGTGGGGGGAGGGAAACTCTAAGTAAGCATGTTGAGATCCTGAAGCAGATGGTGCTGTGTAAAAAACCATGGCATTATGGTTTCAGCCTTATAAGAGGTAACAATAAAACTTGCTCCCATGAGGTGGGACTAAGCCACTAATCCCCTGGTACAGCTGGAAACACAAAAGCTTCTTAAAGTTCAAGGACCCCAGCCCACCTGGTTAGACAATAACCAGGCCAAAACCTCATTTCTCAGCTGTGCTTGCTATCACTAGGCTCCAAATCTCAAACCACTTAAAGAGAATTCTGGGAACTTTAAAATAAACTTTCCTGAGAAATGGGCCAGGATTGTTTCATTTTCTTACCAAAAAAAAAAAAAAATTCCTCGGTGAAACCTGGCTAGAAAAAGGCCATTTTGTCCAACAATAAAGGGTAGGGGGAAGTTTGGTAAATTAAAATTTTTTAAACATATACTAGGTGCCAATTCATTTTTTGAACCGTTCTCAGATTACTCTCTTCAAGAATAACTCTTTCTGGGGTGCCTGGCTGGCTCAGTCAGTACAGCATGCAACTCTTGATCTCGGGGGTTTTGAGTTCAAGCCCCACGCTGGGTGTACAGCTTACTTAAAACAAACAAACTCTTTCTGATCTATTCTCCAGTCAACAAATAGGTCTAGAGAAATGATTATGTTCTATAGCTGTCCACTCTGTGGACAGACAAAAACAGACATGGGCTGTTAGGCTGACTTCTAATTGATTCCTCCAGTACTGCAATTTCTTCTGCTCTAATTATCAACTTTACCTCAGAATCTCTAACAAGCTGGGAGAAACCTCCAAACCCTAAGGGGAGGAGGCGTCATACAGTCACCAAGCACGGACCCTGGGTCGAGGCAAAGCTCAAACCCTGTCTGCACTACTTCACCTGAGTATTTGCCCTCTCCGTGCCACAAGGACCTCACACAGAAAATGGGGATGAAAACAGTGCCTATCTTGGAGGAAAAGTGCCTGACATTTTTACAAATACCCTTATCTGTGAAGACTATACAACCTTAAGCCAGGGGTTGAAAATGAAAGGTACAAATTAAGTCTGCAGGTACAAGTAAGTATGGGAGCTGGGTCTAGAGAACAGGACTCAGGAGCTGGGCATGAGATGGGCAGGTGGGGACAGGGGTGAAGCAGAGACCGTGTAAGGGGCTAGCGTGACTGGTCACCAGCCAATTGTTACCACAAGAGGACGCAGCCCCATGTCCCCAGTTCTGCTATACAGAAGCCAGTTCTCCAGATTTTCCCAGTTTTGAAATACTGGTTCAAACAAACTGACATGCAATGGAGTATTAACTGGAGCTTGGGGTCTGGAACCAGAGCAGCTGTGTTTTGAGTCCCAGTTCCGCCGTTTACCTGCATGTGACCTTGGACAACTTACTAAACCACTTCATGCCTCATGTTCCCCATCTGAAAAACCGCTACCATGAGAGGTAATACGAGTGCTTATTTCATAGGGCTACTGTGAGGAATAAAAGCTATATATAAATTTTAATATACAATTTGTTATGTAATATATAGATATTTATATAGCAATTCTACGTGTAAATATATAAAATATATATGTGATTCTAACAGTGCCCGGTACACAGTAAGCATTAAGTAAATTTTAGCTATTACCATGATCACTTTTGCAAACATGACATAGAACAAACAAAACACCTCTCTTAAGAGGGTCCGATATTAGCCAACACTTTGCTGGCCCCTACTGCATTCATGGAGACACACATCTCAGCCTCACAGAGTTGTGAAGGGTAGGTGAGAAGGCCCTCTACTTGCACCTGCTAGCCATCTCAAGAGACCCGGGGAAACCAGGCAGCAAGACCCAAGGAGCACTGGGGGCACTGCCACATTAATGGCATGTCAACTGCCTCTCCTTATTCATCTCCTCTGTCCCCAAGGTGACAGCAGGCTGGGATGGCTCTGCCAGGCAGACAGAGCAGCTCAGGACCATTTCTTGGAAACACTTTGAGTCACAGAGATGTTCTAGGTACCAGGAGCCCACTGGAAAGCTTGACCTTGCCTGGGAATTCATGGAGTTTTAGCCCCAAGGTCAGTGCACTGGTACTACCACTACATTTGGCTGACCAGCCACCCCACTGGGTGCACAGGAGCGGGCCTGGATTCCTGGGTCACTGCAGCACTGCAGATGTTTCCACGCCTCTTGGCCTATAAATGCTTTTACCCAGTCCCTGCAATTCTCTCCACCTTGCTCACACTGCAAAGTATTTGCTCCGGGCCTTCCTACAATTCCTACTGAGCTAGTAGCAGGAAGGCATCTGTCGGCACTTAGCAAAGGCTTAATTTTAACTTAGTGTTTTGTTTTGAGGATTGTTTATTTATTTGAGAGAGAGTGAGAGAGAACATGGGGAGAGGGAGAGGGAGAGGGAGAGGGAGAAGCAGACTCCCCACTGAGCGGAGAGCCCAATGTGGTGCTTGATCCCAGGACCCCGAGATCATGACCTGAGCTGAAGGCAGATGCCTAAACGACTGAGCCACCCAGGTGCCCTGCAAAGGCTTGATTTTAAAAAGAAGGCAGGGAAGAGTAACTGGGAAATCGAGTTGTATCTTCAACCTATATTAAAAATTGTCCTTTTCAGGGCACCTGACTGGTTCAGTCAGTTAAGCAGCAGATTCTTGATTTTGGCTCAGGTCATGATCTCCAGGTCCTAGGATCAGGTCCTGCATCCGGCTTCACGCTCAGCAGAGTCTGCTTGGGATTCTCTTTCTCTGTCTCCCTCTGCCCCTCACCCTGCTAGCACTCACACACACACACACACACACACACACACACACACACTCTCTCCCTCTCTCTCTCTCTCTCTCTTTCAAATTAATACATTGAAAAATTGTCCTTTTCATCATTTGCTTTCTTTTAATCTGGCCTCATCTCTCAGGCACCGGATTTTTCCTTCACCACGGCACCCAGAGTAACAAAAGCAAACCTTCATTAAGCACCACATTTGTTTGTGACACTTCACACCCCAGCCTCACCCCCACCCCAGGACACATATACCACCAGCGTCCTGCTGCTGCAGAGGTGACCTAACTCAAAGCCATTAAGACCCCTGGCCAAGGTCACACAGCTAATAGGCAGCAAAACCAGAAGTCAAAAAAGGTCTGTGACTGCAGAGCCTATGTGCTCACACAACCGAAGGAGCTAGATCATTCTGCTTCGTTCAGGTGGTAGCTGAGCTTTCCTAAAGAGCACGCTGGGCTAGGAATAGGAGAGGGAAGCCGCGGGCCACGCTCCAACTGAATACAGCATCCACCCTTCCTGCACTGCAGTTCCCTCCGCACTCCACCTCCCCAAAAAGATATCTGAAGGTGAAAATAAGATCACAGGGTAATAGAGCTTGCAATTTAGGAAGATGCTATATAAATCTAAAATGTCAAAATCATCCTAAGAATTGGGACGCCTGGGTGGCTCAGTTGGTTAAGTGTCTACCTTCGGCTCAGGTCATGATCCCAGAGTCCTGGGATCCAGCCCAGGACTGCTTCCTCCTCTCCCTCTGCCCCTCCCCCTGTTCACGCTCTCTCTATCAAATAAATAAATAAAACCTTAAAAAACATTATCCTAAGAATTAATGTTTGCAGATATGTGAAATAAATTCATAACAGTAAGTCTTACTGGTCAGGTATATATTTTTAATCCGTGTGGGTTTTGTAATTATTAAAACAATCCATGCTCATAACAAATTCAAATAAAACTGAAGCATGTAAAGTTAAAAGGAAAAAAAAAAGGACGTTTTCCCATCATGTCCCAACTCCCTGAGTAAATATCTTTACAGATTTTCCTAAGAACATACTAAAATAATATATATACAGATCTATATGCATATACAGTTTTCTTTCTCAAAATCAGGATCCTATTCTATAGTTTTGAAACTTTTTATTCAAAATTATATTTATTTACCTATCTCCACATTCGTTTAGAAGACCTGAGTTTTTTTTTAACCAACACAAAGAACTGCACTATATGAAACTGAGATTTATTTAATCAGTTCCTTGTGAAGAACATTTGGGTTGTTACTATTTTTGGTGCTGCAACAGTTATGTACATTATTAGAATCTCTGGTACGTGTCCTGGTGACCTATGAGATTATTAGGACTACAACTTTTGGTATTGGTGCTGAAATGGAGCTTCTCTTCAGGTAAATGAAAGATGCCACTCACATCTAAAATCATCCCGGCTTCTGAGATTACTACTTTCAATAGTAAAACACAGAACCGAACACCAATTCATTCTTTCACCCATTTATTCATTCAAGTACCTGTGGTCTACCAAGCTTTATACTAATTGCAAAGGATTAAAAAAACCAAAAGACCTACTCTCACTTCCTGCCCTTGAGGAAATGACAATTTGGTGGGCAGACATACTCATAAATGAATTCTATATCCTATTTAGGAGTTCCGCTAAGTTTAAGTCAAGGAGCATCTAACTCTGGAGGATATGGACATGCCTTCAGTAGGAGTTTGACGGGATAAGAAAGCCAAAATAGGGGCGCCTGGCTGACTCAGTCAGTGGAGCATGGGACTCGTGATCTCGGGGTCATGAGTTGAAGCCCCATGCTGGGCACAGAGATTAAATAAATAAATAAATAAACAAACAAACAAACAAATAATAAATAAATCATCTGAAAAAAACGAATGAAGAAGTGAAGAAACCCAAAATAAAGGACAGGGTAGCCAAGACTTACAACTGCAGTTGCAAAGCTTCACCTTTAAAGGCATGCAGAGTATTCAGGGAACTTAGAGGACTCAACGTAGAGGGCATCTAGAGGGGAAATGTCAGGAGAGAAGGTGGAATGAACATTGCTGTTCAAAGGCCTTGAACATGAAGTTCAGAAATGTGTCCTTCAGGTCATCAGAGGGGAAATACCCCTCCAGGGGAATTTCGGATATATTACAATTTGTTTATCCCTTCACCTGTAAATGGACATTTGTGTTGTTCCTGGGTTTTACTACGGTTTTGACTACAGTTGACTGTTGAACAATGCAGGAGTTAGGGGGTGCCAAGCCTCTCACAGTCACAAATCTGCATATAACTTTCGACTCCCCAAAAGCTTAATTACAAAGAGCCTACTGTTGACCACAGCCTTACTGATAACATGAACAGTTGACAAATATGTATTTTGTATGTTATATGCATTATACGATGTAATTCTGACAATAAAGCAAGCTAGAGAAAAAAGATTAAGAAAATCGTAAGGGAAAACACATTTACTGCATTATACTGCATTCTATCTTAATATGGTATCTTTAAAAATCCATGTTTAATATAATATCTTTAAAAAAATCCGTGTCTAGTTGGACCTGTGCAATTTTTGCCCATGATGTTCAAGGGTCAACTATATTACAAATAATCATGCTATGAATAGCTGTATACGAGTCAGCTTGCTTGCTTTCTTTTCTCTTGGGTGAACACCTAGGAGAGCAATGGCTAGATCATATAGGAGATATATGCCTAACTCTTTAAGAAACTGCCAAACTGGGGCACCTGGATGGCTCAGTTGGTTAAGCGTCTGCCTCCAGCTCAGGTCATGATCCTGGAGTCTGGGGATCAAGCCCCACATGGGGCTCCCTGTTCATTGGGGAGTCCACTTCTCCCTCTGCCCCTCACTCTGCTCATGCACACACTCTCTCTCTCAAATAAATATTTTCCAAAGTGGCTGTGCCTTTTTACCTTCTCACTAACAATGTGTCAGAGTTCTGGAACCCACAATTTCACCAACACTTGGTACCTTGTCTTTCTAACTGCAGCCATTCCAACAGGTGCTGGTTGGATCTCTTGTACTTTTAATCTGCATTTCCCTTATGTCTAATGCTGTTGAACATCTTCTCATGTGCTTATTTCCTATCCATACAACTTTAATGAAGTGCCTTTTCATGTCATTTCATCATTTTTTAAAACTGGGTTGTTTTCTCATTACTCGGTTTTAAGAGTTCTTTATATATTCTAGATACAAGTCCTTTATCAGAGATACGCTTTGCAAATATTTTCTCCTATTCTGTGCCTTATCCTTTCATTCTCTTGACAGTGCCTTTTGAAAAACAAAAGTTTTTAGTTTTGGTGAAGTCCAGTTTAACCGTTTCTGGTTTTACAGCTCATCTTCTAGTGTTGTAGCTAAGATTTTTTTGCCTAAACAAAGGTCACAAATATTTTTCTCCTGTTTTCTTCCAGAAATGTTACAGTTTTTGGCTTTAGATTTAGGCCTGTGATCCATCTCCAGGAGGCATTCTGGACACCTGTGGGGGCCCTTTTGTTTGTCACAGTTGGGAATAGGGCAGGAACACTAGAGGTCCCACAATGTGCAGGAAACACACACATACCATGCCCCATAGAACTGTCAAATGTCTTGCCAAACATTCACATGGGAAAATTGTTTGTCACATAGGTATCTATTTAGCTCTTACTTCAAAATACCAAAAGCTTTACAGAAAGTTTGCACAACAGTACTTAAATCTTTCCTTCTCTCAAATCCAAAGTTTTTCCTTAAAAGCACGTATTTCACTAGGTCTTCTGGTATATCTGTGCCTGTGCATTTACATATCAAATGACATCTTTTATTATACACTAATTTCCTTTCGTTTCTCCTTTTTAATTCAATTATGGCATTAAATTAATGTAGCTGGTTGTATTATCATACGTTAGCAACAAGACAAGATTAAAAACATTGAGCTGAGTGAAAAAAAGAATCAGAATGACATCTGTAGGAATACCACTTATATATTAAAATATTATAATTATAGAATTAAAAGTTTGAGAACCTTGCACACGAATTAACTACACACATTTTTTAAGAATGCATGGAAGAGAATACACATTATACACATAAGAACAGTGTATAAGGGAAGGAGGAAAAGGTCACTGTAAAGACTTTGGCTTTTATTCTAGTGACACGGTACAGCTTTTGAAGGGTTTTGAGCTGAGAGTGGCATGACCTGACTCTACTGAAGAAGGACCATGCTGGCTGCCATGTTGAGAACGGCAGGGCCAGTAGCAGAAGCACAGTTAGGAGTTGACCGCAATGGTCTGGGCAAGTGATGTTTAGACGACGGTAGCAATGGAGGTGGTGAGAAGTGATGGTTTAGACTAGGGTAGCAATGGAGGTGGTGAGAAGTGCAGATTGCAGATATATGCTGAAGGTTGAGCAGACAGGATTTGCTAAAGCACTGAAAGGGAGTGGATCAGAGAGAGCTCAAGGATGATTCCAAGGTTTATGGCTTGAATATTTGGTGGGGTGGAGGAAGACTGGGAAGAACAAATTTGGGGAAGGGGGATGGAGAGAAGTAGGCAAATTCAATTTGAGTCTTATTAATTTTAAGATGTCTAATGGATATCTGAGGGGGTTGCTAAGAGGGTAGATGGATACATGAGTCTGACAGGCAACAGGTCAGAGCTGCAGAAGATAAACTTAGAGATGGTATTTACAACCAGCATGAGGAAAGACAGAAGAGATCCAAAGACAAAAGCCTGGGACACCTCAACAGGGAAGCTCAGAGAAGGAGTTCTTAGGCAGGGAGGAAAACCACCAGGAAAGCATGGTGTCCAGGGAGTCAAGCAAAAAAACAAAAACCCATTTCAAGGAGAAGGGTATGATTAATTGTGCCAAAAGTCGCCAACGGGACAAATAAGATGAAGTGTGAGAATGATCGTTGAATTTGACCAGAGAGACTAGAAGTGGGGGAAGCAGCCAGGCTATGTGGGGAGCCATAAGGCACAGAGACAGGGCTCTCCCATGCTCCCAGGAGGCTTTCACCCCTCTCTTTCCCCTTGCCTTTGCATATGCTGCTTATCTGCCCCTCTTTACTGAGTTGAGGTCTACTTAGCATCTTGACCTCAGTTCTCCCAGGAACCCCTCCCTAACCAGGCACCTGTCTCCCTCCCAGCATAGGTCCTGAGGGCATTTTCCTTTGCTGCAATTGACACAGTGAATGGAGTCTTAGTCTACTTGCCTGCACTCCAGGGGCGAGGACTGCGTCCTTTCACCCATGGACTTACTCCATGTACCCAGCACAGGACCTGGTAAAGAGCAAGCACTCAACAGACAAATAGGAGATCAGGGACGAAAGACACTCACAGGCACTAGTGTGATCAGGTATGGCTACAAATATGATCAAGTGAGATGTGTGTCCAACTCAAAAGGGAGAGTGGGATCTGGATTCCAAGGGAAGACAGGATGGGAATGTCATGAAAGGAAAAGATGTCCTTCCTCCAAAGCAGAGAGCCGAGCTGACTCAGGCATCAGAGACCACTCTAGGAGAGAGCTGACTACAGGGCCCGGAGGAGCACTGTAGGGCTCTGAAATCCTGTCCGCTCAGTTTAGGATCTTGATTTAGGCAGAGAAGACAGCACAGGTGGACTCCATGATGAGAGGCTGGGAAGCCCAGGGACCATTACTGCGGTAAGACATATGTTAGGCTGCAGCACACACACCAAGGAAAGAGAGGTTTTGTTTGGGGACAGAAATCCATCATGCACCGCTGCAAATTAAAAACTGGGAGGGTTAGCAGATAAAATGTTCACCGTTGTAGGAAGAATAATAACCTTAGCAAGTGCCTCTCATGTGCTGTCCGGGAGTTATCTCCCGTGATCCTCAACTCCCCGACTGCCCTGTGTACCATCAGTCTCTCCTATCACCCCATTTATTCCCTGCAAAGTATTTTACCACCATGGGTAGTTACCTTGCTTGTATGTTTCTTTACTGCTTATCATCCACTCTCCCCGTGGGATTTAAGCTCCTCAGGGCAGGAAGCTTGTCTGACCTTACACTATAGCCCTCTGCTAGCAGAGCCCCAGGCACACGGTATACAGAAAAATTAATCAAGAGAATGAAAAAGTTCTGTAGCCCATAGCCTACACCTCACTTAGCAGACTTATCACACTGTATGAAATTATTTTTTATTGAATTCTCTCCTTCTCCAACAGGGATGACAAAGAGATTTCATCACAGGTGCCAACTCAAATATATAGTTAGTGGAAAAATTATTTGATCAACGAGTGAGGGATGTTACAGGTAGAGGTATCAGGAGGGGCAGAATATGTGAACTCGAACAGGCATGTGAAGCAGCAGGGGACCTGGAGACAATATTTGCCTGTGACAATGCCAACTCTGCTCCAGTAAGCTGGGATGAACCCCTGAGATTCTGCCTAACAGGTTCCCTGAAGACAGACTGTCTTACTCACATTTGTATTACACTTTGCATGGTACAAAGCTGGAAGAATGAATGAATATTAAAATGCTGGAATCTGGGGCGCCTGGGTGGCTCAGTAGGTTAAGCGACTGCCTTCGGCTCAGGTCATGATCCTGGGATCCTGGGATCAAGCCCCACATTGGAGGTCCCTGCTCATCAGGAAGCCTGCTTCTCTATCTCCCTCTGACCCTCCCTCTGCCACTCCCCCTGCCTGTGCTCTCCTGCTCTCTCTTTGTCAAATAAATAAAATCTAAAAAAATGCTGGAATCTACTTCCAAAACTAGGGCAAGTGAAATACCATTGTTTCTATCACTTAGTCACCCTTGACCAAGACCCTTCCTGGCAGGCACCTGTTGACCAGGAATGTTCTCTCAGTAGCCCACCCCTGAATACCTGAGGTCTCAATCACACACTGAGCTTTGGGCAGGTCCAAGGGTGGGACAAGTTAATCCCCTCTCCCTTCCCTCCTCTCTGGCTGGACGGGCTTCCGGTGAGGAAACTCCGTCTCTCAGTATGGCCGTGAGGATGGCAGCAGACAGGCCCCAGCACGTAACGATATTAGGATGGTGATGCCACTCAGCAAGCCCCACTGAACTTGAAGACCAGCTCTTGCAGCAGTTTCAGACAGCACTCCTGTGAATGCACCACCTTCCACCCTGGCCTCTACCAGGTACAGCCCTGGGCCCAGGATCACTTCTCTACCAGAAGTGGCCAAAAGCTTCAGTTTAAATCCCATGAGGAGAGGTCTTGGTCCCAACTGCTCAGGAGATCCATGTGAGCCACCAGATGCTCTCTCATGCCTATACAGGTTCATGTGCACACGTGCACACGTGCACGAGTGCAAACATACACGCACACACACACATGCACCCGCACACACACGAGGTCATCTAAGAATGGAAGGCACACCTGGGGTTTCTGAAGTGGGGTGGGTAGAAAGTCTGGAACAATCCTGTCTGCACTCCCATGGCTCTATCCATAAAATCCAATAAAAGTTTAGGCAGAGTTACTTCAGGGGTCAACTACACAGGTCCCTGATTTAACAGGAATGATAAAGTTCACACATCATCTTCACTCGAGTGACAGGCCACAGCTGTGGCTGGGAAGGCAAGTGGGTGGGCTTTGTCTGCTTTCTGGGTTATAAAAGTGGCTTGCACTGGTAGCTCAAGCTCTGAACAAAGGTAGAAAGAAGGCAGTGAAGTAACAGGGGGACTGACTGGGATGGGGATAAAAACCTTTTCCTACAGACAGGACTTTACAGAAATCTTATTTCCTGTATCTTCCCTGTATCTTCCCTACACACATGGCTTTTGCTCTTCATTGGAGTCCCAGGCACTGGCTGAGAGGCACTGGGAAGGCAGGTGGGAGAAGAGGGGGAAGGTGGACAAGTTCTGGAAGCTGGCACAGCGCACCACTGCTCAACAACTGGAGGAGAGTCGCAAAGGTAACCAACAAAATGACTGGGGGTATGGGAGAATGTGGCCTGTAGCCCTGGGGTCTGGGCCAACCCAAGACACAGCACATGGGCCCCTGCACTGGCATAACTGCTCTCTTCTAAATGAGGCGTTGGGCTAAATGCCCTACTCAAGGTCCTCTTTAGCTCTAGCATTCTCTAGTCTCAGAGAAGGAACTCTGGAAAGTGGGGAAAAACCTACGCATGCATGGATTCATGTAAATACACCTACTTATATTCAGAGCCTTGGCCTGAACAGCCAGCAAATCAGAAGAGATGCTGGGAAGTGTGGGGGCTCAAGAGTGGATCTTAGAATCAGAGGGGTTAAGTCCCAGCTCTGAAGCTCACTATAGCTGTGTGACCTCGTGCAAGTGACTTACCCACTCTGATCCTCATCCCTTACCTTTTGAATGGAGCTAATAACACTATTCACCTCTGTGAGGCAGGAGAGAGGCCCCAGCCTCCACCACTTAGAGACTCCTACATACAACAAAGAACTACCAAACTAGATTATCAAGTGTTGTGTATTTTGTGTTTATTTTTTATAAAACAATTTAACTTTAATAACAAAGAGAGAACCTAAGCTAATAGGAAATGCTAAGATCAGTTTCCCGGTTCTGACAGTGTACTACAGTTATGGAAGATATTATCATTGGGGGAAGCAGGGTGAAGGATACACAGAAATTCTCTGTACTATTTGTGTAACTTCCTCTGAGTCAAACTATTTCAAAATAACAAGTTGTTTTTAAAATTAACATACAAAAATATTATTACTGTATATATAACCTTATTTGAAGATAAAGTCAAAAATCTAAATTTGAGGGATGCTGGCTGGCTCAGCTGAGTGTGTGACTCCTGATCTTGGGGTCTTGAATTTAAATTTGAGGCTTAATGGAAATGAGATACACCCTGGAAAAATCTACCCCGATCCTCCCTAACTTGTTCCCCTGAAAGAAGGCCTAGTCATATGAGGCTTAAATTAGATAATACACAGTCTTAGCACAGCATGAGGCACAGAGCCTTGATGCCAGCTTATTTATTTACTTTACAGATTTACTTATTAATTTTAGAGAGAGACAGAGAGAGAGTGCACGCACACATGTGTGAGCAGAGGGAAGGGGCAAAGAGAGAGGGAGAGAGAGATACAGAATCTGAAGCAGGCTCCACGCCTGGCACAGAGCCAGGGCTCGATCTCAGGACCCTGCGATCATGACCAGAGCTGAAATCAAGAGTCGGACGCTTAACTGACTGAGCCACGCAGGAGCCCCTGATGTCTGCTATTTTTAAATACAGTAATTATTATTACCTAAAATGGCCACATAAGAAAATTGCATTCCATTTTTGCAATGCATGCACCACAACTTGCCCATTTTGAAGGGCGCTCTGGATGTAAAGTTACTGACATCAAAAGGGGTTGATAACATATTAAGTGAAAAAAACCAAGTTACAAATTGTTATGAATAGTTTTATCCTATTTTTTTTTAAGATTTAATTTTAAGTAATCTCTACACCCAGTGTGGGGCTTGAACTTACAACCGCAAAATCAAGAGTCACATGCTGTACTGACTAAGCCAGCCAGGCACTCCCATCCTTTCCTTTCGCAAATTAGCATGGTGTGTACCTAAGAGCGCAGGCTATGGAACCAGACTGCCAGGGTTCAGATCCCAGCTTGGCTCCTTACCTATGTGATCTTAAGGTACCTAATCATTCTGGGCCTCAGCTTTCTCATCCATACAACGGGTTTAATAATAAAAACCAAAGGGATTCTTGAGGATTAAATTAGTCTATACTTGTAAAGTGCTGGCAAATAGTAACATTCAAATTTAAGCCATCATCCCTTATCAGATTTTATTTTATATTAATATATGCTCATCAGGAAAGGGTCTAGAAGAACATAAACACCAAGACAGCAGCAGCAATTATCCCGAAAGACAGGAATGCAAAGGACTTCTGTCTCCTTATTTTTGCTATGGTCTAATTTTTCCATAATTAATACAGGTTAAAAAACAAACCTGAAATTCTTAGGATAAAAGATCTTTTTAAAAATTTTAAGATAACTATCTGGTTTCGATATAATCACCTGAAAGAAAACAGGGAGAAGGCGTCTGTAACAAGAACATCAAACAGCAGATCATACCCTCACCTCAGAGACATTTTCTGAGTTTCCTAGTATCTCAGAGCAGCGACTTGGGCACCTCCCCTAGCCCATGGCTCTTAAACAACACGCCCATGCAGGCCACCAATGTGATAGATACATATTTTTAACCACACACGTAATCCAGTGTCCAAACAGACCTCACACACACATATGGACTTATTACCAAAGAGAAGAGATTATAAATGCAGGTTAAAGCTAGTCACGGAAAGTGCCCTGGCAAGTGGCAACCCAAGGCACAAAGAGCATTCTGTGGGTGCCCTGTGCTATATGGTCCCTCTGGAGTTCCCAAGCAGCAACACTTTGACAGTGTAGACCCGTGCCTTCCTTCCCAGAGTGGCTGCCTTCCTGCCCCGACTGCCGCCTCCTTCTTTGGCAACAGCCACAGAGGACCTCCCGTTGAAGGACTGTGACCAGCGGAACTTGATGTCCAGAGGAGGCCGGGAATCCAGCCCCCGCCTCCCCTGGGGCTCACCCAGCGGGCAGGAGGGCCATGTCACAGAGCTGGACCCAGCACTCCAGCCTCGCTCCACGGGCAGAGCCCCAGGCGAGCCACTGCTGGAGAGCTGCCCCAGGTCCACTCGGCTTCGTTACATGAAAATAAAACACCAGCCTGTTCAGGGTCTGCCCGGCACATTACTGGGAGGAAGCTATAAAAGCTGCCAACATGGGTTACCTCAAGCATTTTCCTTCTCAAATACGCCGGGAGCGAGGCACGGCCTTTCCTCTTCTCGACCCCGCCTTCCATCTTTTCGGAAAAGACTTTCTGTGTCTGTGTTTATTGACGTCCTGGCCTCTTGGCTGTTCCAGCTGTGCAAGAGCGATTCTCCCTCTTCGCCATCCAAAGTGGCCCCTGTTCCGACCCACTGCCCATAACGTGCACTTCCAGACCACACGGCCCACTGGCTTCTCAAAGTCTGGCTCGGAAACCAAATAAAAAGCTTTTCATTTACACTCCAGTTTATGGTGCAGCAGCTCAAAAGCCTTATTTCCATGTCTTACACACAATTCCCACCTGAACAAATTTATTTTAAGTGCCACTTTTCCATTTGGGGATTAGGAAACCGAGAGGAGGTCTGAGGGCTACCCCACAGGCACCCCCCCACGTCCCCCACAGGATGCTCCAAGAAGGCAGGGGTCAGCGTGTCTCCTCAGGGACCAAGAAGACGGAGCGCTGCCAGGCCCGTGAACAACACCCACCCAGTCCCCGTCCCTGGGCAGCTGCTCACAGCCGGCACCCTCCCCTCAGCCACCGCCTGCAGCCAACCCTCAGGCTTCATCATAGTTGAAAGCATGGCCTTCCACTCCTGACTTCCGATCCCAGCTCAGTAGGTCCTAGGGGTGTATCCTCTGACAATACCTGGGGAGGGGGCTACTGACTGAAAGGGAGGACAAAGTATCAAGTGCTTACTGCAGTGACGGGCACAGAGAAACCCCGTCAGACAGCACCATCATCACTTGAATTCGCTTTTCAACGTGTGAAGCCCATGTTCACACCAGGTTAGGTATAAGCAAGACAGACACGGTTCCTGGCCTGAAGAGCTCATGGTATGGGGATAAAACAGACCAACAGTCCTACCCTGTCTAAGGACTGCCACGAGAGCCGTGTGCACACATGATGCAGACATGATGCTAACTCCTCCCTGAGATCTGGAAATGATGGTTGCTACAAATGGTGAGAAGGCCAATGGCATCTGGTAGCTTCCAGCCTGACCTCATTTCCCACATCCTCCTCCCCCACTCCCGTGGGCCTTCTTGCTCTACCCGAGTTAGTTCCACTCACAGGCCTCTGCCTGGAATGCCCCCCACAACATGCTCATGATTGGCGCCCTTACTTCACGAGGGTCTCAGCTTACATGTCCCCTTCCTGGTCACCCCAAAACATTCCTCTGTCCCTTTCCACTGCTTTATTGTTCTTCATTCCCCAACACTGCATTCAAATCTATGTGCTTACATGTTTCCTGTCTGTCCTCCCCACTAGAATATGACCCCTGTGAGTGTGCAGATTTTTTGTTTGTATATCACTGTGACCTCTGAACCTAAAACAGTGCCAGAATCAACAAATTATTAATGAGCCACGGATAAAGGGTCCGGACATTGAGAGTCCCTCCTGCCCCAGCAGGAACTCTGGACCCTGCCCCTATCTGCCGGGCTGGGTTCCCTCAGGAGGTCCTACTAGGCCCAAATGAGCCCCTATTCTGGTCTCTCCTTTTTTTTTTTTTTTTTTTTTTTTTTTAAAGTTTTTTTTTTTTCTTTCGGAGGAAGAAGCAGGCTCATAGCGGAAGAGCCTGATGCGGGGCTCGATCCCATAATGCCGGGATCACGCCCTGAGCCGAAGGCAGACGCTTAACCGCCATGCCACCCAGGCGCCCCCTGGTCTCTCCTTTTGGCCCATCACTAGGAAGAGCAGAATGGAACCACTCTGGGAACACGGTACCCAGCCAGTCTTCTCCTTGTCCTGCCAATCTTCGGTGGTTATGTTTCTGATAAACAGCTCCAAGCAACACATGCCAGGACTAACAAGCAACACCAAAGGTCACTCCTATGTCTGACAGATTTGCCCTCTAGAGTCTGCCCTTCCCAAGGAACAATAAGGAGATCAAGTGAATGAGAAAGGGCCTGGCAACCCCCATATGAACCACAGCAGCCACCGCCAACTGAATGCTCATCGCCCCCCAGGGCCTGTGCCAAGGTTCTGCAGACCTTCTCTCATGACATCCTCACACGCTACCCTGGAATAGTTACAGCTCCCTCATTTTACAGAGGAAGAACCAAAGATCACAGAGGTTAAGTTATTTCCCATGCTCGCACAGCTAAGTACTATCATTGTCAGGATTTGAACCCCAGTCTGTCCGATTCCAAAGGCCATGCCTTTACCCACTATTTCCCTGTGCCTCAGCACTGCCCACCACATTCTCCCCTAGCGTGGGTCTGCCTCCCTGATCACCAACAGTGCCCAACAGGGCAGACAGCCTGGGCTCTGGGCCAGACTGGCCTGGACTCCAATCCCCGCCTTGACATTTCCTGTGTGTTTCAGCAGGTAGTCACCTTCTCGAAGCTTCAATTCCATCTGCACAGTAGGGTGAAGGATACCTACCTGAGATGGGAAGTGTGACCAAAATAAACATCCATCACGTGCACAGCAAACACTGCACAGCCAGTGAGAAGCACCTCAGGACCAAGGCTGTATTGGCCACAGCTAGCGCCGCACTCCTCCCAAATGGGTCCTGCCTAGTGGCCACTGAGGCCTAAGTCAGAGGCTCCCTCTCTGCCTCACAAAAGAGCCCTCCCCCACCAAGAGAGCACAATGCACACGCCCCACCAGCACCTATTCAGTGCCAGACCCATTTAGGTACATGAGTTCTCATCTCTACTTGCATGTCAGTATCACCCGTGGACAAATTACATGATTTATTAAACCAATGTGCTCAACGTCTCACAGCTGGGGCAGAGATTTGAACACAAGCCTGCCTGACACCAGGCCACCTTCCATGCTGATGCTTCAACATACCCACCCGGTGACCAGTGCTAGACACCGTAGAAATTTTATCTTTCAATAGGAAACTATGGCACAGCCCTGTGGGTATCAAATTCTGGTCTGGTTCACTGTCCTGGAGCTACTTATCACCTCTTGGTAAAATGACTTTTTACTTTGTTACCTACCTGTCAACTGGACTACATCCTGCCATCTTGCACATTTTCTCACTCCTTAGCAAGTTCTCAATTATTGTTTCCCATATTTCTCCCACTCTCCTGACCTGGCTTCACTGAGAGCTACAACTTGATTGCGAAGCTCCTCATGGGAACTCCACGGGGGTCATAACCCACCTTCCCCGCCAAGATCTAAAGAAACCCGGCAGGCTGAAGCTGGACAACCTGATAAAAACTTCAAAGGACTGCTCGCCACTGCAGATCCCCTCGTTCTAACAGTTTGCATCATCCAGCAAATGTCCTCAACCACAAGGCCCAACAGATGGCCCTGCTGATAATCAATGAACAAAAGGCAATAGAACGAGAAATGAACTTAGATCATTCTGAGAAAAGAACCGGGTCTCTTCCGTCCCTGAACACAGCAGGGACTGACCAAGACTCTCTCCTTGATCAAACTTGAATCAGGCTTCTCTGAGCCCTCTTCTCTACCAGGCTTCGATTTGGCCCTCATCTCTCCGGGCCTACACAGCCCCATCTTGGTCAGAATCTGCTCCATTGGTTTAGCGAGAACCCCCTACTTTGATGAGTAAGTATCCCCTATGCTTGAGATCTCCTCTTAGCCATTCTGCATCCACTAAGCCTCCCATTCTGTTCTTTGGCGAGCAGTCTCCACTTGTCCTTGTTATATTCAGAACTGATTCTCATCTCTCTCCCCTGATGCAATACTCTTTTTGTGAGAGCCCTGAATAAAATCCACCTTATTTTAACCAGTGTCAGAATAATTTTCTTCTTTTTTTTTTTTTTAAGATTTTATTTATTTATTTGACAGAGAGACAGCCAGCGAGAGAAGGAACACAGGCAGGCGGAGTGGGAGAGGAAAAAGCAGACTCTTAGCAGAGGAGCCTGATGTGGAGCTCGATCCCAGGACTCTGGGATCACGGCCTGAGCCGAAGACAGATGCTTAACGACTGAGCCACCCAGGTGCCCCCAGAATAATTTTCTTGAACAATATACTAAGGCCTGCTTCAAGGAGGAAGGCTTCCCCTTCGTGAAAATTCTCCATTCACATCCCAGTCAAACACCACCCCCAGATCTCCTCCAAGAGCTACCTCTCTCTCCCTGAACACAAGCAAACCTATGGCAATGACTGCATTGGTTTCCCTGCCACCACCCTGGGGATCATCATCTCTAACAGGCTGCCTGCTAGCCCGCTACCTGCCCCACTGGCTGCCAGCCCCCCGCTTCACGACAGTCCATTCACGCAGAGAACACAGCTATGAAAATACAGAATTGCATTTCCCTTCTGGAAACGCCTCTGAGCTAAGTATTACGTGGGATGTGATGGTGTTCGTCTACCAGCACAAGAGGGAGGGTAAATGCAACACTGAGACACGAGGAGACTGCTAGGAGAGAGCCAATGCGTCAGCAAGAGCTAAATTTAGCAACTGAAGCCTCGATCTTCACTCTCTCAGGAAAAAGAGCAGCAGGAGAATGTATGAGCATATTTATATGAAAGAACCTTTTAGAGGTAGAGAGAATCCACATCCTAAGTGACCTGCTGCAGAATGAGGGTGGAGAAGGAGCTCCCCTGGGGAGCCTGGCCCCAGGTCAGGGGAAGGGCTCCACTCCCCTGGCCCAAGGAACTAAATGCCCCCCAGAGGAACGTCCCTTTGGACCCCATTACGGCATAGTACAAAGGAAGCTGCAGACTGGGAAATTCAAATGTTAACTGCTGGGGGCAAAGGGAGCAGGTGGATTCTGAAAAACTGGAACTTCTGGAAAAACCTGTAACAGCTTTCAAATAGATTTTGCTTTCTAGTAGAGTGGCTTCTATAAAAACAGTCATCATCTAGGCACCAAAGCCTGGGAGAAAAGACAGAGAAGCCCAGGCAATGCAAAATAGTGCTGGAGCTCAGGCCTCAGCTCTGCATGTAGCCAGCTTTGTGGGGTTGAGCCAGGTACCCCCTCCAGGCTAAACACAACTGTCTGTGAACCCAAGGCTGTGCTCTAGGACATTTTCACATCCTAAGAGACTATATATTTCTGGATCTATACTGCATAGACAAGGGGGTGGGCAGCATCAGATTTCCCTCCCTGCCACCCCCTGCCCGTTCCAATCAAGCATTCTACCTTGTCGTCAATAAAAGATCTATTATTAAAACACTTCACCACACTCTTAAAAATATATCGGTACCCACAAAGGGCTAATATTTTTACTATAAACAGAGTCCTTATAAATTAGTAAGAAAAACAGAAGCACTCCAACAGGAAAATGAATAAAGGGTGTGAAGAGCAATTCACACACACACACACACACACACACACACACACACACAACCAAACACACAAACATCTATTAATTTTATGGGGAAAAAAAAAGTTCAGCTTTAATGTAACCAGGAAAAGGCCATATTAAAATAAAATTGAAAGAGCTTTTCCCACATATCAATTGGCAAGTTCCTAAAAATCCAGTAATACCCAGCAAGGGCCAGATGCTGAGAATTATGAAGCCCCATGCACCACCTCCGCCTGCTGCTCCCCCTGCTTGTGCTCTCCCTCTTGCTCTCTCTCTCATTCTCTGTCAAATAAATAAATAAAATCTTTAAAAAAAAAAAAGAAAAAAGGATGGACACAAAGATATCTGTAAGGATTTAGCCACCTTTTGTTTTATAATCCTAAAAAATTACAAACAGTCTTCTACCTAATAAAAAGAATACATCTAAATGGTAGAATGTAACAATTAAAAAATCAAGCTGTAAAAAAGATGTAAAAATACATAGGAAAATGTTTCTACCATACATTAGGTGAAAAAACACAGATTCTAAATCTATATATACAGGAGAGTCAAATTTTATTTATAGTCTATCTCTCTCTCTAATATATTTAAAAGTACACACAGGCACACTGAAATCAATACTGGAAAGAAATACACAAAAATGCTGCCCATGTTATCTCTGGAGATAGCATGATCATGGGTGGTGTTTCCTTATATGTACTATGCTGTTTTTTTAAAAATTCTTAAACAGGTAAGTCATTACTTTGTATTCAGAAAAGCTCTACATTATTTTGAAAAAAAAAAAAAAAAGATTTTTGAAGAGGTGGTCTTTCCTTTTTTCCAATACATGAAAGGCACTGAACAACTCTAGACAGAAGCTGCCCCAGACCCCTTGCTCAGGCTAGCATTCAGAAATCTCCTTCCACATCCCTCTCTCTGACCCCTAATGAACTCTCAGTCCGTAGACCCTACTTTTATGCTTCTGCTCACCCTCTTTTACCCAAAATGATCTGTCATCTGACATTTATGCAAAGGTCAGCTCAAAGCCCAAGTCCACAACAGACACTGAGTGATTCTCCAGTTTATCCCAGCCTTTTACCTTCGAGCAAATAAAGCTATAGAGTGCTAATGGTTTTCATGAGAGTGTCACCAAAGGAGGCTGTTACCTCCGCTGAGCCTCTCACAACCCCTGAAGTGAGCAGCTGCAGCACTGAGGCTTACCAAGCTGAAGGCAAGAGCCTGGAGCTGGCTTATAGTCCAGGGCTTCCCCAATCCCTCTGCCTGCTGACTCCAGGCCCTCCTCAGCCAGCCAGGGAACCCCCACTGGGAGGAGATGCCACCCTAGTGTCCCCAGCCCCATCTGGCCAGGGGCATGCCTGTCCGCCCATCCCTCAGTCTCCCTCATCCCCATCTCAACCCTTTATCCCCTCTCCTGCTTCTGTAATAAAAAGGTTCAGGGGAATTAAAACTTCCTCTCACAATTCATTAGGTTAGTTAAAATGGTCTAATCTTCTGCTCTCCTATTTCTCATTTCAACCAGAACACTGTGAGTCAGAACTTGCTCAGCTGTGATTGACAGAAGCCACCAAAGTCAGCCTGGCTTAAGTGGGGGGGAAATGGAATTCATTAGCTCATGTCACTGGGGAGTCCAGGGTGATATCTAGCTTCAGGCATGGCTAGATCCAGGGGCTCAAATATCAGTGCTCTATCTGTCCTGCCTTCTCCATTCGAAAAGCAAGATACCCACTAAAAGCCTCACACTCACATCCTACCAATCCCAGCAAAAATAGACCACCATCTTCCTCCATAGCTCTGGCAGCAAAGCGCAGGAGAGGACGCAACTGGCTGAGATCACATGACCACTCCCAGGGACACAGGGCAGGGGTCAGCCCCACCAACTACACAGGAAAAGGTGTTCTCTTCCTAAAAGGGAGTGGGAGATCCTGGGAATGAAATCAACAACAGATTTCCACCTAAACAAATCTCTCCCACTTTAAGAACAAGTCAGTTTCTTGGCACAGGCGTTCAGTGGCAGCGGTAAGCCTGAGTGACACCATAGGGCTGGGGTCACTTTGCCACCAGGCAGAGTGAATTATTAGCTAACTCTCACAAGAAATGCTCCAATACTATAACATAAATCCAGATGAGAACAGGGCATGTTTTAGTTAAGTTTACTGAAGTGTGATTTACATACAGAATTCACCCTTTTTAGTAAAGAGCTCTATCAATTTTCATAAAGGCAAAGAGTTGTGTAACCACCACCACAGTCAAGATAGAGACCATTTCCATCACCCTGAACAGCTGTTTTGTGCCAACACCTTCCCCCACTCCCAGCCCCTGGCAACCTCTGATTTGTCTGACGTCCTTGTAACTGTGCCTCTTCTAGAATATCATGAAGTTATTCAGTGTGTAGCCTTTGAGTCTGGCTTCTTTCACTTACCATAATGCTTTTGAGATTTATCTCTGTTGATGTATATATCATCAGTTCATTCCTTTTATTGTTGAGCGTCACTGATATATATATATACACACACACAGAAACGCACACCGAGATTTTTAAAAATTCACCTATAAAAAAGCTGTATCTAAAATACTGATAAGACGTATCATTTTATGTACCACTTCAACAGATATTTAAATTTTCTCTGTGTGCCTAGAAACGGGGATTACATCAGGAAGCGAGACAAAGTCTTCATTCCCGCAGTCCATCCATTTTATTTATTTTTTTTTAATTTTTTTTAGTCCATCCATTTTAAAGCAAAGAGACAGAATAAATGTTTATCCAGCAGTGAGAAATGACATGAGGCAAAACAGAACAGTACAAAAGACGGAGCGGGTGGCACTGTTGCCAAAAGGTAGTCAGCGAAAGCCTCTGATGGATTCAGAGGGAACAAGGACCAGAAGCCTTGAGGGGACTTACACGAAGAACATTCCAAGCAGAAGGACCCAGCAGAGCAGAGGCCTGGGGCTAACCCGGCTTGGAGTGTTTGAGCAGCAGCAAGCTGACTCAAGGCTGCGATAAGCACAGCAAGGTGGGAGATGAAATGGGAGGAAGGCAGAGCCTCACAAACCTACGCAAGGCCTTTGGGTTTCACCCAAGTGAGGTGGGAAATGACTGAATCTAGACCTACACCATTTGCCTTCTCCACGCAGACGTTCAGGTGGCTGGGACCTCTGGAGATGGTTGCATAGCCTCTAAGTAACAGCAACAACAAACCCAGTCTCCACACGCACCACCACTCGGCATTTCATAGAGGAGACCTCCTGGGACCTATGACACCACCTCACTATCATCCTCGGCCTCCCAGCAGGACCGGCCACATAATTTCCCAGTTCCACGTAAGGTCACCAGATAAAATACAGTGGAATCTGAATTTCAGATGCACAATGAATAATTTTTAATTTAAGTGTGTCCCAAATATTACACACGATATATTTCTACAAAAAAAATGAATATGAGGGACTCTGCGTTCAATAGTTAAGAATTTCAAGACAGTGGAAGCAGAGCATTGAAGCATGAAACCCTTCTAAGTGCAGGGACATGCGTGGCTATGCTGGATGGAGCTGCGCAGTGGAGCTGCTCCCCCTCTCCCCAGTCAGTTCTCTTGTCTCTATGGGAAACAATTCGGGGCTCAGCCTCCCTAAACATCTGACCTACCGCCTCCTCCTTCCGCTGCCTTACAGAGCAAACCATCCAAATGGAAACTCAAATTCTCGGTCCCACACACTCTCCCACATGTGCATCCTCCTTGCCTCTTCTGCACCTGCTCCAATGGGAGCCACATCCTTCCCTCGGACACAGTACCCTCCCCATCTGAGCCCTGAATCCCACCCGCTCCTGCCCCCGCAGGTGCCTGCACTATTCATTACCCACCTCTTCTCTGTCTCTACAACTTCTGGTCTACCAGAATTCTCACCGGCAATTCAACACGCCCAAGTCTTCCCTGTTTGCTTTTTTTTTTAAACTTTCCTTGGATCCTCCCATAGCTCTATAGCTGCCACTACCCTTCCATCCACGTCCCCTCTACTCTCCCACATGCCAGTGTCCTGTCAACTTCCTGCTACCAGGTTGTGGCACTCTGACACACCCCTCACTACAATCATCAATTACCTCGGAACCCATTTCTCAGGCCTTACCTTTCCTCCGAAGCCGTCTTTCCTTGGCTTTAGTAACACCAAATTCTCCTGAATTCTTCTATTAGAGGCAGCAATTTCCCAGTTTCCTCTGTGGGTCCCCTTTCCTTATACACTCGGATTCTGAGGCTTGTCCTAGACTCCCTTTTCACATGTTACGTGTTCACCCACAGTAGAATCCAAAGGTTGTACACGAGGAAGCCCACATTTCTCTAGCGTAGACTTCTATCCTGAGTTGCAGACTCTAAGGTCTACAGGACAGCTCTACTATATGTCCTTGAACTTGACATGTCCGACATCAGACTTAAAAAAAAAAAAAAAAGTGGACTCATTCTCCTCTACCCTCTCCCCTGGCACCACCTCCTGTTTTCCGTATCTGAATGGCAGTTCCACCAACTCATTTGCAAGGCATAAATTCAGGTGTTATCCTTGATTCTTTCTCCTTTACTTTTATATCACCAAATCTCATCAATTCTGCTTTCTAAGTATCTTTTGATCGCACACATTCCCTTCTCCCTCCCGTTTCAATTAGCACTATGTCTGCCGCACTAGAGTCTTTCAACAACCTCCTAGCCCATGCCTCTTTCTAATCTTGTCACCTCCTATCTCCACCCAGCAGCCCAGCTGTGTCCGTTCTACAGCCCCATTCCCCAGTGCTCCCCTTCACATAATATGCTCAAGGTTCCCATGATGTTTTCAGTTCCCAGCTAGACCATGCCATCTCCTTTTCCCTCTGGGCTTTATGCACCTGCTGTTTCCTCTGCCTGGAGTGCTCCTTCCAGCCCTCTTTACTGCCTCACTCCCCAACAAGGCTAACTCCTGCTCAACAGCCAGGGGAAGCAGTAAAGACAGTGGTCAAGACATATTCCAAGTAAAAAAAAAAAAAAAAAAAAAGACATACTCCAAGTCAGGCTTCCTGAGTTCCAACCACAGTTCCACCTCTTTCCAGGTACATGACTTTAACCTTCCCAAGCTTCAATTTCCCTTCCAGAAAAATGAAAATAATAATAGAGGACACATCATTGGTTGAGTACCCAGCTATCTCCATTCTTCCTCACTAACAGAACCCAGTTTCCTTCAGAGGCCACATGCTCGTTTCAGGGAATCCATCATAATTGGTTTAAGCAAGTTATAGAAACCCATCTTCCTTTTGCCTGTGATTAATCCTGGCTAATACGACTTTAAAAAGAAGTCGGCTAAGGACTTCTGGAAACACAGGACTACCCTTAGAACCAGGCAAGAGAGGTCCCTGCCCTGAGCCCTGTGCTTTAGAGGGTCTCACCTATAACAAACACACATGTAAAAGCTAAAGAACACAGGGGCACCTCTGTCCCTGAGGATCACACAGCATGACTTATATCCCTCAGCATCTGCTATGATGACCAACACCATTCAGATGCCAAAGCAACACTTCCCACCTCTAGCCCTACGTCCTCAAAAAAAGGTAGCTGCATCCCAAATGAGAAAGTTGTGGATTGTGCTTTGGCCACCACCAGAGATTGACACTGCTATGACTGTGAGGAGGACCTGAGTGCAGGAGCCCTCACACGAGAGAGAAGACAAATGAGCCTGTTGGGTCCTTCCTCTCAGCACAAAGACAGCACATTCTTGGAAAACAAAGTATAGGATCTCACAAGTCCTGAATATCCATTTTCTTGCTTCTGTTCCTACTCATGGTTCCAGAGCTACTCACACATCTGAGCTACATTAACACCAGTTGCACACATTGGTAGAGGAACAGTTTGCAAAATTACATCCTATTGCATGTATGTGCGCGTGTCATACCTGCAGATACTCCTCCTCCCACATACATATGAAACAGAGCATGCATGAAGCATAATGCTAATTCTTTATTTTGCAAATGAAATGGACATTGAGCACCAAAACTACAGATACTAAATTCTTATAAAAAACTCAGATTTGGGGTGCCTGGGTGGCACAGCGGTTGGGCGTCTGCCTTCAGCTCAGGGCGTGATCCCGGTGTTGTGGGATCGAGCCCCACATCAGGCTCTTCCGCTATGAGCCTGCTTCTTCCTCTCCCACTCCCCCTGCTTGTGTTCCCCCTCTCGCTGGCTGTCTCTATCTCTGTCAAATAAATAAATAAAAAATCTTTAAAAAAAAAAAAACTCAGATTTGACTTTGAAAAATTTGAAATGGCTTCTTAGCTTTAAAATAATTTTGATTAAAAATTTAACACCAATTATAAATTTTATTTTGGTCTTTACTTTTCATCAATAAAATGTGAGCATTTTAAAAGGAAAATACCTTGCTAAAAAAGATAATTTGAATATTATCTTATTTGAATATAATGGCATAATTTTGCATACAAGTTAAATGCTCTTACGCTTGCATTTAAAACCAGCACTGCACAATATAAAGATAAATGGTAAAATTGTGGCAATAAATTAATATTGTAATTTCTTTTCTTAGAACATTAAGTAGCAAATAAATTGCCATAGTCAAAAGAAAAATTACAAAGAAAGTAAAAAGCTTTACATTTTAGTGCCTTAAATGGCACTTTTTTCCTGCTTCTTAAGCAAGGAATCCCCCATTTTCATCCGCACTAGGGCCCATAAATTATGCAGCCAACCCTGATGGTGGAGTAGAAAGAGAACAAGCATCTGAGTCCTTAATGTCATTGGTGAGCCACTGCCAACCTATGGACTACCAATCCCATTTTCTTTGTTTTGTCCACAATAAACACCATTGTGACTAAAGCCACTGTTAGAAAAGGTTTCTCTTACTTGCAACCAAAAGCACTCCTAACCAATAAACTACTAGCCACCCCATGGTTGTTTTGAGGAAGGAATGAGGTAAGTCAACTGACCAGTAAACAGGTCATTTTCAAGCACTGAGTATGAGCGGGCACTATAGTGGTGGAGCTCTCGCAGCCGTGCTGGGCACATAGCGGGTTTCCATACGACTCACCACCCCGACACAGCACTTTTCAGAGTAAAAGAGGGAACAAATAAAATGATGCCAGGACTAAAGGACGGTACCAGGCCAACTAATAAGAGTAAGCACTCAACAAATGTTAGCTCTTCTTATTCATGGATTAACTTAAACATCACTTCTCCAGGAAGGCCTTCCCATTCCCCAAGTCTGCATGACAGACCTGTGGCACCCTTTGTGTCCTCGAACACAGCAATTCCCACAGACTGTAGCTCCAAAGCCTTTGACTAGCCCATCCACCACACCGGACTGCAGTTCTAACAAGGTGGGGACTCTCTCTGTCCTGTCCTCTGTGGTATCCACAGGGTCTCACAAGTAGCAGGCACTCAATTAATACTTGCTAGCTGAAATTATCCAGTCTCCTGTGTATACACTTGCCTAACCCTGGTGATTTCACCATGAATTAAATGCTCTTATATTTGCATTTGGGTTCTGGGGAAGCAAGACCTGTATTTTATTCCCAGATGTGTCCCCTCAAGTCCTATATGCAGTGCCCAGTAGGTAATGGTACTCAAGTGCTATGTGCTGCTCTTCCAGAATCTCTCCAATGGCCAGATCATGTCTGTGGTGATGTGAACAACAGACAGGGAGGCAGAACCTACTGCTCCCATTGCATATCATCTACCACATTATCTAGCTCTAGAAGTTCAGAATGGAGAATCAAGATGGGAGATCCCATTCTAGGCACATGGACCATATTTCTGTCCTGTCAACTAATTTTTAAATTAGGTCTTTCTTGCCGTAGCAAGATGTATCTTACAGGCACGGAGGAGAGCCCAACATAATGTCTCTCCCTATCCACAGGGAACTTGAGCTTACAACTATTAGCACCTCCCTCTTCCCCTTCCTGAATCAGCTTGCTGGGGCTGTTGACTCAGTAAGCCAACTGTCCAGAACATTCTTCAGAATCAGCATGCTAGAGGCAAGCAGTGGACCAGACCTGGGCGCTCACAATCCCCGCCCAAGAATTAAGAGACAGCCCCAACACAGGCTCCAAGGAGTCAGAAAGGAAGGACAATAAAGGAAAACACAGAGGCTGCGTGCTCTTCCCTTTTCACATGCACTCACCCCATATTCCCTTTGGGGAACAGATAAAACAGCAGGCAGTTCAGCTGGCCCTCCGTGGCTAATCACTGCCATCAGACTCCACCGGCAGAGCCCCCTTCAGGGTTCAGGGGAAGGAGAACTATGCTCTGGACATTCTTCAGCAAAAAGGACCAGCTGTGGTTTGGGGACTAACCTCACACCAGGCATCTAGCTTCCCACAGCCATGCCAGGGACCCCCCTCTACCAGGGACCCTGCGGCAGCCAATCAAATACACCAGAGCCCACTTTACATCACCACACTCACCGGCTTCTCTAATGCAATCACTCCAACAGAGTGATTAACAGAGGGGCTAAAAATCATTCAGACATCTGAGCTACTCCCACAAAACACTATCATTTTTGTTTTTCCCACATTGTGTACCCACGATTTCAGAAACACTCCTTACCTTTCACTACTCAGAAAGCCTCTTTCTCCACCTGGTAAGGGATCCTTCATCTTGACCCCCTCTTTAATGCAGAAGTCACTGGAACAGCGATTAAACCTAAAATGAAATTTTGAGTTAATTATCTATCTTTAGACTTACAAGAAGCCTCTGTGATGAAAAGTGGATTTTTTCTGGAATCTTGTGGATTCATCCTGATATCCTACTTTCCTACTCTCTCTTAAAAAAAAAAAAAATTTTTTTTTTTAACTTCACTAGGAAAAAAATAAATGAACCATTTCTGGTTGTGGGAGGGGGTAGGGGGAAACAAGCAAATACAGTGAGGTCTCCCTGGCCCCCATCTGTTCCAAATCTTCTCCTCACAGGATGTAATGTCTGAAAAGCAAGAAAAATATTCCTTCCTCTTCCAACATTCAGCAAGATCTTGCATGCAAAGAGAAGAATGTCTGGTTACTCTGTGGGTTTTCATCTGCTTTTTAACTCACATGTTGCCGAGTTACACTGGCCCCTCAATCCCATTTCCCCCACTTCCCAAAGAAAAGCAGTGGGATGGCTGGGAGGCCGCAAGGTCCACCACTAGCAAGGAACGTCCTGGTTCTGGCAAAGCTCCCTCCCCTCCACCAACCCCTTTGGCACAAAGGATTAGTTCTAAGTCTGGCCAATGACTTCTGCAGATTTCTTAGCTGAAGACTTGCCAGAGGGATGCCTGGGCCCCCAGAGGAAGTGGGCCGGCCCCAAGAGTAAAAGGAGTGGGCTCCGAATCCTGAACTTCTTGTTCCGCGCGCTCACCCCCTGCTTCCAGGCACTTTGCGCGCGGATGCCCACACACAGCCAACTCCTGGACGTCTGAACAGGAAGGATGTTCCCCAGTAGCTCCCAACAGCCATCACTGATGCCTTTCCAGGACCAGGAGGGTGATATTTATAGGAATGGCAGCCAGCCAAACCAGGCCAGCTCCAACTTTATTTCAACCAACCCTCCTTGCGTTTTCTGTAGTTCTCCTTTGAGTTAAACGGGGAGGCATTCCTCCCTTTATTGCTTGATTTTTACTCAGGGAAGGAGATATGACTGAGAAACACCGACTAAAAAGATGGAAAAGGATGTTCATGGTCCGCCCCTCCCCCTCAGCTCTCAGTCTTCCTCCCCTGCGCCCCCCCAGCCACCTCCACCTCCACCTTCTTCATCTCCCCAGACACTCACCTTGGCACATGCTCCTTTTAGTGCCCGGGCAACACAGAACCCCTTGCAGCCCTCAAAGTAAGCAAAATTCCCTCTTAACCTGGGCCCAGATTATCCTTCCTGCCACTCCCTCACCCCTTCTTAGCACATCCTACAAGAAAGACCCTGCAGGGTCCACCCACCCCCCACACACCCTTTCTCTGAGCTTCCTTCCTTCCACTTTTCCCCTAAAGAGCTCTTCCTCCTCATGGTTGCTCAAACACACCAAACCACCCCTTAGGGCCTTCCCGCTTGCTGTTTCCTCTACCTGGGACACCATCTCCTGGGGTGTTTGAAAGTCTGGCTCCTTGACACCATCTACATTGCTGCCGGGAAATTACCTTCCTCAAGGGGCCTTGCTAACACTGTCTAATAAAAAGCAGCCCCCATCTCTCTCCAGCTGCTCTCTCCCACACGTGCTTTATTTTAATTTATAGCACCTTTTGCCACCACCAAACACTCTCCTTGACCAAACTTTTGTGAGGCTCCTCTGAGCCCTTGTCAACTAGGCCTCCATGGCGGGCCCTCAACAGAGAGTCCTGCTAAGTGAGCCCCTACTCTTGATATCTGACCAAATTCCTCCACCCTCGCCTCTGCTGTTTAACTGCTTGGACTGCCTTCTTCAAGAATCCTGATGATTTAACAAGAATTTCCCCACCCCTAGGGGCGCCTGGGTAGCGCAGTCGTTAAAGCGTCTGCCTTCGGCTCAGGGCGTGATCCCGGATCCCACATCGGGCTCCTCCGCTGTGAGCCTGCTTCTTCCTCTCCCACTCCCCCTGCTTGTGTTCCCTCTCTCGCTGGCTGTCTGTCTGTCACATAAATAAATAAAATCTTTAAAAAAAAAAAAAAAAAAAAGAATTTCCCCACCCTTGATGTCTCCTCCATCCACCCCCCCCTTCTCACTAGAAATGTCCGGCTATCTTTGCTATATTCAGCACTGAGCTCACTCTCTTTTCCCTATGGAAACAGTCCTGATCAAGCCTTCCTTACTGTTTTAACCTGTGCCACAGTAATTTTTCTTCAACACCACCTCGCAGGCGATCTCGTCGTTCATCTGTCTCTCCCCACTGGACTGGCAGGGTCTGCATGCGTTCTGCCCTCCACTAGCCTCCTAGCTTCTAGAGCAGCGTCTGACATCCAGCAGACACTCAACAACTCTTTGCTGAATGAACAAATCTAGCTACTTCCACTTGTCTCTCACTGTCCGTTTACCTGCCCCCTCCTCTGGGAAATCATTCCTGAATCTTCCAAGGCTTGACCCTGGACCTCACCTAGCAGTGATCCTACTGATCACAAGGGATAAGTCTCTAGTCAAATATGTATAGTAACATATACATCGATATGTATGTTTAATTTGCTACCTATACAACATACTGATATACAGTACAAAGCAGAGAAGTCTATCTTGACCATCTGCCCTCCTTCCCTTCCACACCACCCCACTTCTAGTGTTTTCTCCATCTATACAGCCAGACACACGTGTGTGTGTGTGTGTGTGTGTGTGTGTGTGTGTGTTTCCTCCTCCAACCCATAGACACTGCCTAACCCCTAACAGGGGTTTAATTAAAAAGGGGGAGGGGAATGCTTGATATCTGGGTGGTGAGTTCAAGCCCCACATTGGGCATAAAGCTTAAATAAATAAATAAATAAATAAATAAGGGAGAAAGAGGAGCAGTGTGGGGCTGAGAGCCAGGTCTCTGCTCTCCAAAACCAAGCCCAGCTTGGCCCCCATCTTCCTGGCTTTGTCCATCCACAGGAGGAGAGACGCCACACCACCGTCTGCCCTGCAAGAGGAAGGTAAGTCTACCACACTTACAGAGCCAGCGCGGATCAGGGCAGCAGCCCTAAGCCCACTGCTCAAAGTGCTGCTCCTGAAAGGCATGAGGGTTCATAGGCCCAGAAAGCCATGGGAGCCAGGACCCTATTGCTGGTGAATTCCAGCCTGCTTGGAATCTCGGGGTAAGGGGAGGACGGCGGATATGTGTGTGGTAGCATGGGGGTGGGGAGAGCTGATTGTAGAAACAGCCCAAGTAGGTTTCCACATAAAGGAAAAGCAAACAGAGGAAGGCTCTTCCTCAGCCCTGTGAGCCTCTCTGAGGAGGGCAAACCTTCAAGTGTTTGTTGAAAACCTAATCGGATTAAAAATGCTTTGAAAGAGCTGGAAGAGGAAGTACAGACTCTGACCCCCTCCACTAGCCTGCAGCCTAAGCACTGTCACTTTCCTTTCCCGTGGCCTGTCTGCGGGTGCTGTACACAGACCCACATTTAGGAAGGTACCTGGGGCAGAAGTGGAAACCAACTGTCGTCGTCATCGTCCACTGAGGGCTACCAACTCCTCTAACTGCCAAGAAAGAGCTTCTGGAGTCAGACCAACCAGCCAGGACTGGAAAAACAGTGGGCACTACACACAGTCTTCACCTCACCCACCCACGACTCTGGAAGATACTGAAGTGCTGGGCCCCTGCTTCCTGGGAGGCACTTAATTATCAGCCAACCCACCCCCACCCCAGGTGGGTGGGTCTCCCTTCTCACAGCCAATTCATCCCAAGAAGTTCCAGGTGAAGTGAGTATCCAAGCGGGTTTGTCAAACAGTAACTAAAAGAAAAGACAATACTTATCGAAATACCCCAGATTTTTGGTTCTCTCTCTGTTGGACAACTTTACCAGATCCTGTCACCCAATACCATCATGCTAGGATGACCAAGCACCCCAAGTTGCCAGGGACTCTCCTGGTTTTAGCCCTTAAAGTATCACATCCCAGGATGGTCGGGTTCATCAGTGCAACCTCCCCACAGTTTCAGATGGGCACATGTTTGGGGAAGGTGGGCTGATATTGTTCCCTAATTCTCACGCCCTTGCTGGGTTTTAGAAGGAAGGAAATGGTGAATCTATAGGTTGAATTAGTTTCTTTCAACCAAAGACTTAAATTTAAAAAGAAGAAGATAGGTAAGAATACCGCCCAACACTCAGCACTTTTTCTGAATATACAATGCCTTCTTTAATCCTATGAGGTAGATACTATTTTCCAGATTGGGAAAGTGTGGCCCAAAATCACAGATGATAATAATAATTAATCACCATCATCATCATCATCATCATCATCATCATCATCATCCAGGCAGTGACACCAGAGTTCCCAAACTTACTGTCTTACATTATGATCTCTAAAGATAAAGAGTCCTTGTCATTTTGATCACAGAGGACAAAAACAACCTGCAGTGACTTGTGCCAGATGGACAAAGCAGACATATGTGGAGCAACTCACCAAGAAAATGACATTGTGAGACGGTGACCATAAGCTCTCCTATAGCTGGGACCCCTAGCTGCTATGGGGAGACGACCAGGCTCACGGAAGGTTATTGGCACTGCTGCCCTGGTGCAGAGCCTCACCCCAGAACCCCGCAACATCGGCCCCACCCCCATCCACCCTCCCAAGGCTTCCAGATGAATCCACTCAAACCCCAGATCTGAATGTGCTCCTCCAAACCCCATCTGGCACGTCAGCAGCTACACTGCATAATAAAATCCTGGTCCCTCAGCCCGAGTCTCGTCTGTTGCCCTGAAAATAGAAGTGAAGACCGACTCTACAGGAACCAATTCGGCAGCATAGGTCATAACCCTTGGTACAAGAGCATCCCCTCTGACTTTATAATCTCTCTTCTAAGACTTTCCCCCAAGGAAATGGTTGTTAACTGGCAGTGACTGGGAGAAGGAGGGTGACATTTTACACACAAAGGTGTTCATACACAGGGTTATCTGGAACGAGGAACTTGGAATAATTCCTGTGACTAACAAGAAATGGTTAATAAGCTCCGATGCATCTGATGTATCCATCCAATTGGATATTATGGAACCACTAAAATGTATGCTTTTAGGTTGAAAATAGCATGGAAAATGCTTGGGCTACCATGTTAAGCATAGCAAGCAGAAAATAAAATTATAAAGACAGTGTGATCACAACTATGTGAAAACAAAAATACTACCTGCAGGGAAAGGACCAAAAGGAAATAACACCGTGAAGAAGAACTTGCACTTACTAAGGAAGCATCCTGCTAATAAACTGCTTTACATTCTGATCTCACCTAACCTTCACGACAAGTTAGGAACAATTTTGATCTTCCCTCTACCCAGGAGAAAATCCAAGATCCAAGAAGATAATTAAGCTGCAAATGGTTGCCCACAGCTAATAGGGGGGAAAGAAGGGATCTGAACTCAGATTTGCCTGATTCAGGGCCTGTGCCCTCCTCCTCCACACTAGTCCATATCCAGGTGCAGACAGTAGCTTGATTTGGCTGGTAAACTGCTGGCAAGTGTTTCCTTCGACTTTCCACTTTATTTTCCAAATTGTCTATATTAACCCTTATGACACTGTTTAAACATTTTTTTTCCATTTCAAAGGTAATCCAGGCTTATAACACTTGGGATGTTGTATTACTTTTTTAATGTAGGAAACAATAAACTTAGGACTAAACCACATTTTTTAAAAAAGATTTTATTTATTTATTTGATAGAGAGAGAGAGACAGCCTGCGAGAGAGGGAACACAAGCAGGGGGAGTGGGAGAGGAAGAAGCAGGCTCCCAGCAGAGCAGGGAGCCTGATGTGGGGCTCGATCCCAGGACCCTGGGATCATGACCTGAGCTGAAGGCAGACGCTTAATGACTGAGCCACCCAGGTGCCCCAGGACCAAACGACATTTAACAACAACAACAAACCTTCCTTCATCTTAAATTCTCCACAATTTGGCTCTCTGCTGTCCTGGCCACATTTCCCACACTCCTTTTTCTTAGTCGCTAAGTCACTAAGCTATTAGTTAACATGGTCAGGTCTACAGTTTGGAAAGAACACCTCTGGGGTAGAGAGGAAGGTGGAGAGGCAGGTGGAGGTGGTGGGCACAGGTGAAGAGGTCCCTCTGGAGATGACCCGGCAGATGGCCAGTGCATAACACACACGTGGAAAGGACATGCCCACAATGTCCTAGAGAGACAAACTATCCATGGAAAAGCATCAGCAATAAACAAAAGAAACAGCAGGAGGACCGGGAGCTAGGACCTGAGGGGATCCCACCCCCTCACCACCCCCACCACAGGCACCCCAACCACCCCTACCCCATTCGCCACTGCCACACCCCTGTCTCAGGGCCTCCTGGCTACTGCTCCAAGGAAGCCAGGAGACAGGATGGCCTTCAGTCACCACTCCCTGGGACATCCAGGATAGAAGTGGCAAGGGCTAGTAGGACCACCACCAGCCACCCCACCACTCTGGACCTGGCCTCCCTGGGGGTGCTTTTTTCCTAGTTTGAGGGAGAAAGCAGACTTTTGAGAAAACAAATTACAAGACAGCTTGGCTGCAGCAGAACAGGAGCAACACAAAGTGCGAGAAGTTGCAACAAAGATGCTCCTATTTCACTCACTTTTCCCAATCTTAGCACATGGGAAGGCTTTCCAAGTAAGGAAGCCATAATATTGCTGGAGAAAATAAAATGAAAATGAGGAAACCCTCAACAGTGTTTCTTAGCCCTTGGGGGGTCTGAGAACTGCCTGGGGGAGAGGCTGTTTAAATACGGATTTTTCAGGCTCACCCACAAACATTCTGATTTCATAGAACCCACTCAAGCTCAAGAGTCTGCCTTTTATTACGCATCTCCCCAAGTTGCTGTTGGATCCCACCTGCTAAGAAACCCTGACTTACGGCGTCTTGCAGCTGTAAGGACTGACATTTGGGGAACATTTCTAATTATTTCATCTTAAAAAAAAAAATTGCAAAGGGTATACAGGGAATTTTTTATATTATTTTTGCAACTTTTCTGTAAGACAGATTATTTCAAAACAAAAACTTTAAAACATACGTATTACAAAAGTAATATGTGCCTATAATAAAATATTTTTAGGGGCACCTGGGTGGCTCAGTTAGTTACGCATCTGCCTTGGGCTCAGGTTATGATCCGGGAGTCCCAGAGTGGAGCCCTGCGTCGGGCTCCCTGCTCAGCAGGGGGCGGAGGACATCTGCTTCTCCCTCTGCCCCTCACCCTGCTCTTGTGCTCTCTCTCACTCTTTCTCACTCTCAAATAAATAAAATGTTTTTTTAAAAGTTTTTTTTTAATAGTACCAGATCAGGTAAAGTAGAAAACAGACATCCGGGGCACCTGGGTGGCTCAGTACGTAAAGCACCTGAATCTTGGTTTTGGCTTTTTTCACGATCTCAGGGTTGTGAGATGGAGTTCGCCTCAGGCTCTGTGCTGAGCATAGAGTCAGCTTGGGATTCCTTCTCTCCCTCTCCTTCTCTCCCTCTCCCCCACTCATGCACATGTGCGCACACTCTCTCTCTCTCTCTTTCTCCCTCTAAAATAAATTAATTAAATAAAAAAAGAAGGAAGGAAAGGAAAGGAAAGGGAAGGAAGGAAGGAAGGAAGGAAGGAAGGAAGGAAGGAAGGAAGGAAGGAAACAGACATCCCCCTTCACTCTCCCTCCTCCTCCACCACCAGCCTCATCCTACTCTTCAAACTAACCCATGTGAATAGTCTGGTACATTTTAGCAAAAAGTCAGACTTTTTCTGTGTGTTTTCATTCTTTAACAATAACTTATGCCTACAAGAATGTGATGAAGATGAGCCTCAAAATTACTGGTCGAAATGCAAATTAATACAACCCTTTTGAAAAGCATTTTAGCAGTGTATATCAAAACTCATAAAAACATTTATATTCTAAGACCTACCAATTCCATGTGCAGGAATCCCTCCCAAGGATAGCACTCTCCTGGAACAGTATGCATTTTTTTTAAAGATTTTGATTATTTATTTGTGAGAGAGAGAGAGAAAGAAAGAGAGCACGAGCTCAAATGAGGGGAGGGGCAGAGGAAGAAGAAGAGGGAGAGAGAGAATCTCAGGCAGACTCCCCGCTGAGCATGGAGGTCTAAGCAAGGCTCAATTTCTGGAACGCTGAGATCATGATCTGAGCCAAAATCAAGAGTCAGACACTTAACCGACTGAGCCACCCAGGGGTCCCCCTTGTTTTTTCAATTGTGGTAAGACTACTTAACCTCAGATCTACCCTCTTAACCAATTTTTAAGTGTAAACACATTAATGTTGACTATAGGGACAATGTTGTACAGCAGATCTCTAGAACTTACTCATCTTGCTTAACTAAAACTTTATGCCCCCTGATTAGTAATTCCCATTTCTCCCTCCCTTCCTCCAACCCCTAACACCATCATTCCCCTCTGTTTCTATGAAGACTACTCTACATACCTCATAAAGGGAATCATGCACTATTTGTCTTTCTGTGATCAGCTTATTTCATTTAACATGATGTCCTTAAGGTTCATCCATGTTGTCACATACTATAGCATGTCCTTCATCTTTAAGGCTGAATAGTATTCCATTATATGTATATACCACTTTCTTTATCCATTCATCTGTTGATGGACACTTAGGTTGTTTCCACATGTTGGCTGCTGTAAATAGTGCTACCATGAACATAGGAGTGCTAATATCTCTTTGACATCCTGATTTCAATAATTTTGGGTAAATATCCAGAAGTGAAATTGTTAGATCATAGGGTATTTCTATTTTTAATTTTTTTTTAAGAACCTCCATACTGTTTTCCAAAGCAGCTGCACCATTTTGCATTCCTACCGACAGCATGCAAGGGTTCGAATTTCTCCACATCCTTGCCAACACTTTTTTTTCTTTTATAAAAGCCATCTTGACAGGTATGAGGTGATATCTCATTGTGGTTTGATTTGCACTTCCCTGATAATTAGTGACATTGATCATTTTTTCATTTATCTGTCAGCCTCTTTGTCCTCTTTAGAGGAATGTCCTCTCAAGCCCTAACCCACTTTTATCAGGAAATAAGGTTTCTTAATTATTGAGTTTTAGAAGTATGTAATTTTTATTTTTATTTATTTTTATTTTTTTTTAAAGATTTTATTTATTTATTCGACAGAGATAGAGACAGCCAGCGAGAGAGGGAACACAAGCAGGGGGAGTGGGAGAGGAAGAAGCAGGCTCATAGCAGAGGAGCCTGATGTGGGGCTCGATCCCATAACGCCGGGATCACGCCCTGAGCCGAAGGCAGACGCTTAACCGCTGTGCCACCCAGGCGCCCCTAGAAGTATGTAATTTTTAAAAACGATATCATGAAGCAACAAAGAAGATGGTTCTGATGATGTTAGTGAAAAAGGAAAACAGCATAAACATTTTACATACCTTCCAATTATCAAGTTTTTTTCTTTTTTTCTTTTTTTTTTTTAAAGATTTTATTTATTTATTTGACAGAGAGAGGTGGCCAGCGAGAGAGGGAACACAAGTAGGGGGAGTGGGAAAGGAAGAAGCGGGCTCCTAGCAGAGGAGCCTGATGTGGGACTCGAACCCAGAACGCTGGGATCATGCCCTGAGCCGAAGGCAGACGCTTAAGGACTGCGCCACCCAGGTGCCCCCAAGTTTTTATTTTTCTAATTTAATTTTATTTAAATAGATAAAACTAAGGAAATAAAACTAAATTGCTAACAGTATGTTACAGAGGTGTTATTTGAGTGAAAGTTCTCTCTTTTTTAACCTTGCAGGGTTTTTTTTTTTAAGATTTATTTATTTATTTGAGAGAAAGAGAGAATGCATGTGCACAAGCCCGAGGGAGGGGCAGAGGAGAGAAGTAAACTCCCTGCTGAGAGCAGAGCCCTAAGTGGGGCTCTATCCCAGGACCCTGAGATCCTAACCTGAGCAAAATTAAGAGTTGGAAGCTCAACTGAACGAGCCACCCAGGCGCCCCTTGAGTGAAACGTTTCTACTATTTCTCTGTTGAGTGCTCAGCACTTGAATTTTGCAGAAAAACTGAGACTTGGGTGAGAAATCCATCTCCCATTTTCCACATGTACAACTTCTTCTTTAAAAAAAAAAAAAAAATAGGCTCCATGCCCAGCGTGAAGCCCAACCCAGGGCTTGAGCTCACGACCCTGAGATCAAGACCTGAGCTGACATCGACGAGGGTCAGATGCTTAACCGACTGAGCCACCCAGGTGTCCCTCCACACATACAACTTTGAGGTCTTCATGTAAACTCCTTGAACCTCAGTTCCTTATGGAGACAATGGGATATAAAAACTATCACCTAAACTTAATTCAATAATTAAAATAAACGTGTTAACAATGGATACATTCCAACCTGATAGGATAACTAGAGCTGTTTGGGTTATTTGTCTGTATTCTCTGTGATGGGTCACATTTCACAAATCAATACTTAAACACTGGGATTTAAAAACGGTGGTCAACGGGGCGCCTGGGTGGCTCAGTCAGATAAGCAGCTGCCTTTGGCTCAGGCCATGACCTCAGGGTACTGGGATCGAGCCCTGCATCCAGCTCTCCTCTCAGGCATCAGCAAGTCTGCTTCTCCCTCTCCCTCTGTGATCTGTCTTGCTTTTTCTCTCTCAAACAAATAAATAAAATCTTTTAAAAAAATCAAAAAATTAAAAAATAAAAACAGGGGTCAAAATTTTGATAGCTCTTATTTTTCTCAAGGGACCTGCTCTTAAGTCCATTCTTTACTTCTAAAACAGACATTGTACAAAGTGCATTACAGTGACAAGGCACTATGCCCAGTTAATTGAAATAATGAAATGGGAATAAGATTTGCAAATTGCAAAGTACCTAAAAGTATAATACAGCATGAATGCATTGGGGATGATCCCGAAGAGATGGTGATGGAACAAAGGCCCAAATACCTAGAGTATATGAGGTACAATAATGCATTACATGAACACATTAAATGCAGGGGGCAGGCGAGTGAAGATGGAATGTGGCAGGGCCGAGTGTCAAAAAAATCACCAGACTCTTCCAATGCCTGGGCAAATGCTTCCAGGAGGAGGCAAGACGTTGAAGGGTAATGAGAGTAAGAATAATTACCTCGGGATGCCTTTCAGCCAATCAGAAGAACAATTTCTGGAACTACCTTCATCTAATTTATCACTAGTCCTGTCTATGAGGCTTGGCTCTGCATCTTCTACTTTGGAGTTAATCATAAGAGTTACTCTGCGCCCATGGTTATAGGAAGTCTCCTTTCTAATGACCATTTAGAAATAGAAACTAAAGTATGATTATTTTATTATCATTACCTCGATAGTGTGGTCAAGCTTATTGTTCCTAAAATTCCGAAAGCACTTGTTCCAGAAAATATAAAACTATATCTAGTTAATAGTTTAAAAAAAAAAAAAAAAGAGGGGGCGCCTGGGTGTCTCAGTTAGTTGAGCATCTGCCTTCAGCTCAGGTCATGGTCTCCAGGTCCTGGGATCAAGCCCCACATCAGGCTCCTTGCTCAGCGGGCAGTCTGCTTCTCCCTCTACCTCCCCTGACAACCCCCCTGCTCATATTCTCTCTGTCTCTCTCTCTCTCAGACAAATAAATAAAATACTAAAAAAATATATCCTCTTTACACACCCCATCTCCTATCCTTCCCTGGAGGGAACTGCTGTTTGGATATATATTCTTCCACACCTTCAATTTTACATATACATATGATGTATTCACATCTGCCTGCATGTGTGAGCATATACACACACACAATTATTTTTACACAAATAAGATCACACTCCCTGGTACTTGAATTTTTCACTTAAGAATAACTCAATGGCATCTTTCTTTCTTTATCTGGAGTTATAGACATGTGTGTGGTGGTTCTAGACCTTGGGGCCTGCCAGCTTGAAGTCTAGCTCCCACACTTACTAGCTATGTGATTTAGGCAAATCACTTAATATCTCTTTCCCCATCTATAAAAATATTATTTTTCTTTCCCTTTTTAAAGATTTTATTTATTTATTTGAGAGACACAGAGACAGAGCATGAACAGGGGGGAAAGGCAGAGGGAGAGGGAGAAGCAGACTCCCTACTGAGCAGGGAGCCAGACGCAGGGCTCAATCCCAGCGCCCTGAGATCATGACCTAAGCTGAAGACAGACACTTAACAGAATGAGCCACCCAGGCACCCTTATAAAAATATTCTAATAGTAACCAAAGGACTACTGTGAAGATTGAATGAGTTCATACTGTAAATATGTAAATATTATACAATATGCAAAGCACTTAGGATAGTGTGTAGAGTTAAGTACTGTATGTGTGTTGGCCATTGTCATAGTAGTAGACCCCCTTAGCCACAGGCAGTACATTCCAAGGTCCCCAGTAGATGCCAGAAACCATGGATCATTCCAAGCCCTATATACACCATGTTTTTTCCTATACATACGTACCTACGATAAATTTTAACTTAAGAATCTGACACAGTAACAGATTAACAATAGTAACCAATAATAAAATAGAACAATTATAACAATATACTGTAATAAAAGTTAGGTGAATGTGGTCTCTCCTTCTCTGTCAAAATACCCTATTTACTGTACTCACCTTTCTTTCTGTGACCAAGGGAGATGATGAAGTGTCTCCAGGATGAGATGAGAGAGGTGAACGACACAGGCACCGTGACATAGCATTAGGCTACTCTGACCTTCTGCAGATTCTTCAGGAGGGTCACCTGCTTCTGAACTTCAACCTTCAGTTGACCATGAGTAACCAGAACTCTGAAAAGCAAAACTTTGAATGGTGGGGGAGGAGGGAACTCCTATATCTGCTTTGTTCTCTTCTTTAATACTCATATAGTGTTCCATCCCTTGGATGAACTGTAATTTATTAAGCCTGTCCCCTGCTGAAAGACACATTGGTGATTTCCTACTTTTTGCGTTTCTGGACATAGATCTTTGTATACACGGGCAAACATCATTCTAGGATAGTTTCCAAGGAATGGAATTCCTGCATCAAAGGTCATACTCCTTTTTTATGAAAGATGTTGCCAAATTTCTCTCCAAGAGGCTGCACTAATTGACACGGTGGCCAACAGTTTATGCATGCCTGTCTCCAGGCATCTTCCCAACACTGGCAGCCTGCATCTTTGGCGTCCTCATTTCTGCATTCGCCTTACCTCAGTGAAACCTCAATCAAAACCACCAACAATGCATTTGTTAAAGTCCCTGGGACACCTAATCCCTTTGTCTTTTCTAAAAAGGAATGAGGCGTTTTTGGCTCTGACAGGCCTTCAGTTGCCTGGACACAGCCCTGGGTTGACTTTGAAAAATACAAATAAAACACACTTGCTGTTCCCTAACACCCTCAGAGAAGCTCAAGGGGGCCCATGTGAGGCCCAGTGCTCTGCTCTCTATCACATGCAAAAAGATTTTCAATAGCAGCTGGTGTTTTCCTGGGTGGAGATCAGAGCCTGCATTTGTGTATAAATATTATCCGAGGGCTGGAGGGAGAATCGGGCTAGAAGCAGAGGCTGCAACATCCCAGTTGTCTTGTTAATGGGGCTCCCTCCATTAACAAGAGGGTATGCAAGAGCAGTGAGCACCCTCATCCTTTTCCTGAGCTCCCCGTAAAAAGGGGAAGCATCCCTGGCAGGGGCCCACACCACCAGGGTAGCTTGTAATAAAACAGAGGGGGAGGGGGTGCAGAGCTTGGCTGGAAATCCACAGCAGGCAGAAAAGGAGGGCAAAGAGGCACATCTACAGGGCCCAGACTGCAGTTCTGTCACCTGCTCTGCAGGTCTGGTGGAGTGAGCACCGGCAGCCACATGGCTCCTTAGACCATGGCTTCCGTCCCATAACGACACAATGACCACTGACTGAGGAGGCCCCTCTGGCCTCACCTCCAGTGTTTTACGTCACAGGCGACTTCTGGCTTTGCTTTTAGGACCTCTCCAAATAGAGGAGAGCTGTGCAGAGATGGGCTCTGGCCCAGGCAGGGCCTCCCAGAGTTCTTAGGCGGGAATGTCAACAATTCGAAGGGTTGCCCCTGCTAAGCTCTGCAAGCCCAAAGCCATTCATCTTCCAAACTTGTTTTTCAGGCTCACTATTTTATGGCTCAAAACCATTCACCTTTGTTCTTTCAACTGTCTGCTTGCCTCCCACCATTCCCAGAGACCCAGGTCAGGTCAGGGAGGGGGAGAAGGCAGGCGAGCCTCTACAACAGTGGATTCTGTGGATCAGAGCAAATTCCAGGGATGAGACTCAGGGACCCTGGCTCATGTCCATAACAGAGGGAATAACTCAGATGACTATCTCAGGCACTCAGAAGTGAGTTAAGCTTCCCCTTCCTATACAGCGTATGTGGGAGGGTCAGCGGGAAGAAAGGAGGCCCACAGACGGAGGGTCTCCTTGGGTCTATCCAGCGGCAGTGTATAGCACAGGAAAGCTCATTGTGCCTCAGTTGCCTTTTCTCTGTAAGCCTGGATCTAAACACCCAACACCCTGCATTTCACGAATTTCACAAAATAGGTATTTGTTGAGTGTGGGCTATGTACTCTAGACATTGTGGACACTGCAATAAACAATCAGACCAGTGCCTACCCTCATGTTGATATTTCCAGTGAGTAAATACTAGTGATGGTATCACGCTGACTACTGAGGGACTCAGGCTTATGAAGAGACAAGGTCACACAGCTCCTATATAAGCTGCAAGGCTCTCTCTACCCACAAATAGAAACAATAGCTTAACCAGGTCACTGTGAAGCTCACAGAGCTAAAGCTTCAGAGCCCTCACCCATAGCAGCCCCTTCCAACGCCCTGGAAAGAAACATATGCACATGGTCTTGGGTTTCTCTAAGCTCTGCCAAAGTCAAGTCTCAATCACAAGCGGAAAGAGCACTGTCTCTCCCCACTCCAGTTTCCCTTGATAATTATGCCTGCCCTCCTGCTGAGTGATGATACAGTGGCCTCGGCCTTCAGGGAACACCAAGCAGGAGTCAAACTGGTAAACTGGTGGGACACTGAGTTTCTAGCAGGATGTGTTTATGTGGTTCAGTCACCCCCGCATATGCTGAATGACTGCAAACCCTCCAGGGCAGACACAGCTCCCAAGAATACTTCTGCACCCAAGTGCCACCAGCCACAGTTCCTGACACCAGCCACATCAGCGGGTGAGACATGAACCTGTCCGACAGTGCCCAACACTGAAGTATGTGGTGGAGAAGAAACAGAAAGGTTTAAAATGTATGGAGTCAGATGCCAACCTGGCAGAAATGCTTCCAATTAGGAGACCTGTATAATTATAAGTGGAGGATTCAGCTCCCGTGGTCAAAGGGGAAATTCTCTTCTATCAGAAATATACTTGTTGCATGCAGTTATAATGTACCATAATTTCTTTTTTCCTTTTTTTTTTTTTTTTTAAGATTTATTCACTTATTTTTGAGAGAGAGAGCAAGAGAGAGAGCACGAGCAGGAGGTTGCAGAAGGGGAAGGGGAGAGAATCTCAAGCAGACTCCTCGCTGAGCATGGAGCCTCTCGTGGGGCTCGATCTCACAACCTTGAGATCACAATCCAAGCTGAAACCAAGAGTCAGACACTCAACCAAATGCACCACCCAGGTGCCCCACCTTTTCCTTTTTTGATGGAATCACACAACACAGAATTCACCAAAATTCCTCTGTTTATGGGACATGAACATGTAGTAATACTACAAATAGTGCATGTATCTATGTGAATTCACTCATTTTCTGTGTCTAAACTGTTAATAATAAAAGATAAATTTTGGCAGCCATCTTTTACTTAGCATCATGGCCATCCTCAGACCTCTGGAGAAGCCCAAGATCATTAAAAAGAAGACCAAGAAGTTCATCTGGCGCCGGTCAGACCAATGTGTCAAAATTAAGCACAAGTGGCAGAAACCCAGAGGCAGTGACAATGGGGTGCACAGAAGATTCAAGGGCCAGATCTTGACGCCCAACACTACTTATGGGAGCAACACAAAGCACATGCTGCCTGTGGCTTCTGGAAGTTCCTAGTCGAAGTTCCTAGTCTACAAGGTCAAGGACTTGAAGTGCTGCTGATGTGCAACAAACCCTACTGCATCAGGATTGCTCCCAATGTCTCCTCCAAGAACGGCAAAGCCATTGTGGGAGGAGCAGCCCAGCTGGCCCTCAGAGTCCCCAGTCCCAATGCCAGGCGGCACAGCGAAGAAGATGGACAGACAGCTGATGTGCACATCATATTTGTGTGAATAAACTATAAAACTAAAAAGAAAAGACACATTCTGATCAGCCATGCTAAAGACTGAATTATCTTTTACTCTCTCCACAGAAAATTATTTTAGAAGATCATTATCATAGGAAGAAATGACCAAAGAGTATGAAGCTAGAAAATGTAGGAATAGGGGCGCCTGGGTGGCTCAGTCGTTAAGCATCTGTCTTCGGCTCAGGGCGTGATCCTGGCGTTCTGGGATCGAGCCCCATGTCAGGCTCTTCCACTGGAAGCCTGCTTCTTCCTCTCCTACTCCCCCTGCTTGTGGTCCCTCTCTCGCTGGCTCTCTCTGTCAAATGAATAAATAAAAATCTTAAAAAAAAAAAAGAAGAAGAAGAAAATGTAGGAATAAAAAGTATGACGGAGGTGCGTCAGGCAGCTAATTAAGAAAAATGTTATTCTTTTGGATTTTTATAGGATTTGAGGTATCTGTCGATTTTTAAAATATGTAAATTGTTAGAGATCTTTTCTCTATTTTTTTTACTTTTTAAAATTGTAATTTAAAATATATTGACATAGGGGCGCCTGGGTGGCTCGGTCGTTAAGCGTCTGCCTTTGGTTCCGGGCGTTATTCTGGCATTCTGGGATCGAGCCCCACATCAGGCTCCTCCGCTGGGAGCCTGCTTCTTCCTCTCCCACCCCCCCTACTTGTGTTCCCTCTCTCGCTGGCTGTCTCTATCTCTGTCAAGTAAATAAATAAAATCTTTTTAAAAAATTAAATAAATAAATAAATAAATAAATAAAATATATTGACGTATATACTGACATATAATACTACATATTTTTCCTAAATAGTTAGTTACATTCTTAATATTGGATTCCTAATTGTTATTCTCTTAAAGACAGCTCTCCAATCGTACAAGCTTTGACCCCCATAACACCTTGACCGTTCCTGGCAGCCACCATCTCCGGAGCATCAGGATGTGCCAGGAACTCTGACAGAGCCTTCTCCGTGGATTATTTAAACTTAATCTTCAATCAACCCACAGAGGTAAACGAAGGCTTAGAGCATTTATTCCAAATAACACAGCTCTTTCTGCAGCGTTACAGCAAGGATGCAAAACACGTAGCCTCTGGAGCAGTGCCCACACGCAGAATAAAAACTTCTATGACAATCTATGTTTTTCTCCCTGAGCTCAAGACTTTTCATATTTAAAGATGAGGGGGTAAAAAGAGATTTAAGTATCTGTGTGTGCACAGAGGACACAGGTAAAGATACACAGCACTGGTGATGGTGGCTGCCTCTCCGGGAAAAACTGGGTGCACCTTCACATTTGTAAGCAACTTCACATATGAACATCGTTAGCACAGTGCCTGGCACATGGCAAGTGTTCAATAAAGATTAGCTATTGCTATTTGTTATTGCTAATATCAATTACTTCAATAAATAAATTTTTAAGAATTAAAAGGTGGGCCCTGATGCCTAAAATCCCTTCCAGCCAGATTTGGTGTTTGTTTAGATAACAGTTTCTAGCACATTCCAGTGCCAAGGGCTCTAATGCACTCTTGTGTTTAATACTCCCTGCATCTCTGTGAGATAAGTACTATTCTCATTCCATTCTGCAAATACGGAAACCGAGGCACAGAGGGGCACATAACCTAGGTCACACAGCCAATGAAGCATAGGACAGGATGAACACCCAGGCTGGTGGCTCCAAAGGCCAAATAAGAGAATGGCCTCACTGGCTCCACTCCTGGTATGATACGTGGGTGTCCTGCATTTTTTCACTCGTGCACATCTCCAGTGAAATCCATGTATAGCAGGACAGTCATCAAGGAGCCTAGTGTGGGACATTTGCTGTCACTGCAGATGTGAAGATGGCAGGAATCCCTATAGGGCTTATTAACAGCTAGAAATTCAGAAGGGAGTCAAGGATGGGTAAGAAAGGAAGGGAACATCTGAAGCATCTACCCTGAGTCTGACAAAGGCCTTACTTGACTGTTCCTCAGCGACCCTCCCATCACTGCAAAGGGGAGTCCCTGCCATCCTCATGCCCATTTCTGAGCTGAGCAGGCAAGCTGAGAGTGTCCAAGAAGTTCCTAGGTGGTGGCGCTTTGGAAAACCAGGCCCGGGGACTCACTGCTCTCTAACAGCAAAAGGCATCTGCCAGCCTGCCCTCCTTCCTCTGCTCCTCCAGGCTTTCTTTCCTCAGCCTACACAGCCTAAAGCAAATATTTCTATACAGCACAGCTCAACTTAGCAGGCCTGGGTGGCCTCTGTCCTACTGGAAAAACCTTTGGGGACAGGAGGTCTCCTGAGTCTGTTTGCCAAAGCAGGGGCTCTTTGGCACAGGGAGAGAAGTGGGTGAGCCCATGAGTTCTATGCACAGAAGGCAATGGACCCAGGAACCTACATGCACCTTGCAGGGATAAAGCTCTTTTAGAATCTCCACTCTGTTCAGGAGCACTGAGCGCATACCCTCCAAGCACTTGCCACCTTGGCCTCTGTCTGATCTTTAAGTAAGCAGCTCTGACCTTTGCCTGCCTTGCATGTAGGAATGTGATGGTCTATGTAAGGGGCTTGAACTACTATGGACTTGTGGCAACAACCACCTAATAAAAGTCTTGTTACATCATAGCTATGTGACCTTCAGCATGTCACTTGACCTCTTAGATTTGGTTTCCTTATCTGTAAAATAAAGATTACAAATTAATAAATGTTTCTATACAATGAAGGATGACCCTCCAGCCCACCCTAGATTGCAGGTGCCTTGAAGAGAGTGAGCATGCTGACTCACCTTAGCATTTCCTGCAAGGTGCCTTCCTAACAAGGCGCCTTACTCCACAGAAGAGGCTCAGCACAGTTTGCTAATTCAAGGCAAACGGGGTAGGGTGTTACGGGTCATCCAGAGCTGGATTCAGACACTGCCTCTGCCATGGGCTTCCTATGAGGGGGCTTTCAGAGCTTGGTCACCACTCATAACTACGGCTCTGGGGCCCTTATGTTGCAAAACTCTAGCTTCTCCTAGTGTTTTCCTAGAGTGAGGCACACAAGAACCCTGGCTATTTCAAAGGCAGGTGGGTGGTGGGACTCAACGCCACAGTGAGTGCGAAGTGGGTTAGCACAGACTTGGCCCAGAGTGAGGGCAGATAAACACGGTCTACGAAAAGCATAAATCAAAAGAGGATGCTAGGGGTGCCTGGGTGGCTCAGTCGGTTGAGCGTCTGCCTTCAGCTCAGGTCATGATCCCAGGGTCCTGGGATTGAGCCCAAGCACCTGCTCAGAGGGGAGCCTGCTGCTCCCTCTCCCTCTGCCCCTCCACCCCACTCTGCTCTCCCTCTAGCTCTGCTCTTTCTCTCAAATAAATAAAATCTTTAAAAAAACACACAAAAGAGGATGCTAAACTAGCGTAACAGCAGACTAGGTCCACAACATGCTATTCGAAAGCTAGAAGAATTTTGCTAATATGCAAAGATAATACCACAGTTTTGTATTTTCAGGGACTCAGTCCTTTTCCGATTATTCCAGGAAAGGTTTTATGAGCATTGTTCTTTGTTTGGTTTTTCCCCCCTTTGTGAATGTGGAAATGGTTCCATTAGCAAAGATATATGAATTTTTAACAACCCCCCCACCAAAAAAAAAAAGGTCTATTCACATAAACGAATCTTCATCTTCATTTCATATTGATAAGCTGCAGAGCTCATATAAACAACGGGCTTTGTTCTTAAAACTGTCTTGTCATTCTAAGAACTCAATGCTATTTGCAAACACTCTTTTAAGGGACTCAGGGCTTTCTACTGTGAAAGAAAAATGTGTAGTGATCATTGTTTGGACTCAAAAAAGGTGTTTCTAGCAGCACTGCACTTCTCTGAACAGAGGCTGAGTGGCCGCAACAAATCCTAAAGATTTACAGGAGGAACTTGAACCAACATCTGCATCCTGGGCCAACCACACAAAAAGAAAAAAAAAACCTAGGAAGTTTTTGTTTGTTTGTTTGTTTGTTCATTTGTTTTTAAAGATTTATTTATTTTAGAGAGAGAGAGAGCAGGAACAGAAGGGGCAGAGGGAGAAGGAGAGAGACTCTCAAGCAGACTCCCTGCTGGGTGCAGAGCTCAATGTGGGGCTCCATCTCAAGACCCTGAGATCATGACCAGAGTGGAAAACCAAGAGTCAGACGCCCAGCCAACTGCGTCCCCCACCAGCCCCCCACCCCCACATACATGGGTTTACTCTGGGGAGCACCCCCTGTATCAGGAAGAAAAGGCATCTGGAGGAGATAGTCAGAGGAGGGGAAACAAAGGTCAGGTTGATGGAGGAGAAGGCAGGAGTCAGAATGCCCACAGGCTGTTCATCTCGCAGCTTCAGAGCTGCGCTCTGGCAAGCCTTTTGACCTCCGTTGAAAGGCAGAGACCTTTTCTGTAAAATGGGGATAGAAACTCCTCTTCGATCTACCTCAAGAGGATTGCTCCTTGCCCACCACCCTCACCTGAGCAGAGAGCTATTGTCACCCTGACCCAGCCCCCACACCAATTCACACAGCTGAAACAGAGAGCAAGGAATGCAGGGACCGCCAACCCAAGCGTCGTGCTGTGCGTGAAAGCAAGTAGAGCTCTGTGGACTCCCCTCCACTGGCTGCAGGGTGCTTCTCGTTCCAACAGCCCAATCCTCCACCCTCCACACTGCGCCCTTCGCTACCACCGCTGCTCAGCAGCCTCAGCCAACACTCTTGGCCACAAATGCCCAAAAGGAGAAAATGGCTACACAGTGCTGGTGCAGGGCATCTTAGGTTCCTATCTTAAACAATCATTAGGAAGACTATAAAGGAACTCGGGGAAATGTCTATAATATAATGGTGGGTGGAAAACATGGTCACAAAAGCCATACTATGTCCCTAAATTTGCAGACTTTGATGCAATCAGACCCAGGTTTGAATCTCAGTTCTGCCGCACGACCTCTCAGAGCCTCAGTCTCTTCATTAAAGTAATGGGGATAAGAATTCCTTCCTCCTAGAATTATTGCAAGAATTTGGTGGAAAATCTGTAAGCACTGAGCACAATCCTGACCCCAGGAGAGCTAGTTCACAGGATGTGCATATGTGCATATGTGCAAGGATAAGGAGGAGAATGCACAGCAGGCCAAAGGGCAGGGTCCTTCTAGAGATAAGACAGGGCGGAGGCGGCGGCAGTGGTGGTGGTGGTGGTGGTGGTGGTGGTGGTGGTGGTGGTGGCAGTGGTGTTTGTGGTGGTGGTGGTGGTGGTGGTGGTGGTGGTGGTGGTGGTGGTGGTGGTGGTGGTGGTGGTGGCACTCCCCCTGCTTGTGTTCCCTCTCTCGCTGGCTGTCTCTATCTCTGTCGAATGAATAAATAAAATCTTTAAAAAAAAAAAAAAAAAAAGATTCCTCTAATCAACAACCCTGCCCTTCTCACTCTTGCTGGGCAGTGCTGTCCCTGGGATGTCTGCTCTTGGAACCATTTACATAAAAATCAGAAAAATCCATAGCCTCGGGAGCTTCCCCACCCCAAGCCCTGGCAACTCTTCAGGCCCCTCTGTTATCTGTTTTCTAGGGATGTTCTATATCTAGTGGGGCAGGGAGTGGCAAGGGAGCTAGGCTGCAGGATGAAGGGCAGATGGGTAACTGGAGAACACAATACTTAGGGCTTTGGATAAATGCTTAAAGATGTTCTCAGAGCTTTTGCACCTTGGTCCCAGAACCCCTAGACACCCTTCAGCAAACCATGAGGCTCTCCGGTAGGCTGTCAGCCACCCTGGAAAGTGCATCTAGAGCTGCTGCCTGGGTTTAAGACCCAAGCTTAAGCAGGACTGTTTGCAGCAGGTGGGGTGTCATGTGACTTGCCCAAGCCCGTTGAGCGGCAGAACCACCAAACCCAGATCTGTCTGACCCGAGGGCCGACACTCTCAACCCCTACACTCTTTCTTCTCCTTTTTTCTCTTCTGTTTACATCAAAGGCCTTCTGCCCTCTCCTTCACCCATTACCAGACACTGTATCTTCTGGAAGTTTGGAGGCTCCTCAGTAGGCTGACCTCAGAAGAATAAAGCTCCTCAGGTGGAGGAGTTACTGTTTCTGAGATTTCTCAAGAACAGGAAACTTCCCGGGCTGCCTGCAATAAATCCAAGCCTTCCTTCCTTTGTGATTTCACCCCGGGAACAACACTCTAGGATGACTCATCTCGGAGGCCGGCAGGAGATCTCCTCTGGAGACTGGAGGTGACCTTGGCCAGGCACTCACATCCTGTGCCTGTTTTCCCATTTGTCAAGTGGGCAGCCCCGGCCCCCCTGCCAAGCTTGTTATGGAGTATCAGGGTGAACATTAAGCGTGTGGAAAATAATTTTTAAGACAGAATGCAAAAATCGACAATCCTTAAACTCCCACCTGCGGTCCACATATCAAACCCTGACCTAAACCCTCTGCAGTCCTGATTCTGCAGCAAGAGCTCAACTGCACTCTTGCATTCCTGGTGGATGGGCAAACCATGATTACTGGAAGAGGGGACGGTGACATGGATAATAACCCTTTTCTTTCATTGTTCCTTCCGCTCCTCACCTTATTATAAGCAAATAATGTTGAAAAGAGCAAGCACTCACAGAGCCCTAATTAGGTATGTGTTCTATATATTTTTATTATTTATTATGTTATTTATCATTTATTTATTTATTATATATTTATTATTTATATATGTATATTTTTTTGCCTCATTGAATCCCTTTATGACCAGCCCTACTGCACAGATGAGAAAAATAAGTCTCAAGCCAGTTGATCACAGAAAGATAAAGGTCATACAGCTAGCAGGTGTGGAAGCCCAGATTCCCTCTGTCCGTCTCCACCAGGACATGCCGCCTTCTCCCTCTTCGTCTCTAAAATGAGCAGCCCCAGCACTCTCGTTCCCCACTTAATTTTTCTTCATAGTTCTTATGCTCTTCAGTACTTAATTCACTGCCATGCTAGTCCCCCACCCCGAAATGGTAAGCTCATGTGGACAGGGATTTTGGGGGGCGTTTTGCCACTACTATATCCCATAACCGCCTAGAACAATGCCTGATGCGCACGAGATATTCAACATATGCTTATCGAACATATGAATTTGGCCCCAAATTCTCATCAGCTATTTTCAACTCTTCTTTCTACTGGATGGTAAATTTGAACAGCAATTTATCTCAGCCCCCCTAACCCTCACCCCCATCAGAGTCTATGACGATACTTTGAAGAGAGTAAAATATGCAATAAAAATTTGGGAACATGATTTAACTCGATTTGTTTTGAAATGGAATATGTGGGGGTGGTCTGCTGTTGGTGAATTCGCTGTCTGTTCCCCACAATAAAGAGGGTGCTTCATGGAAAGCTGAGCAGGACACTAAGGTGTGTGGTGCTTCTTCTCTGTGGCCCTGGGTTCCTCACTCCCAGTCCTGCACCAGGGTGCTGATGGACAGGTGGGCTCCACAGGCTGATGGCAACATACCCTCCTTGGCTTTTATTTGCCTCGTCCCTGACTCATCTTCCCTGGCCTGTGGAAAAAGGTTCAATATACGGCTTCCTAAACTCGCTGCTGAGCAGCAGGCTGAGCGGGTGTGGGAAATGATACAGAAAAAAAAGAATCTAATTAAGCAGAGTAGGTGATAGTGTCAGGAAGAAAAAGCAAGCAAGTGGCAATTTGGATATCTGCCTGCAAATAAAAGACATGACTGTCGTTTCTCCTCTGGCTCCTGTTTGCCCTATAAATCTCAGCTCACTAATCCAAGTGTTTTAATTATCGCTGTATAATACAACATGCTGTGTTGAGCCCATCATGGGGAAATTAAAACGAAGGGGGGGGTGGAGGGATTCAGGCTACCCCATTCTCCCATTTCTCTTGTTTACACTAATCTGAAGGTGTTTTTCCCCCTTCTGCAATAAACACAACATGGGGTTTTCCAGCATCAAACATATTACCTTCTTCCACTCACAAAAAGGAACTTCAGGCACTCAGCTCTTTCCCCAACATCAGGCAACTTAGGGGCCAGGAGTCATGGCCACCTTTGACACTGAATCCCCAAGAAATCACAAGAACTAGGTCATAAATTAAACACCAGATTCAAAAGAAGAGTCCCTAAGTAGGAAGCAGCATGAAGGTTAAGACTAGGATTAACATTTCACCTCCTCCACCTACTAGCTGTGTGGCCTTGGGCAAGTCACTAAACCTCGCTGAATCTCAGTTTCCTCAAATAAAATACAGCAAAAACAGAATTAAATAACACAGTGCATTTATCACAGTGCCTGACACACTGTAAGTGCTACGCAACACACTCCCATCTCCTGGTCCTTATCTTTGCCGTTGCAACTACCTACAGCAAACCTCCCAACGCAGTGTGGCTCACTCTTTCCCTCCCTTCTCAAATGCCACCTTATCAGTAGGCCTTCCCTTACGATCCTGAATAAAACACTACGCCTCCTCCTGTACTCACACACGGCATCCCCCCGCCATGCTCTTCATTTTATGTTACAGAGCACGAAGTACTACCTGACATTTTACATATCCATGTGTTTAATTTTTTTTTGGTCTCCACCTAAAAGGTAAACCCCAAGAAGACAGAGCTTCTGTTTTGTCCTCTGCTATATCTCCAGCACCTATAGCAGAGGTGCCTGGCAGAGAGCAGAGGTTTAATAAATATTAACCGAATGAGGAAAGAGAAGCTATTCTTTGGACAATGACGACTGCAAGAGCCATCAGAGACCACATAGGCCACAGTTTTGCACAGCCTAGGAAACGGAGGCCAAGAGACATCAGATGACCTACCCTCTGGTTCCTGCTTCCCCCGACTTGAGTAGTGGTAGAGGCTGAAGGCCCTGACTCCTGCTGTCTTGCGCTGCCTCAAGCCACCCTGCCCAGACCAACAACTTGGCATGTTGGTGCCGTGTTCCTCATCTGGGGAATGGAAATAATTAAGCAGATGGCTCTCCCTCCCAAGTGCTCAGGACCCGGATGCCCCAATGACTGGCAATCTATAAAAGCAAAAAGGACAGGTGGAGATCCAGCAGCAACACTGGAAATCCATCAACAAATGTGCTCAGAGTTGAAGAACTGCAGACAGCTGCAGCACAGAGGAGCCAAAGGCCACTGCATTTCTCTCTCAAAATCCACTAGCATCAAGGACCCTCATGGCCTTCTCCACTGACTGAAGGCAAGCACTGCAGTCCCATTTCTGAGGCACCAGATAACCGACGCTTCCCCTTACACGGACACAAGAGGGATGCAAACCCCAGCTACCCACCATTCCTAGATCAACAGCCTCTCTGGGTACTGACTTTTCATTGGTTAGGACCTTCCTAGTATCAAATGAGAAAGCACACAGATAACCCCTGGCACAGTCCACGGGCACATAGCAGGCACAAAGTAACATTAGGTTATATGACACTGATGATATCTGGAGTCAAACGCAACCTTCTATCACTCCACTCCCATCCACCCACCACGCTGTAGAGCTTAGAATTAAGGGTCTTGGGGCGCCTGGGTGGCACAGCGGTTAAGCGTCTGCCTTTGGCTCAGGGCGTGGTCCCGGCGTTACGGGATCGAGCCCCACATCAGGCTCTTCTGCTGTGAGCCTGCTTCTTCCTCTCCCACTCCCCCTTGTGTTCCCTCTCTCCCTAGCTGTCTCTATCTCTGTCGAATAAATAAATAAAATCTTTAAAAAAAAAAAAGAATTAAGGGTCTTGCAAATGAAGGGGGCTATTCAGCTTTAGGAATCCAGCACTAGATAATTTTTTTTTTAAGTTTCCATGTTCCTGTTCAGGTAAAATGGAAAGTACTCAGACCCCATACCAGTCCCTCTCTTGGTCCAAGCCACTCAGGACCTCATCAGGCCCCAAAGGGAAGATTCCAGCCTAAGAGTGTGAGTCACTCAGGTGCTCTTTTTGCAGAAAGCGAGATTTGGCCTAAAGTTCCCCGGAAGTTAAGGTGACAAAGGACCCAGCAAAAGTATCCTGTGCTTCTGTCATTACCCATTCTCCTAACCAAAAAATCAATTTTAAAGTACTAAAGAAAGACACCACCAGTAAACAGAAACTGGTGACTAAATGAGCCCTGTCGCTTCCATTTACATTGTGAGCTGGTCCAACTCCTTAACCTCTCGGAACCTCAGTATCCTCATCTGTATTAAGGGAATAGCAATGTCTAAGGGGCCTACTGTAAGGATTAAAGAAGAGAATGCACAGTGCCTGGGGCATTAACTGCTGCTTTCAATACGCAAGCCAAGAACCCTAGTGCAGCCAATGCGGGAATCATAAGCATTAATTGTTCAGAAAGAACACTCTGTACAGCAAAAGGAGGTTTTCCCTGCACCACAGACCAGACTTGACCACTCTTTTACCAACTGCAGGTTGGGAGCAAACATTAACTCCACCAGAGGCTTTCAAAAATCATTCAAAACAATGGGGAAGAGGGGCCAGAAGAGGTAAAGGTGCATAAAGGCGCATAAAGGCACAGGTGGAACTGAGACCCAAACAGCTCCTGAAAGACGTGCCCAGCTGGACATGGTGGGAGATGCTTCTTATGAAATAACCTGGTCTGAAGTCATTGTTGCTTTGAACTTCCCAAGAGAAACTGCCATCTTTGATGAGTGGTAATTTCTAGAATGTTCCCATGGCAGTATGGCTAACTGGTTACAAACATAAGCTCTGGGATGAACCAAATCTAGATTGGGTGTTCCAAGAGCCCTCAAGAGGTTTCAGGAGCTGGTGACTTTCGGCTATTCAGGGAACCTCCCTAGGCCTCAGTCCCCGTGTCCCGTGTCCCCCCGTCCCCGTCTCCGCCCCCCCCCACCCCGCCTCCACTGGAACTAATGATTACTGCCTCTGCAGGGCGGTCGTAGGGCTACAGGATGGGCGCACGCTAAGGTGCTTCCAGGGCATGGCCCTTTCTCTGCCGCAGCTGTTGAAAAAAAAATCAGAAGAAAGCAACTGAAACGCGAGCGGGAGCGCGGCGGGGGCAGGAGGCTCCTCCCGCAGGCGCCCCGGAGCCGGCCCGGGCCTGTGGCCTGGCCGGGGAGGCCGGGGAGCGGGCGCCCCGCGGGAGCGCCGAGGCCCCGCTGCGCCGGGCCGGGCGGGGGCGGCGGAGGAGGAAGCGGGGGCGGCCGGAGCGCGGTGGGGATGTTTAAAGGAAATTTACAATCATTTCCTCTCTGTGGTTTGGTGACAAATCAACAACATCCTGTTCTTTTGTGAGGCTCCGGGCGCCTGCGAGGCGGGGGCAGCGCTCCGGCTCTTAAAGGGACACACACAGGGCCCCCCCCCCCCCCCCCCCCCCCTGAGGCTCAAAAAAAAAAAAAAAAGAAAGAAAGAAAGAAAAAAACCCAGCCTCCCCAAGGCGCCACCTTCGGGGGCGCGCGCGGCCGGAATGCGGGGGCTGCTGCCTGAGCCGTCCCCGGCCGCGACCCGGATCGCGTCCCCTCCCCCGCGGCGTCCCCTCCCGGCGGACTGGAGACGGCTGCCGCGCACTACTCTGATGGATGCTGCGGCCCGGGGCCATCTCCCGCGGAGGAGGCAGGCAGGGGGCGGAGGCGCGCCCGCCCGACGGTTTCCCTCTCTCCCCCTGCAACCCCTGGGCTGGCTTCGGACCTCCGGGTAGTTTTTACCCCCTCCCCCAAACCCTTCGCCTCGAATTTTCCAGCCCCCAAACTCTGGATTTATGGTTAAAATGTCGACGTACGCACACGAGGTTTATAAAACGCCAAAGCGGAGAGAGGCTTCCCGAGCTGTAGGAGTAATGAGAATCAGATGGCTAGGACCAGAAAAATAAAAAATATTCAAGTACCCTCCTGGGATTTCCTTCATTCAGTCATCTAATGGGTGTTTGTTTTAACAAGCGCTGCTCACCATCCTAGGCCCGGTACAACATGATCTGGGCAGACAATGTCCCTGCCCCCTGGGGGCTTAGAGTCTCAAATGGATGGATGGATGGATGGATGGATGGACGGACGGACGGACGGATGGATAGATAGATGGGAGGGATTATTTCACATGCTGTAAACGCTATAATAAAAGAGGGTGGTATTCTAGAATTGCGCTTCCTATAGGGAGACCTCCTTGAGTTGGTGAACAAAGAATGGGTTGAGGGGTACAGCAATATTACCAGGAAAGAGACCAGAAGCAGGGACAGCACCCCTGATCATACCCAAGACCACCCGAAAGGCATACAGGATGAGAGACCTGGGTCCTTTTGGTCTGGCTGCATAACCCTGGCAAGTCCCTTCCCGGCTCCAGGCCATACAGTTGCTTCACTTAGACACAGAACACTCATCTAAATTCAGTAGTCTCAACCCAGGGTGCAAATTAGAATTCTCCAGGGTGATCTTCAAAAGCAATGATCCCCCTGATCTCACCTCAGACTGATGGAATCAGATTCTCTGACAGTGAAGCCTGGGCACTGGTATTTTTTAAAGGCTCCCTGGTTGACTTCAGTGTGCAGCCAGGGTCAGGAGCCAGTGACCTAGATGATCTCTAAAGTCTAGGTTTAAAGTGCAGTGAGAGCTTTTGGACTTTGGGTATAATCATTCACATCACTGAGTACTTGCCATCTACCGTATAATACACCAAATATGCCATGCATATATTTTATATACGTTACAGAGGAAAACCCTACCAAATTAGATAGGTACTATTATTATCCTCATTTTACAGACAAAGAAACTGAGGTACAGAGAGCAAATTTGGTCAAGAGCTTGAATCCTCTACGCTGGAGTGCCTTTCCAGTGACAAGAAGCAAATTTCTACCTAATGGAGTTGTTACTTACACAGAAAAGCAACCAAGAGAAGAACATGGGGTACTCTGAGTGAACACATCTTGGATGCAGGTACGGGACTGGCCTGGAAGACCTCTGGTCATTCTGATAGCCCCACAGCATACATGCCCAGAGTGAATGTCCAAATGATAAGAGCGTAACTCTAAGAAAACAGCCTTTCATGTTTCTCTGCATTGATCTTGGTCATTTTCAAAGATGATTCCCATAAAACGTGCGGTTTTACCTCAGGCAGACAGAGGAACCATTTGGCAGGGTGAGGAGAAAGAACTTCCTGTGTACCCCAGTATAGCCAGGACAGAATACACTGACCCGCCCCCACTCTCTCCCATATGGGGCCCACCACTGCCCTTCCAAGCTTTTGACTGCCTTCCCATTTGTGCAGTTCTCTGAGGCAGGACCCAGGAGATGGCACATTAAGTGGGAGCTGAGACAGATTCCCAAGGAAGTGAAAGATCTGTTAAATCAGAGATTCGGAAAAAAGGAATCTAGTCTCTTCTTACAGTGGAATACTCTGCTGCTGTTAAAAAGGGGAGAGCTGTACAGATAGATTCAAAAGATGCTCGTGATACACAAGGTACAGAACAGCATCTTCTCACTGATACTTATGTAAACACCACATACACACATATAGACACACACAGAGGAAACCAGCAGAACCATCTGGAAGGACAGATTCCAAAATGATGACTGGGCAGATGCGTGGGGGTGGAAGTACACGGTAGAGCAGTGTGTTGTAATGGCATACTTTTACCTTCTCTATTAATCACTGTATTATTTCAATTGTTGACAACAACTGTGTATTAATTTTTTTAGATAAAGGGACTTCAATTTATAAATAAAAAGAAATACTAACAAAAGGGACCATAAAAGCCCACCCTAGGCCCTGGGAATTCTATCCAGGATAGGCCCCGTACAAGGTCGTCTTTGCCAATTTTTCCAGCCAGCGTTAACGGTCCCATTGCTCTCCCCTGGTTGCTTTCTCCTCAGCATGCCATTCCAGTGGCAGCCTCTTACCCCGCTGAGCTCCTGCTTCTCCAGTCATGGAGTGCCCCCATGGAATTTTTGGGTTACAGAAGATGGATCTGAGAGCTAGTGACCCCAGTTGATGTGACAGATGACAAAGCTTATTTGGGAAAGAAAAATTGCCCAAGGTGCTACTTGCCAGTAGAGGTGGGTAAAGGGCGTGGCATTTATGTTAAAGTCTCTGACTTCCCTATGCTTCTATGTGTTGTTTTGGAAGCTGAGAAATGGAAACTGACATACCAAGACCTGAAGAAAAGAATAATGCTTTGTGGTCAGAACCTTTTCCCAGAAATCCAAAAGGCTACAGGCAAGGATCCGCTAATAACATTATATGTAGGATGGTCCCCTCCAAAGAGGACCGGATAACTTGGCAACGTCATGGCCATGAACAGCAGGAGGTAAATTGTCTTGTGCTAGGGAGGAATAGTTTAGCCCCTCTCTGTTTCCTCTTTATGTTGTCTTACATCTTTGTAGTTTATAAACAGCATAATGTTGTGGTTAAGAGCAGTACCTAAGAAGACAGAGAACCCAGGTGGGATTCTGCCCCACTTCCCTAAGCCTCCATTTCCTTTCCTCTAAAATGGGGATAATAATAGTAGTTAACCTCATGAAGTTGTCTGTTGAGAATTAAATGAGATAATACAGGAAAAGTCCTGAGCCCTGTACCTAGCACATGCAGTTAATAGTAACTGTTGGTTTTATAACTAACAATAACAAGATCCACAGCGATTATAAACTATACCTTTCACATGACAGTAAGGAAGGTGACTGACGTTCACACGCTTACTAGTTTACACATCTCTAACATAAGTCCAAATCTTGGCCTCTAGAATTAGAGGTCTTCCACAAGACCTGTGTTCACCAAAACCCTACATAGTTGAGCTTCCACTGCATTAAAAAATCATCACCTTCCTCTAAAGTCATTCGGTAAGACCCCAATTTACATTTGCCTTTACATTTGCTAGTACAGACTGATCAAGACAAATGAAATTCCTTCCTTCCATTCAATCAGGCCTGGCCATCTTGGAATCTTCCCAAAGCCCTTAGAAATAGGATTCCTATTTTTTTTTTTTTTAATCTCTGTTCCCTCTTCAGTCTAGTTAGGAAAAAGAAAGTTTCTCGGGGTAGGAGGTTTAAACTGATGGGCCATTAACAGGATAACAAAGCAAAAGGAATTTTCCAGGTCACCAGACAACAACTTTAGAGTGGTATTTAAAATTCACTCGCTTAGGGGGAAGGAAAGAGGATGGTCAGGAGAGGGTGGGGAAGGATTTCTCCCAGCTGATGGGGAACTGGGGAACGCCCTTTTTTATGGTTAGCAAAACCAGTAAACACCTTAACAACTTGCTTGGTTTCTGGGCTGATATTTTATCATAGTACTTAAGATGCAGATACTGAAAAGAAAACACAAATGTCAGTCTGCTGAATCCATAAAGAAAAGGTTCTCCCTGGTTTCAGATTTAGGGAACACCTGGATCCCTGCTACAATACAACATACCCATAAATTTCTTCTGAGCCCACTGAATAGACACACACACACACACACACCCCACTCTCTCATATATATCCTGCCTTATTCCAGGTGTGACAAAGTTCAGTAGGAGACTCATGGTCATGCTGTTTCCCCAAGTTTGTATTTTTAAATTTTATTTGTTGGCATTCTGGAAGTCACTGGGGAAGGCAGCTTCAGCACTTAATTGGTAAAAAGAAATATTCTTCTAGGGATCACCTTTGCTGCTGAAAAAAGAATGACCAGCAAAGAGTCCTGCTGCAATTTGGTAGCTGTGCCTTATCACCTCCCTGTACCACTCTCTCCTCTCCCACAGTGCACTGCTCCAGGAACTTGCACAGCCCTGGGAGCTTCTGGAAGCCCCACCAAATTGCACAAGGCTGCTTACGTAGTAGTTGTACACAGTTTTAAGTTTTTCTAGTACAATGGTTTCCAAACTCTTTAAAACTCAGCAGAATACTTTCCAAAGGAACACAAAGGAAAAATAGATTAAAACTATTGCTTCTGATAGGAGCCAATTACAAGGTTGCTCAAACGGGTCCCTGGCATTAAAAAAAAAAAAAAAAAAACCCACTATTTTCGAATATCGCTCTACTGTTACTTTAGGTAATTTTGTCATTACAGTCAAGTCCAAACTCCTCATTAGGTCTTTAGAACCCTTTTTGATCCAGCCCCTGCCTACCGGAGTTTCATGCAGTTATTCCCATGTTGTCTGCTCTCTTGATTTACTCCTTCATTTTGGTGGTACAGGTCCTCCACTAGATTCCTGGGAAGAGATACATGGGAGGTAAATTTTTTGAAACCTTGCATTTCAGCATATATCTTTTTTTTTTTTTTTAAGACTTTATTTATTTATTTGACACAGAGACAGCCAGTGAGAGAGAGAGAGAAGCAGGGGGAGTGGGAGAGGAAGAAGCAGGCTCCCAGCAGAGGAGCCTGATGTGGGGCTCAATCCCAGAACGCGGATCACGCCCTGAGCCAAAGGCAGACACTCAACGACTGAGCCACCCAGGTGCCCCAGCATATATCTTGCCTTTTGTTCTCCTCACGGTTTGACCAGTAGTTTTGCTAGGTATAAAAATCTAGGTTGTAAATCAGTCCCCCAAAAGCCTAGGCCTCTCCAGCATCCAGATGTTTGAACTGGAAGTTCCTCCTGCATAGAACACATACACCATGCCCACCCCCTGCCCCTGTGTAGCTAACACTTGATTGTTTTCTTTTTTTTTTTTTTTTTTTTAAGTAATCTCTATACCCAAAAATGGGCAGGAACCTACAATCGTGACGTCAAGAATTGCATGCTCCATCAACTGAGCCAGCCAGGTACCCCACACCTCATTAGTCTTGTCAGGGAAACTTACCTGCCCAACCACATATCCCTCCTACTTGCTCCCACAACCTGGTGCTTACCCCTCATTACATTTCTTATGCCATATTATCACTATCTATTTACTTATCTGTGTCCTCCACTAATTTGTGAACATGAGGGCTAAAAACACAGAGCTACTCGTTAAGTATTTGTAGAACAAAGAAATAATGAATGGTTGTGATATTTTTTTTAAAGATTTATTTATTTGAGAGAGAGAGAGAGAGAATGAGCACAAGCATGAACGGGACGGGCAGAGAGAGAGGAAGAATCTCAAGCAGACTCCATGCTGAGCACAGAGCCCAACATGGGGTTCAATCCCAGGACCCTGAGATCACAACCTGAGCCAAAACCAAGAGTCAGACACTCAACCAACTGCACCACCCAGGCACCCCAGATGATATTTTTTATTATAAGACACAACGTACAGTAAAATGTATGACAAATGCCCTTACCAGTTGGTGCATGCTGGGGGAGTAGAGAGCAGGACTGGTCTCAGGGAAGAAATGCCACCTTGATCCTAAGAGCCTAATAAGAAAACTTAAAATTTCTTGTTCAATATGTGCCTTTCATGAGGACAGGGACCAGATATGGCCTCTCAGTGCTGAGTTCCCAACAATCAGACCACAATGACAGCTTAATAAAGAACTGTTGAATGAATGAACTGGTCCAGACAAAGGGAGTCCTATGCATTACACGACCAAGAAAACAGAGAGAAAAAGTCCCTACACTGACTTACAGTCAGAGGAAAAAGGGAGGTTTGGAATGAAAACACAGTTCATCATCTGTTCCCACCACACCTCCAGTAGCAAAACCTCTCCCAATTCCCTGTTCCAGATATAGGCACTCCCTTCTTTGGGCACATGGATTTGAAGCCCCACAACTATCTGGCTTGAACCCTCGCTTTCATAGTCTGTTTATTTTCAATCAGCAAGTCCTGTTGCCTCCTCTCCCTCTCTCACTTTACAGCAGTTTTCACCCTGAGCCTCCTGCTTCATTCCTCTAATACCCCCAGTGAGGCCTCCATCACCCCACACCTACATTTTCCCATGGCTCCGTCCTTCACTCCAAGTCACTTTGACACCTCTGTCAGATTAATCTCTCTAAAGCATCACTTTGCAGTGTCTCCTCACTACCCAAAAATACCTTCAGAGTTTCTTGACTTCCTCCCGTGTTAAGTCACAACTCTTCTGCCAGTTTTCAACCTTCAGAATGACTTCTGATGCTCTGTTTTCCCTCCTCACACACACCAGCTCACTTATCACACATACACAACTCTCAAAGATTAGGCAAGATGCTGCACTGTCTCAGAAACAACAGAGTAGACTTCTGCACAACTTGTGCATTCTCTTCTCTGGAATGTTCTCCCCACCCCTCTTAATTCAATCCATCCTTCCAGACCTGATTTAAATCTTTCCTCCTCCAAGATGCCTTTATTTACAACTTCAGGCTTTGCAGATCTCCCCAAATTTAAAATCCAAATAGCACTTATCATCTTTGTAGCCCAGTTATATCCGAATGTGTGTCTTATATGAAACACTACATAGTCCACATGCATCGGTGCAGTCTTCCCCAACCAGTCTGGCTGCTCCTTGATGGTAAGGATGTCCTGTTCTTGGACCTGAGGGCCCTAGAGTTCAACAGAAAGTAGTATTTAGGAGGTGGTAAGAGAGCTGCCTTCAGAAACAGACAAACCAGGGTTAATCGCAGCCCTACCGATTCTAATTGTGTGTATTTGGACTCTCTGAGCCTCAGTTTTCTCATCTGTAAAACTGGGATAATAATAGTACTATCTCATAGGTTTGATGTGAAAATTTAAATGAGATAATGCTAAGTAAAGCAATTTGAGCTTTGTTTTGATACAGGATAAATACTCAGTACGTTTTAGCAATTGTTATTAAAGACTCCAATCCCTGTTCTTGGAGTTGAACTTTGGCCTTGATTTTGCTTGAGACTCTGTCACTGAGCCAGCCTTGCAAATAGTGATTTCCTGCCAATCCCAGCCTCTGTGTCCACCCTTGGCTGGTCAAAGCATTCTCTGCAAGCAGTGGCTAAGAGAAAGTTCCATCATGCAAAGTCATCTCAGGCCCCACGTGTGGTTCCTCCTGCCCTCAGCACTACTGGATTCAGTGCTGAACTGTTTAGTACCTTTGGTTTGTGAACCATAAGCTTTGCTTTTTTCCACTTTCTCTTTATCGCTATCATTGTATTATAAAAACAATACATGCGCATTTTTTTAAAACTACATAAGAGTATAAAGTAAAGAGCAAAAGTCTCACTCCTCACCCAAATCTCCATTTCTACTCTTTAGAAGAAAGAGTAGTTCGGGGTGCCTGGGTGGTTCAGTTGGTCAGGTGTCTGCCTTCGGCTCAGGTCATGATCTCAGGGTTCTGTGATCAAGTCCCAAATCGGGCTCCTTGCTCAGCGGGGAGCCTGCTTCTCCCTCTGCCTGCTGCTCCCCCTGCTTGTGCTCGCTCGTTCTCTCTTTCCCCCTCTCAAATAAATAAAATCTTAAAAAAAAAAAAAAAAAAGGAGAGAGAGAGAAACCAGTCAGCAGTTTCTCATGTGTATTTCCAGAAAACACGGCTTTAGAAACATATACACACATACTTTTCTGTGGTTTTATTCACTTAATAATCGGTCTTGAACACCTTTCTCTACCTATACCTGATAGTTCACCACACAGTGTTCAATGGCAACTTAGATTTCTTTCTTTCTTTCTTTCTTTTTTTTTTTAAAGATTGTCTTCATTTATTTAAGAGAATATGAGTGGGGAGGAGCAGAGGGGGAGGGAGAAAGAATCTGAAGCAGACGCGGCACTAAGTGCAGAGCCCGTTGTGGAGCTCAATCCCACAACTACTAGGTTACAAACAGCTAAAACCACAAATCAGGTGTCCAACCGACTGTGCCACCCAGGTGCCCCTTAGATTTCTTTTGTAAAAACAACCAAAGTTGATTTCATCAATCCCCTACAGATGGGCATGTAGGTTGCTACTCCTAAAACAACATGATGAACATCCTTGTATATATATTTCTGTGTACTCTTAAGTCTTCAGGCTTCTGATTGCCAAATTAGACTGGATTGGGGGTGATTCATCACATTTGGTTCTACCTCCCAAGTCTCCACCCAAATATAGCATTCAGTCCCTATACCCACTGACTCACTGATCAGTGGTGTGACCACCTTCCTCTTCACTTTAAAATAGAAGAAAGAGGTCACTGGACTATTTCCTCATGACCCTACTCAAAACGAGTTCACAGAACCCACATGTTTCTCCCTTTATCTGGAACCAGAGGGGAAATCCCAGGCATTGGGGAATAAGATTTCAGAATCTGACTGTGTTCTCAGGTAGCCCTGAGGTAGCCCCAAAGAAGGAAGGAAACACGTTTTTGGTTCATGAGACACAATCCCAGCTGTTTTCAGTGGGGCTGAGAGGGATGTGAGTGTGACAATAAGGACAGTAGCTAAGACAGGCTTCAGGTGGTGGCTGGGGGATGGTGAACACATAGGGCTTTAATCAGCAGTGACTCGGCATTATTATCCTAGCCCACATCCGTCCCTTTACACCATGTCCTTGCTCAGGCCAAGGGCAGGATGGAACAGCAGGAACTTTGATTGCTTATCCCCAGCTCAGCCTGACTCATGCAGGACCCCAAGCCAGCCCCTTACTGTACCCTGGCAGAAGCTCCAGGAGCCTGGGTGAAACTAGGGCTGGAAAAAGTTGCCCCTGAGGTGTATACAAGTTGCTTACGTGTAACTCTATGACCCACAGTGAGCTACCATACCATTTTAAGCTTCAGCTACCCATTCTCCTATCTGTAAAAAAAGTAAATGCAACACCAACAGTCGCCGTGTTACACTGTCCTTGAAGGCAGGAGGTATACCAAGTGCTTAACAAGAACATGGCATTACATAAGCAGTCAATAAATCTTTAATACTTGCTTCACTGATATCCTCCCCTTGTCTAGCACAGTGCCCAATTCAGAGTAGGTACTTAATGAAAATTTTTTTCAGTGAATGAATGAACAACCTCTTCATTTCTGAAGGGCAGACAGGAAAATTGCAAAATAACCCCCAAGGCCTTTCCAACCTCATGTCACCCTATTCTCTTCCTTACAATATGGAAGTTTACTGATAATGCAGTTTGGTTTGGTTCACTCAATTCATTTTCTCTCTCCCTGTCTCTCTCTCTCCCCATTCCTCCCTCCCTTCCTCTCTCCCTCAGAGAAAAGATGTTCTATTCCCCCTGGTTTGTCCTCAAGTCCCAGACACATCAAAGAATAAGCTCAGGGCCAAGGTCCTGGAATGCAGCCTCACCTCAAAGTTTCTAAAGAGAAACCAAGTCCTAGGACCATGAAATATCAGAGGAGGGAGGAAAGAAAATTCATGTATTAATTCAATAAATATATATGTGGAATATCTATTGTGTCTAGAAGTGAAACCACAAGCTTGCTGCTTAGCCTTGCCTCTACTCTCCTGTCAGGCTGGATTCTGCCTCAAACCCTCCAAACCTGATCTCCAAATCCCTACTAAAAAGGCTTCCTTATAAGTAGCCCTCAGGTGCTCCCACTGTTAATCCCGATGCCTTTCCCCCCTTCTTGTTCTTCACTACCTCTCTCCCAACACCTTTCTCCTCCTTTAGTTTCCCTCCTCTGTCCCTGATTCCTGCCTTCTGTTGTGAGCCTAACTGCATCCCTCCAAAATCCATGTTATAGTCCCAACTCCCTGCACTCAGAACGTGACTGCATTTGGAGATAGGGTCTTATAAACATCTTATTTATTTATCTGAGGGCAAGTGAGAGAGAAGAGAGACAGAAAATGAGTGAGCACGAGAGAGGGAAGGGGCAGAGGAGGAGGGAAAGAATCTCAGGCAGACTGTCCGCTGAAAGAAGAGCCTGATGGAGAGCTCGATCCCACGACCCTGAGATCGTGACCTAAGCTTAAATCAAGAGTCAGACGCTCAACTGACTGAGTCACCCAGGCACCCCTGGCAATAGGGTCTTTTTTTTTTTTTCTTCTTGTTCTTTCTTTCCTTCTTTCTTTCTTTCTTTCTTTCTTTCTTTCTTTCTTTCTTTCTTTCTTTCTAAGATTTTATTTATTTATTTGAGAGAGAGATAGAGAAAGTGAGAGAGAGCATGAAGGGGGGGGAGGCAGAGGGCGAAGCTGACTCCCCGCTGAGCAGGGAGCCCAATGTGGGACTCGATCCCAGGACTCTGGGATCATGACCTAAGCCAAAGGAAGATACTTAATCTACTGGGCCACCCAGGCACTCCAGAGAGAGGGTCTTTAAAAAGTAATTGATGAGGTCATTAGGGTGGGCCCTAATCCAATATGACTGGTGGATTTATCAGGACACACGCAGAGGGCAGACCATGTGAAGACAGGAAGAAGATGGCCATCTAAGCAAAGGAGGGAGGCTAAGAAGAAACCAACCCTGTTGGCATTTTGATCTCAGACTTCTAGCCTACAGAATTGTGAGAAAATAACTTTCTATTGTTTAAGCCACCCAGTCTGTGGTACTTTGTTACAGCAGCCCTAGCAAACTATTACATCCCTCTATTGTATGTCACAGTCTTCACCCCCCAAGATCCCATCCTCCTCTATTAATCCACCTCCACGGCCTAAACTATCACCCCTCCCCTTCCCAATGGCCTACTCAGGATAATACATCCATATAATGAAACCTGAACCCTCATCCAGATCCCAGCTCCAAATTCCAGCTGCCTACCAGACAATTATGCTTGAATTGTTCTGCCAATCCTGAAAACTCAAGAGGTCTAAAACCACAAACCCTTGTAGGTCAGCCCAACCACCTTGCTTTACCCATGAGGAAACTGGGACACAAAACAAAAACAAACTCAGCTCTCTTCCCGACTTCCCTATTCCTAAAAGCACCATGTATCTGGTCACTCAAAAATGTAGAATCATCTTTTACTCTGCCCTTTTGCCACACTCAGAGCCAATCAAGGAACTTCCAATGGATCCCAAAACAAGATAGTTTGGGGCACCTCAGGAATGGTAAAAGCAAATACAAATTCCCTCTAAAGGCCTACAGTTTCAAACAATGCATTCAGGAATGCCCATAAAGTCCTCAGAAACTGGGCCTAAAGCTAAAAAACACAAAACACACAAGGAAACAAGGCACCATAAGTGAGAATCAGCAGGAACAAGAGAGCTGCATAATCATATCCAGAAATTATCAAGTACAAAAAATGAATAAGTGCCTTTCTGTCTTTCTTTCTTTTCTTTCTTTCTCTTTCTCTTTTTCTTTCTTTCTTTCTTTCTTTCCTTCTTTCTTTCTTTCTTTCTTTCTTTCTCTCTCTCTCTTTCTCTCTTTCTTTCTTTCTTTCTTTCTTTCCTTCCTTCCTTCCTTCCTTCCTTCTCTTTTTTTAGAGAGAAGTTGCAAGAGGGAGGAAGAGCAGAGGGAGAAGGAGAGAGAGATGTTGTGTGTGTGGTTGTGTGTGTGTGAGAGAGAGAGAGAGAGTAAAGCGACAGAAGTTTACTAAGTGAAGATACAGAAAAAGCTCTCAAGAGTGAGAGGTGTCCCGACAGGGTTGCCCAGGAGAGAATCTTAAGCAGGCTCCATATTTAGCGCAGAGCCTCACTCTGGGCTCAATCTCACGACCCTGAGATCATGACCTGAGACGAAATCAAGAGTTGGATGCCTCACCGACTGAGCCACCCAGGCGCCCATATTTCAAGAAATAAATGTGAGCCTTAAATATATGAGCCAGGGGTAAAAGACTAAAAAAGTAACCAAGCTAATTTTGAAAAAAGTTAAAACTAAGATGAATTAAACAGCAGATTAGATACTGTTAAAGGCAGAATTAATTTACTAGAAAATGGATCTGAAGAAATCTAAAAAGTGACCCAAAGATACAGAAAGATGAATACAAAGAACTACATATGTGACATTGGAGGATAGAATAAGATGGTCTAATATATATTTAATTGTATTTACCAAAGAAAATGAAGGAAAGAATAAGAAAGATGAGTGTAGAGTCAGGACCAGGACTAGAGTGAAGTGAGTGAGGTACCTAGGGCATAAAATTTATTTTAGACACTCACTCTCAGGGCCAACTGTGCATTTGCACAAGCTCAAGAATGAGCATCTCCTTAAATCTGGTGCCCTGGGCACCTCACTGGCTTCCACAGGTGCTGGCCATGCTGATAATTTTTCCAAACTGTTTTAAGACAGCAAACTCCAGATTCAGAAGTCCCAAGAAGGATGAAGAAAAATATATTCACAACTACTTACATCATAGTGAAAATGCAACGGCCTGGGACAAATACAAATCAATAACAAAGAAAGTGAAGTTAGGCTGACCGTAGAGTTCTCAGCAGCCACAATGGGAACCAGAAGTGTGTATTCATTGTGCCGAGACAAAATAACTGTTGTTCAAGAATTTTACTCAAGAACTTAAATATGAGGGTGAAAGAAAATAAGTTTCAAACCAATGAAAACTGAGAGAATTTACTACCAGCAGACACTGAACGAAATTCTAAAGGATGAATTTCAGGCAGAAGGAATGCAATCTCAGACAGACACTCTTATAAGAAGGAACAGTCAACAAAGAGATTAGTGGTTCTGTAAGCCAGCAATGAACAATATTTGACCATATAAAGAAACAATAATGTCTCATCTCTCCTGAAAAAAAATAAAAAATAAAAATAAATAAATAAATAAATAAATAAATAAATAAATAAAATATCGAATGAAAACACTGAACTATAGCAGAATATAAAGGGGTGGGTAGGTAGAGACTTAAGGATTTAAGTTTATTTAAGGTCCTTGTATTAAATTCTTTAAGAGGGTAAAAACTGTGATTAATTGTTAAATATCTAGGGGATCCACTAAAAGAATAGACAGACTGTAACTTCCACTGCAATCAATAGGAAAGAATGGGATGACTAAAAAACAACAACAACAATAACAACTCAGTCCACAGGATGAGAAAGTAGAAGGAAAAGCAAAAATAAAAACCAGCGCCTAGGGGAGACATTAATATACCCTAGGGGGTATAAGGGAAATCTCTGTACAATCCTCTCATTTTTGTTATAAATCTTTTTTTCTCAAGATTTTATTTATTTATTTGAGAGAGAGAGAGGGAGACCTAGATAGCACCAGTGCGGAGGAGAGGGAGAAGCAGGTTCCCCTCTGAGCAGGGAGCCCACCACCAGGGCTCAATCCCAGGGCTCTGGGATCATGACCTGAGCCGAAGGCAGATGCTTAACCAATGGAGCCACCCAGGCACCCTTCATTTTTGTTATAAATCTAAAACAACCCGGGGTGCCTGGGTGACTCCATCAATTAAACATCTGACTTCGGCTCAGGTCATGATCCCAGGGTCTTGGGTTCGAGTCCCGCATTGGGCTCCCTACTCAGAGGGGACTCTGCTTCTCCCTTCGTCTGCCCTTCTCCCTGCTCGTGCTCTCCTGCTTGCTCACGTTTGCTCTCTCTCAAATAAGTAAATAAAATCTTAAAAAAAAAAAATCTAAAACTGCTCTAAAAAGTAATCTCAACACATACACACACATGACAAATAGCACAAAATAAGACAGAAAGAAATCTAATTCAATAATTTTCAGTTCTCATATGAATCCATGCAAACTGAAATGTACTGCTCTGCATTGAAAAGACAAAGCTTGCCAGGCTGGCTAGAAACCAAAATCCAGTAGTAGGTGCTTGTTACAAGTAAAACAAAGGAGTGAGTTTAAGTAAATGCTAAAGTTTCCTGTGGCTTCATCCAGCCAATGTGATTTCCCCATAAAGTCCAACAGAATAAATTTGGTCATCTGAGGAGAGTTTGATAAAGGAACTACTTACAAACATGCAGCTGGACTGTAAGGAAACCACAAGGACAGTGCGACACCCTGGACCTGGGAAAAACTGGGCTCCGTTATCACCTCTAGGACTGAATGACATATTCCCTAACACACACACTCACACACATTCATCCACAGCTTCAAGACTTTTAATAGTATCCCATGGTTCTTAAGGAGGATAAAACTGCACATTCTTACACAGCCTCCAAAGCCTTCTATGATCTGTCCGCTCTCCCCTATCTCTAGCTGTTTCTGGGCCCAGAGTCCACTGGATTTTCAATCCTTTAGTCACAGTAGCTTTCTCTTACATCCTTGGATTCACCATGCCTGCTCCCTCCCATCTGAGGACCTTTGTGTGTCCTGTTCTCAGCCTGCAATACTTCTCCCTCCACCCTCCAAACCCACTTATCACCCGTCATCCTTCTGGGCTGAGCTCAGGTATCACTAGACGCTAGAGGAACTTTCCCAAAGCCCTAGCTTTCATTATGTACCTTCAGGGCACTGAGACTTCTCCTGCAGAGCACTGATCACTGGCGTCACTTTGTATTTACATTTGTGCAGTTGTTTGATGAATGTCTCACTAGACTAGAAGCTCCATAAGGGTACGAATGGCATTCTTTATATTCACATCTGTGCGGTGCCTGGCACCTGGCACCGAGCGGCAGCTCAATCAATACTGAATGAAGGAATGACAACATCCTTACTAAGAGAAGGGCACTTTGTCCACAAACAAGTATTCCATACCCTAAGGTTTCCCCAGTTTTATCACACAATTTGCATTCATTCATTCACAGATAACTTACTAGCCATTTCTCTGTGTCAGAGAAAATTAAACACCATTACCTTCAAAGGCCTTTCCTGAACATAAAAACACTCCCTGGGCTGCTTATATGGCAAGAACATGGTAGGAAAGCCTCCAAGCCAAGGCAGTGGGTAGCATTTCAGCAAACCTGGTGGACACTCAAGGTGGAGGACAGGGAACGCCTCCCCGTTCTTGACCCATCAGACCCAGAGCAAAGGCAGATGGATTAACAATCAACCATGTGCCTTTCCAAGGGCCCTAAATGGTGGATGAGGCCACAGTCAATGGCACTCAAGTCACTGAACACTGGGCATTTTGGCAAAATGGGGCTGGGCTGAAGGAGTTGAGTTTGGTTGGCTTCAGACAATTGCTGACCACAGAGAAAACCTCTGTCTTAAAATTCCCACTTGGGAAAGGGATGATGGAAAGCAGTTCCTCTGATTAATAACATTTACAATCCTGTTCTCTGATTCGACTGACTTTACACATGGATGGTAATGGCTCTATGCCTTGGCTTCCTGATCCTCAATGAGGATGAAAATTTTTAGATTCTTTAATAAGAGTATCAATAATAATAATAATAGCAGTAGCAGCTACTAACATTTCATGTAAAGCTCATGGTAGTCTCCTGCTTAAGACTCTTCAATGATTTCCACTGATATTAAAATAAAATGCAGAGTGCCTGGCTGGCTCAGTCAATGGAGTGTGCAACTCCTGATCTTGGGGTTGTGAGTTTGAGCCCCATGTTGGGTGTAGAGATTACTTAAAAATAAAACCTTAAAAAAAAAATAAGGGGCGCCTGGGGTGGCTCAGTTGATTAAGCATCCAACTCTTAATTTCGGCTCGATCATGATCTCAGAATCATGAGATCAAGCCCTGCACTGGGCTCTGGGCTCAGCAGAGACTCTGCTTGGGATCCTCTCTCCCTCTCTCTCTGTCCCTCCTCCCCACCAACTGCTTTCTCTCTCTCTCTCTTAAATTTTTTGTAAAGATTTATTTATTTATTTATTTGAGAGAGGCAGAGATAGCGAGAGAGAGCACAATCAGAGAGGAGAGGGAGAGGCAGGCTCTCAGCCAAGCAGGGAGCCCGGCATGGGGTTGGATCCCAGGACCCTAGGATCATGACCTAAGCCCAAGGCAGGCGCTCAACAGACTGAGCCACCCAGGCACCCCTTTAAAAAAATAATTTAAAAATTAAAAAAATAAATAAACGCAAACTCCTTACCACAGCCTTCAAGGCCCTGCATGTCCTGGCCCCTGCCTATTTCTGCTGCTCTATCCTGAACAGCCCACCCATTAATCAGCTCCAGCAGGATCAACCTTCTTTCTGCAACTCACATACACCAAACTTGTTCCTACCTCATAGCCTTTGCGCAGGCTGGCCCTTCTGCATGGAGTGCTCTTTCCTCAGAACCACCCACAGCTGCCTTCTTCTGATCATCCGGGTCCCAGCTCAATCACTACCACCCCAACTCCCCTACTACCCTCCCGCCATCGCTTGGTCATAGCACCCTCTTTTACTGCCCCCATAGCATGTATCATGATCTGAAATTATCTTAATTATTTGCTTCATTATTATCTGCCTCCTCTAGAACATACATTCCACGAGGGCAAAGCCCCATCTGTCTTGTTCATCCCTGAATTCTCAGTGTCCAGAACACAGTAGCACACAGGAGGCATTCCACAAACGTTTTTCAAGTAAAGAAATGGGTAAAAGACCCTGTGAGATAAGAACTACTATGCTTAACTGATTTTACAGATGAAGAACTTAAGGCCTGGTGATGTTGGGTGACTTGCCCAAGGTCACAGAGATGGTAGGTAAATAGAGGCGCTGAGTAAAAATTGAACCCACTTGTGCTCTTAATCACTACACAAATTGAGATTCATCCATGAATCACGTCATGATTATCTCTCCTCTAATCATTCTTTTTTTTTTTAAGATTTATTTATTTTAGGGAAAGAGAGAGCACGAGTGGGAGGGGCAGGGGGAAAGAGAATCTCAAGCAGCCTGAGATCACAACTTCAGCAGAAACCAAGAGTCAGACTCTTAACCAACTGTGTCACCCAGGTGCCCCTCCCCTCTATTCATTCTTTTTTTTTTTTTTTAAGATTTTATTTATTTATTTGACAGAGAGCGAGACAGCCAGAGAGAGAGGGAACACAAGCAGGGGGAGTGGGAGAGGAAGAAGCAGGCTCCCAGCAGAAGAGCCTGATGGCTCGATCCCAGGACTCTGGGATCACGCCCTGAGCCGAAGGCAGATGCTTAATGACTGAGCCACCCAGGCGCCCCCCCTCTATTCATTCTTTGCGTAGAACCTGGCCCAAGAGCTAGGCAGCAAGGAAACATATTAAAACAGTACAGAGAGTGTGAATTCCTACAACCACTTGTGATAACTAGAAGTACTCACTAAAGCTAAACCAGTCCTCAGCGTATATCCACAGATACACAAACATGTGTTCAATAAAAGTCACGTACAGGACTATTAACAGAAGCAACATTCTTTCTTTTTTTTTAAGTTTTTATTTTTAAGTAATCTCTACATGCAACATATGGGGCTCGAACTCACAACCCCAAGATCATGAGTTGCATGCTCTAGCAACTGAGCCGGTGGTATTATTTTTTTTTTTAATTTTTATTTATTTATTCTTTTTGAGTAGACTCCATGCCCAACGTGGGGTTCAAACTCAGGACTGAGAGGTCAAGAGTCACATGCTCTACCCCTGAGCCAGCCAGGGGCCCCCAAGAAGCAGTATTTTTAAAAGTAAACACCCGAGGGGTGCCTAGGTGGTTCAGTCAGTTAAGCATCTGACTTGGGCTCAGGTCATGATCTCAGGGTCCTGGGCCCAAGCCCCATGTCAGGCCCCATGCTCAGTGGAGAGTCTGCTTGTCCCTCTCCCTCTGCCTCTACCCCCAGCACATGCTCTGTCTCTCTCTCAAAAAATAAAATAAAATCTTAAAAAAAAAAAAGTAAACACTGGAAACAATATACATATCCATCAAAAATAGCATGAATAAATATACTGCAGTACAATTATATAGTAGAATAGTATACAGCAAAAAAAAAGAAACTACAACTACATGCAACCACATGGAAGAATCTCACACAAGAAGTATCTACTGTATAGGGGCGCCTGGGTGGCACGGCGGTTAAGCGTCTGCCTTCGGCTCAGGGCGTGATCCCGGCGTTCTGGGATCGAGCCCCACATCAGGCTCCTCCACTGGGAGCCTGCTTCTTCCTCTCCCACTCCCCCTGCTTATGTTCCCTCTCTCGCTGGCTGTCTCTACCTCTGTCAAATAAATAAATAAAATATTAAAAAAAAAAAAAAAGAAGTATCTACTATATAATCTCATTTATAGAAAGATCAAAAAATACACATTAATCTATGGTGCTAAAAGTCAATATACTGATTACTATTGTGGGTAGAGGTGGAGTATCGTGGTGTTTAGGGATGGGAAGAGCATGACTATCGTTTCCAGAATGCTGGTAATGTTTTCCTTCCTGACCCGTCCACTAATTCCACAGTTGTGTTCATTTTGGGAAAATTCACTGAGTTGTACACTTGATTTATGCAGTTTTCTGAATGCTGACTCACATGAAATTTATGTTGAATTGCATGAAACTGCCATCTTTGTACATGAGAAGTGGCTAAATATCAGCAATTTCATGTCGTTCAACTAATACGTTATACTTTTTTTAAAAAGATTACTTAAGAAAAAAAAATACTATCCGATTGAATTGCTTTGTACACAGCTCTGTAAAAATTGGTTTTGAGAAAGAGCCTGTGCCTTCCAAGTGCTCCTTGGCAGGTGGTAAACAGGCTCAGAATGGTTGTAAATTCTTCCCGAGGGCCTGAGGCTGGTACACTTGGCTGTGTACTCCAGAGTCCAGAGTTCGGGCCAGCCCTGGTGTGATGCAAGTCAGCTGGAGGAGGCCAGAATATCCTAGAACGGAGATGAGCAACTCCAGCCTCAGGCCCAAGGTGTCAGTATTCCTGAAAGACACCAGTTCTCACATGCCCTAGTCTCTGCACTCATGGTACTCTCCTTCCTGGGCATTTCCATGACTCCTGCTCCTCAGCCTTCAGACTGCCCAGAGAGGCTTTCCCCGACCTCCATAAAGCGGCCAGCTCTGTCCCATAATTGCTCTCACACCCCTTTGTTATTCCATTTGTAGATTTTACCAACATCTAAAATTGCTTTTATTTAGGTGTTTACTTTTGATTATCTGCCCCCGCCATTAGACTAAGCTTTATTAGAACAGGGGATTCCTAGAACTACTTTACTGTTGTATCCTCATGTCCTTGCATGGCACCTGGGACCTAGAAAGTGTTTAAATATTGGTCGAATGAATAAGTGAACGAATAAATGACCAAAAGAAGTGGAACCAATGGAGGTCAGGGAAGAAAAGGTGGCCCGAAGCACAACTGTCAAGTCAGAAAGAAGGACACAGCCCCCATCACCCTTGTGAAGCAAGATGGGCCTCCACAAAGTTGCCGACCCCCCAAGTCTAGACATCCATTCCTTATCCCTGTGTTTTTCCAGGGTCCCCATTCTGTTATGTGAAGGACAGAGACATTTATGAGGTATCTACTGGACCATTCTACAGAGTTTGAACGAATCATCACACCCATTACATAGATATGATTGAGGGTGTAAAGAATCAGTAACTCACCTGAGATCCATCAACAGCTAAGTGTCCAATTACTTTGGACAAAGTCTAAGTCTGTTTATTCCTGAAGCCAGAACTTGCCAACCACTCTATCTCCTGATTTTTCATTGTTACTAGGGAATTTCTGTGATTTGCAAGCAAGGACCAAGGGGGCCATTTTTTTTTCTTTTCTTTCTATTCACTGCTCTCAATGGTTGCTTTTGATTTAGCTCCCACACCTGAAATGAACAGTGTGCTTGAATTTTATGTGAATTTGAACGAAGGCAAATCTGAACTGTGCCATAGAAATATATTCACAAAAATCTTGAACTCAGTAGCCAAAACTGATAGCGTGCAAATCGGACTTCACAGTCACACCGATGAGGAAATTGTTCTTGAATTACGTGAGGTCTTCTGGAATCCTTCTTTTTCATACCATTCTACTGACCTGCTCAGCAAACAGTGAAAACCAAGGGTCTTGGAGGAAAAATGGGGCAAAGCAAGCTAGAGACCTGTATTATCAAAACCAAGTTAAAATCTTTAAAATATTCCTGTTACACAGGTTAATTCAAGGACCACAAAAATAACTGTGCACTTGGTTCTGAGCTAAGTTACTTGAAAAACATCATGTTTAGTGCTCACAACTCTCTGAAGCAGATACTATGACTATCATCCCCTTTTTTACAAGAGAGGCTTGAAGAGATTAAGAATTATGCAAAGTCACTAGGCGCTTAATACAACAGAATCATCATTTAGCATACATTCAGCATTATATCACACATGTGCTACCACTGAAATTCAAGCATCTATATTGGCCACGGTTAAAATCAAGTCTTGGGTGAACTGTTTAAGATACCCAGACACACAGCTGAAAATACCATAACTTTCACCCTGCGAAACTGTACTAGTTAAAGCAGTGATGACAGCCATAGTATTATTGTTTTAACTATTTATTAACAATGAAAACCTTGATTACAATTTAGATTATTTTTCTCTTTCTGAGGTTTTGATACACATAATGGACTCCTCTTAAAATTCTATACACATTCTTTGCATGAACATGACCGGGTATGTTGAATAATCACCTAAATGCATATTTGGCATTTACAATTTGCCAGACACTGTTCTAAGTGCTTTATGTACATTTTTCCATTCAAATTCCACTCAACCCTTCATATTACAGAGGAGAAAACTGAGGTACATAAAGTTTGGATCACTTGTCCAAGGCTATGGAGCCTGTAAGGGTAGGATTGAACCTCAGCAGTCTGTGGTCAATGTCTGTACATCTGTCTTTCAATGTTTCCAGCCTTCAAAGCTGAAACAAATGAACACACTGAGCCAGAAAGCCTAGGAGCTAGAGCCAGAACAGAGGTCTAGCTCAGGCCTGACCTACCCTCCCTTCCTCAAAGGACTACGGTACCGCTAGCTATCTTCAGATGCTCTAACACTCCTTGAGACTCCTTTCTGCTTCTGAGCCTTCTGCCACTGGGCCCAACTTGGCAGAGACTGCATTCTGCAGATCTGAGCTGCAGGGAAGCTTCTCCACGGCCTCTAAGCTGTGCCCCCTGACTTTGCTCTCCGCACTCTCTATCACATCACTCATGTTAACTGTAATTAAATCTGTCTTCAATCAATTGTTTGTTTAATGTCTTATGTCCCCTACTTGACTACAGGGGAGGCAGGTGATCTGTTTGGGTTGAGGGGCTTGGCTTGCAGTGCTTAGTATGTGCAATAAGGTTGAGAAATATCTAGTGAATATAGAAATGAATGAGGGCTCTGATGAAGATTATACGTTAAAGCACACCCCGCCCCCACCCTGCCCCGGCCCCCTTACCACTGACTGAGAGCTCTATAAAGGCAAAAATTGTGTCTATCTCTTTTATCACTATAACCCCAACACCTGGCACTATGCCTGACTCACAGGAAGTGCATAATAATTTTTGGTGGAATTAAATAATTAAAACATTGCCTCTGACTTCTTATCTGACAAAGAGAGAGGCTAAGACCCAGAACACAGCTTTTTAAAGCAACAGTACATATGAAAACATGCTGAGCACAGGCATGGCACACAGTAAATGTTCCATGAATGTCTGTCATTGAATTGGAATTCCTGCCTCTCCTAACTTCCACTAACTCAGCTTCCAGTCTTGGCAAGGCCAGGGGCTTCAGAAGTGAACCCACTCTCCTCCCCTGGCCATGATCTGGTAGGGGTAAAGATGTTTACATTGAGATCGGGGTGAGAAGACTGTAATTAGCACAAGCAGGAACGCAGGGCCGTTAGGATATGCCTCTAGCAGGAAAGTTATACCTGGGCAGGAGACAGCCCCTGAGGAGTAAACAAAGTCAGATGAAGTAGAAGAGGAAAAAAAAAGCACAGGCCTACTGGCCACCCAATTCAAAAGAACAAATATGGCACCTTCAGCCTGTCAGGAGCAAACATCCTGCATTCCCCTGTCACCTTTCACTCTGTCCCCTCAACCCCAGCCACCAGCCTCTGGGCTGCTACAGAGGTCTAGAACACAAACCAGAACATGTCATGACGCTGCTTAAAACCCTTAAGAGGATAATATCCGAACTCCTCTTCCACCTTGTTTGCCAAGCTGTGGCCGCAGAGGCCTACTGTCAGCACTTCCGTGGCAGGCCTTTCCCACACAGGGCTTCCACCCAGGCTCCCTCAGCCCGACCTGTCTCCTCAACCTCCCTCAGGCTCACTGCTTCTCAGATTTCAGGTCTGAACTCGGACCCCCTCCCAGCACTTATCACAGCCTCAAATTGCACGGTCTGTCTCCTCAAAAGATGGTGAGCTTCACAAGGGCAGGGAATGCTGTCTGTCTCTCACCACTGAGTCCCCAGAGGCAGGGCAGGCTCCTACACAGAATAATATGTGAATGCATGAATGAATGAATGAATGAATGAATGAATAGAAACGAAGAATATATGCACACATTTCTCATAACACTTGCCCTGAACCTCTCTTTAGGTTCCAAGCAGAGGCAGAATATAATCCTCATTTACCTCCCAGACACTCTGCATTGCACTCTGCTTACAAATCAGGGGCTTTGCCCAGCCCAGGGCTGAGGGCTCCTCCATCCTCTCACCATATTACCAGGGCTGTGGTTTCTTCACCTCATCCTTCAGTAAAGCTGAGAAAAGACCAGGAATGGAACCCCATCTCTCGGCTAATTCCTCTAAATAAAGGAAACAGGACAGCAAACACACACTACCACCACCATCTTGCTTTCCTTTGATAGTTTAGAAAGGATGTATTTACTGCCATCTTTTTAATTGTTCAAGCAAGTCCCAGAGTACTGGCTGCAAAATTACAACTCCAACTTCCCTTGTTTAATGTGCTTACATGACTTAACAAAAAAACCAGGCTTTATGTTTGTGATGCCGAGAAGGGGTGGTAGCAAAGTTAGGTTTAGAGAGTTATGTTGCAGAGATCTAGAAAATCAGCTCCACATTTACTAGATCTTCCATTGAGCAGGTACAGGACTCTTGCCCTCAATTTCTTTCTACATCTGACAAATGGGAATAATGATACTGAATTCAAGACCAGCAAAGGTCAGTCCTAAACAACTGTCCTACCAAAGAGTTTTTCTTTTGGCTTTTAGTAAGGTCTTAGCCCTGAATGGCTGTGGACCTCTGGGGGGGGGGGCTCTGCCCCCAGGAGCTAAATAAGTAAATCACACTGCAAAGATACTTCTGAGTTGTAAGACGATATTTTAGACTGAGACTCTGTGACCTCGAGTTCTGGTGTGGGTTTGCAAAATGTCCCTTCACGGCCCATCTCCAGAGCCCCAGACCCAGCTCCAGCCCAAGGCCAGACCTCTGACCTGGACTAGAAGCCTTTCATTGGCTCCTCTGACAACAGCCAAGCACAGCCCTCCGATGGTGTAGGAAGAAAAAGACAGCCACAACCTCCCGGTCAAGCCAGAACACCAGCAAGACAAATTTACCGGGGATTCACGCCCTAGCCTAGCTCTTATTCTGGCATCAAAGCCAACCCCCCCTCCCCCGACGCCTCCCAGGCTACAGTCTCCTCCGTTCCTGGGCGGAGCTGGACCTGCTGCTGTTGTGAGGGCTCCCTGCCTTCCTGGAGTCAGGCCTAATGGCGGGGGCTTTTCTTTTCAACAGCCTGGGCTGATGCGATACACCCCACCCCACACAGGATCATTAACTGCAACGAAAGGATCCCTGGCCATTTCCATTTCCTCCGCGGCTCAAGAACCCTCTTGTTATTTAATCCCAAGGCCACTCCGGCAGCATCCTCTGCTCGGCCGGCTCCACCCATACACCTGGCTAATTCTGGGCTGCTCCCGCTTCCCTGTAGGGTAGCTGATGGGGGTGAATGGGGATAGGCTCCCACTGCAGCAGAGGGCCGTGGCCTTCCGTGGACAGAGGCTCCTCAGGCCCGCGTCCCGTGAGAGTTGGGAAACGCAAAGGGGTGGAGAGGGGAGCAGCTAAGTCAGCGCAGCCTAGGGCGGGCAGGCGCGAAGGCACTGAGGACATTACACTGGGGTATGGCAGGGGGTGGGAGGTGGCGCTGCAAGGCCAGAGCCCGGCCTCTAGATGAGTAGCCAGCGTCGGCCCGGGGGCAGAGGGTACTGGAAATGGAAGAGGCCTCGGCCCCGTCGCTCTCCACACCCAAGAAATGGTGGAGTGGGGGGTGGGGTGGTCTGTACTCACTCAAGGAAGACTCAGTCTTAGGAATGGAACCAGATTCATTCAAGCAACCCCCACAATGCCCTTCCGTGCTAGGGACATTTGACATTTTAATTTTCGGTAAGCGCAGCTTCAAGACCCCTCCCCCCGACGCCCCTAGGCTAGAGAAAGTTAAGGCCCCACGCCGGGGTCTTCACGTCTCCCGCCCCGCCCCCCACGCCTGCGGCCGGTCGAGATCTCTAGATCTAGGTGAGTCCTCCCCACCCAGCACTTGGCCCAGGATTCAAAGGCCGCGGTGCCCCCCGCCCCCCAACGACACTGACGGTTCCTGCCCAGGCCCGCAGTGGCGTGAAGGTGGCCTTTACCTCCTCTCGCAGGCTGGGAGGGGGTACAACCCGCGCAGCTGAGCCAGCTGCAGCAGTCTCCTCCGCCCTCCATTCATTAAAAAAAAAAAAAAAAAAAAAAAAAAAAAA